>NC_134747.1:12508243-12820836 GCF_050436995.1 Anticarsia gemmatalis
AATAAATGTTATTTTGTTATTGCAATATGTTGAGGAAACTATCGATGCCTGCAGCTATGAATATGTGTGGGCGAAAAATAAATTCACTATTATTTTGGACATATTTGGTAGAATGTATTCCGTTCCTTTTCCATAAACATAAATGCTGCTCTATGAGAAATTTTACAAATACGAAACACAACCAGCCCCAGAAACTAATTATAAAAACAAAAGAAAGGAACATACACAGGCTGTAAAAATACATAATCCTCCTTTACATCGCGCAGTCGCGTAAAATACTGATTACACCTAAGTTTAGCGTGTCAAGTCTTATAGAATAGTAAACCTATGGTAACCAAACGAAACGTTGATTGTAAACGATCGTTAGCATATTGAAACTCAAAATTTCTTGACAACCAAGTGACTTGTTGATTTTGTACTATTTAGAAACTAAATATAAAATACGTTTTGAACGAGCCGTTTTAGTGAAAGTGTCTGACAAACGGACGAAACTTTCTTCTTTATTGCTTTTCTATGATGACGATAGAATTTATTTATTGTTACTGCTTTATTATTGTAATGTATGGCTTTTGTTGAAAATAAACCGGTTTGGGGCAATTATTTTAACATGATGAGGAAGTAAAAAGGTTATAAAAGTTAATAATAAATAAATTTAACCCATTACTGTCCCACTGCTGGGCAAGGGTCTCCTCCGGTAATGAGGGAGGGGTTAGGCCTTAAGTCCACCACGCTGGCCAAGTGCGGGTTGGGGACTTTGCATGCCCTCAATAAATGTATTAAACAAATTTTTAGGCATGCAAGGTTTCCTCACGATGTTTTCCTTCACCGTTGGAGCATGTGATAATTATTTCTAATACACACATAACTTCGAAAAGTCATTGGTGTATTGCCTCGGATTCGAATCTGCGACCACTGGTGTGGGAGGTGTCAACTTATACCACTCGGCTATCACTGCTCTTTATAAAAGTTAATCTTAATAAAATTCGTTGATAGTTATTTTAAATTAGTTTAAATAAGCCTTATCGCTGCTGGTCTAGTAGAGAGTATTTTCATACAATTTCGTTTAATAAACCATTCCTTTAATAAAATAGGACTTGTTTTTTTGCCAATAAACATCTCAGTAGGAGCCATGGATAGTTGAAAGTATAAAAAAATGTTGGCAAAGTGTTATGACAGAGAACGCATATTTCTATAAAGACTATTTATTCAACAACTGACAGACTCGAAAAGAAAATGAATACGCAACAAAGACAAACATATAAAAATGTACTGCATCATGAACCGTTAACCCAGCCCTTTAACGGAAACTATAAGTTAATATGCTGGAACCTTACACCATAACAACAGTACTATGTACCACATGATTAAAATCTACCAGAAAAGGCGTTCATCCAACCTAATTTGGCAACCTTCAGCTCTTAACGCGACTGTCTCAAATCAAATCAAATCAAATAGTCCGCAGAATAAAATCAAATATTTATAACACTTGGCAGGCTTCCACTCGCTTCTAGAATGTTCGATGTACTTCCACATTTGCATCAGCCAGATTTTCTTTGGAGTTTGATTAGGTTCGGATGTATTGGTTCACTATTCAAGGTAGTAGGTTGTCATCAATATTCATACATGTCTTAGCTGAGAAAGATTTTTTTGGTTCCCTGAAAAATATTGGACTACGATGGTACACGTTCTTGTTTTTTTAGTTCTTTAGTAGGAAAGAAGAAGCAAGTTAACGATGATATTACACCATAAGAGTAATAATTAACCCAACTTTTGTGTCTCACGGAATTATAAAAAAAAATTGACTGAGTAAATCAGAAACTTCATTTAAAACGTGCCTGAGATTTGGACCCGTGATTTTTGTGCGAAAGTCACATTTAATTCCCTATAAGCTTGAGACTTAGTCTTATTTGGTTAAAACTAAACTTTCGCATTGGAACTGTATTCAAACCCGATACCTTTGCGTTGCAGTCTTATTATTCACTGTTCTAGGCACTTAGGCAATCTCAACAAAACACACACAAATAAAACAAAACAAATCAACAAACAACATCACAAGTACACAGTCATTTGTTTCTTATCCTACCAATGAAACATCATATTATGCAAATGATTCCATACACATTTACATTATGCGTTCATACACAGATGCTACGCAGTCATACATACATATACGCGATAGTTCATCTTACTAGGTATATAATATTATAAATACGAAAGTTTTACATTTTTTATAATCTATACTAATTATAAAGCTGAAGAGTTTGTTTGTTTGAACGCGCTAATCGCTCAGGAACTACGGGTAAAAAATTCTTGTAGTGTTAGGTGGCCCATTTGTTGAGAAAGGCTATAGGCTATATATCATCACGCTACGACCAATAGGAGCAGAGTAACAGTAAAAAAGTTACAAAAACGGGGAAAATTTTGACCCATTCTCTCTTATGTGACGCAAGCGAAGTTGCGCGGGTCAGCTAGTATTAAATAAGAGCTTTTAACTCTATTAAGTCAGTCCTATAACAACAATGCAAAATTGTCTACACAGCTAAAGAACTATAACATTTCAAAGTATAAACACATTTTTATTCATGACGCCAAAACTGCTGATGGGATTTTAATGAAATTTAGTACACTTATAGCTCATAACCTGGTTTGACGAACAGGATATTTTTTATCCTGATATCTTTTCACGCGAACGATGTCGCGGGTTGAAACTAGTACTCAGAACATTTGATGCATCTTGCTTTTATTATTTATGTTTTCCTTATTCTCTTGTTATTTTCGTAGGTGGAGAGTATGTCAGTTGATGTAGGAATTTTATTTATCGTTGTTGTGAAGAGTTCGTGAGTTTCACTGTGTTATCTATGGCTTTAGTTCGGCATTACTCGGATTAGCTTGAATGAGATTTTTCTAGTAAATGTGATGATTTTGGTGAAATTGCATTGTATTATTTTGAAGACGGATATCCTAATACTGTAGTATGAAAGTTGGTGATGTTTGTTTGTTACTATTTGAAGCAAAAACTACTGAATAGGTTTCGATTTAGGTATACAGTTCGTTTATAACCTTTATTATCATTAACCTAACCTATGTATTGAACATAACTTTTTGTTTTACGCGAAGGAAGTCACCCACGGGACCGTAAAATCATCTACCAATATACCTACGAAAAATAAATAGAATTGTAGGGTATAACTTCGCAACCAACTCAACTCATAATTTTAAAACCTAACTACAAAAATTGCATTACTGAATACCACGCCTATTTGTCATACATCATTGGTAGATTTTCTCTCAAACCTAGCATGTAAGGGAAATTTAGAAAATTCACATATTGTTTTACATTCCTACACTGTCTTAGTACCGCTAATAAATAATACAGCTAGCTGGCTTTCTATCTGCGTTTAGAAAGTTAACGCGAGCTGTTTAATGAACCATTAAAATATAATCTGTGCGAATGATCTTTTGGTGGAACTTACTGACCATTGACTACAAATAGTATCTTACATTTGGCGTTCCAGCTACTACTGCCATCTAGCAATGAGTTGCGTTCACCGGTGAACAATCTGTGGGGTAAGTAATGTTAGCGCGGACATTTGGTCGGATGGGTGACCGCTCTGTCGTGTTTGAGTTAAGTATGGCCATGCTTTGGAGGGCACGGAAAATGTTGGTATCGGTGGTTGTCAATTAAGATTACAGCCGTTACAAGTCATGACGAAGGTCTTCGGGTGGCTTAAACCACTTGGATACTATATTGACCACTAATTACTATGTGTGCTCATGAAAATAAATCAAAATATTTGTTCCAAGTGGAAATCAAACCCACGACACTCAGCGTGAAGTGAAGATTAATTGCATTTATATTAATTTAAAAAGTCTTTATTATTTTCCTACTTTTTTCCAAAACTCAAATTTCAAATATCTCAATATTTTAACTACTTAAACCAAAACTGCATCGCTTATGCCTTTAAAACTTACGAACAAACAGATCAACATTTATCTCCAAGTACTTAGCGTAAATCCTAACTCTATAAAGCTCGGTGATCGCCGCGGGGCGCGCCTAGTCGTGCTATAAACAACTTGTACAAGACAGTATGTACCAATAAAGTAGTTGTGTCTTGTGACTTGCATACCCAGTACCAATAGTAAGTATTGGGATCCGTATACTTGCATTTTGGATTTTCAACTTATTTGGTTCTTTTGTTCAATATTTCACTTACTTATAAAAATTAAATCTTTTTAAGACTGACTCCCTTAGCGCAATTCTGTATAATCTGTATTGTCGAGTATCAAGAAGTTGACATTTAGAATGTACTGCCAAAATGGTTCCTACGATGCCCGTTAGAGTCGCTGATCAGATTTTCATTCAAAATTTCTCGATGACAAGCCGGTTGTCGGTAGTCGACAGCAGTAGAGAATCAAGCTACGGGTGAAGTCATATTGGTGACTGCAATTCTTAAGGTCACGAGGTTGATTCTCGGAGTTTTATTAGAATATTCTCAATATTAGCCTGGAGATAGGTAGCGTGCGCGCTAAGGTGAAAGGAGAAACATTATTAGTCGAGGGTGCATTTCATACACCTCTGCTTACATTTCTGGGTATAACAGGGGTGATGTTACATACGTATTTATAATGCCAAGTCTCAATTGACATCACAGATTCCAATACACAAAGCTTTGTAACACGCCTAATTCTACCTAATTCTAGTACCAAAACATCTAAATATCAGCTAATATGAAACAAGCAAAGAGAATCGATAAGCAGGCAAATAACTGTTAAACTGGTGCGCTAACGAGAAATTAGTCCCTATTAATGATCATTGCTAATTCGGATGACGTCACCGGCGTATGTGGGTAACAAGATAAATACTCGTTATCGCTGTCATTTGATCTAATATAGTGATTAGGTATCTGGTTAGTTATTCCTGATTGCATTTTCGGGTTATAGGTTTTGGGATAACTAGTATTATGTCCAGCTATACAGTATTGTACTTAGGTAGGTACTTAGTTTTATTAATGTGGAAGTGTGTCTGTCTGTTTGTTTGTTCGTGTTTTATGATTTTATGGCTTAGCTGTTGAATTGATTTTGATGGAATTAAGATGAAGATAAAGTTAGATGAAGATAGTTGAAGACACAGGATTACAAAATAGGCAAAACTTGTTTTTAAGAAATCAACTCTTAATAACGAGAAGAATAGATATAGAATAGGGGTTAAAGGTTTATGCGCAAGCCGCACCGCATTGTTAGCTGGTATTTTATTTAATATTAAGTAAAATTTTCTCCATAGAATAATTCATAAACGTATTCAAATAAATAACACTAAAATAAATATATTTCCTTTACCAAATAAAAAAAACTTCTGGCAATCTTGCCAATAAACTGCAATAGATTCTTAAGACATACACGATTTATCAATATACCCAAATTCTTACAAGCAACAGGGTTTTGGATCACATACAGTGGATCTCCAAAAATGTGATAAAATTGGCCCAAAGCCAGTAAGCTTTGCTTACTGTCTCCTTGTAATACATGCGAAATCTTTATAGCTCCTTGTGAAGCACTTTTATGTAATTCAATATGTCTTATAAATATCATTATTTATAAGACATATTGAATTCATATCTCTGTTTTTCACAATAAGGATGGATGAACTGCACGTTTGGCGCAGTGGTTTAAGCGGTCACCTCGCCGCAACAACCGTAGCGCCGCGTGTGGTGGGTTCGAATCCCACCCGGGACAAATCTTTGTGTGATGAGCACGAGTATTTGTTCTGAGCCTGGATGTTAATGTATCTATATAAGTATGTATTTAGAAGTATATACGTATGTTTATCAGTTATTTGGTTACCATAGTACAAGCTCTGCTTAGTTTGGAATCAAATGACCGTGTGTGAGTTGTCCAATAATATTTATTTATTTATTTATTTATTTATAGAGATGAAAAACTGGTAGTGAATGATCGTTAAGATGTTGTACGTTCATTACGTGTTTCTGTAGTAATAGCTAGTGATAAGTAATAATAAAGATGTCGTTACAAGAAAACTATCTGTAAGACATTTTCAGTGGTCATCTTTTGCGGCAATAACTTTAAGAAAGCTCATCAAGAACAAAACTCAGATATCGACTTTAAATGTTAGTTACAGTTCCATAATTTACAATAAATGCTACAGAAAGGCAGTTTGATTCTAAAACAAAACAGAACAGAATTAGGTCGTATACCTCAACTATCGAATATCTCTCGATTAATACCAGTTATAACCGGTTATACCTAGTTTATCCGCGAACTTGAGCCTTCGTCGAATTTATTTGAATGAAAATAGGCGTTGTAAGTGTCCCATTGATTTTATTGCGGCGGCCGTGTTTTGCCGCGGCAGTTACGGGTTAATGGTGCAATTGGATTTGGAACAGTTCAATGAAACCGCAACGAGGCGTGGCTTTGTGGTTTTTCTACGATATCTATTACTTAAGGCTAACTACGGGGTTGAAAAACTTATCAATATTTCGCGGTATTTCCGAGGCTGCGACAAAATGTTGATTACCTGTGCGATGAGTAGTGCCTACTGTTAGTGATAGGAAGATTTGTTTGATGATTTTGCGAGTGACATGAACGGCAAACGGTAGTACTGTGGCAGCATTAGCAAATGATTTTGTGAATGGGTATTATAAACAGTTGACCTCCGTTGTCACAGCAACTTTCTGCCAAATTGTAAATTTAAATGACAGTTATTTTTTACTATTTTGCAGTCCGCACTAAAACTAAAAAATGATATCATTCCGTTGCTTAAAAAAACCGTTTCGCAACGACAAGAGCACGCGACGAGAGGGTTAATCGCGCCATTGGAGCTGCAATAATCGTGTTTCGGCGTCGCATTCTGCACAACGCTCCGTTTTACGTTAGCGGTTATTTTCATGTACCTACCCTGTCTGCTGCACTCGTTCCTGTGTTAACGTTCCGTTCTCCAGCTTTGTTTTTCAAATTGGAACTTGTGTTTTTAAATGTAGAAGTGCAAGGCTTAGGTATTTTTCTTCTGGGTATAATTGGCCAGTTTTAAACGTTTATGTTAAACTTACAAACAGGTATTTTGAGAGTTGCTTGTTGTAGAATGTTTCTCTTCCTTGTTCCTGCTTTTTAGACATTTTATCGTACGCCTATTAGCAAAGTATTTTGTTTTTCCACAGAAAATATTCTACAGATGAGAATCTAAAGCTTAGTCTACAGGTTTTAAAACGAAGTAGATTTTAGTAAACAGATAAAAATTCACTCTGCACTATCAAATATGACACTCGATAGTTGTTTAACCTAGCCTTTAACCCTGAATTACTTGACATATCGGCACATAACAATTTCTATTCTAAAGCTTAGGTGATTCACACGAAACAATGTACCAACTACAACCATTTTACAAAATTAAACACTTTTAGACACGCCCATGAAACATGTAGCTACGAAGAAAATCCATGTTTCGCTGAGTGCAGGTAATTTTCCACATACATTGTGATTAAAGTGCGAGTTTATCGTGTTCAATCGATTTGCAACTGGGTCGCACTTCCCAGTACTTCGTACGAAATGTGTGTGTGTGTGTGCTTTAAATGTGTTTCAGTATGTTTCTGGGGTTTTTGATTGTGTGTGTTTGGGTTAAAGACTGATTGGAAGGCATTATTTTTACATATGATTTTGGGTTGCCAGACCTCATTTTTGGCCCACAGCAACAACTTGATTACTTTCATCGTTGTTAAAATTGGAAGATTCTTAAGACATATAAATAACAACAACAAAGTATATAAGGACCTAATTCTAGAAAAATACAACACCAATTGGGAATTGAATTTGAATAGTCAGAACAATGATAGTGGTATGGCATTCAATATAACTTTTGAACTACTCATACTAAAAATATGTATTCAATCTCTTATAGCAAGTTCTTAAATGATAAGCCAAAGCTTTCAAAGTGATAAACGTGCCTAACTCGTATATGTTCTAAGTATCGATGTTATGTGTGTTTGTGTGTGTGTGTGTGTGTGTGTGTGTGTTTGTGTTTGTGTCTTCAATTGGAATGTGTGTGCAACTATGTTTGTAGTGAAATAGTGCAACGGTTAAGGTTTTGTGTGCGCTTAATGATGTTACAATTTATAGGTTAGTGTTAGAGCTTTTGTGTTCAATAGGGATTAGGGAAGATGCTATTAATAATATCGATATTTTTCGGTTAGTTTAAATTTTTTACATTAAGTAGAAACGCTATTTAAAAGATTTAAAAAAAAATCCATATCATAACAGAAGCAGTTTGCACCTAAAACCGACAAAATATCTAAAATATATTCAGCTATAAAATAAAGTATAATATCATTTACAATATTATCTTATCAAACTGCAACCGAAAATTTAACTTATATTCAACCTCTCCATAAAACGTTCAACATCTCCCATTCTAAAAGAGCTTAAGTAGCTAAACTAAAAGTTAATCTTACGACGTTATTCCACTGACAATATTAACCCAAAAACAATACCAAAAACCAGTTAAGAAATAAAATTCAATTTTCTCTACACTTAATGACTCAGTGGGTGTCTCAACGACCTTTCCGCCCACGGGTCGGGTATTCAATTCCCGTGTTATGCAAGAATGAAGATCTATTTCATTGCAAATTTGTTCTGTTTGTATAATGTAGACTTCAATGAGGGTCGTAATGGTTCAGTGGGTGGAGTGTGGGCAGCGTAAGAATGGGTGGTCGGTTCCGTGATCGTTAATGAAATTGGTGCAAGTTTTGTGCTGCTTTGTAGTGAAGTATAAAATAACATGAAGTAATAGGTTAAGTTTTAGTAGACAAGAGTTCTACATTTAGAGTTAGATTACTTTGACTATAGATTGGTTTAAACATTATAATATCAAACATTAATTTGACACTTAAGATTTTATTTTTTCGTTAGAGCAAACTAGTTAACATACCATCAGATTTGAGATATACAAAAGCTTGACATCGAACCTATGGTTCAGGCACCAAATTAGCAACTTGGTGACCATAATAGCACATTCGACGTAGCATACCTTCAATAACCTGAAAAAAAGGTATATCAATTGTCAATCCAATGAACAAATCATAACAAGCCCAACAAACTGATTCCTCAACAACAATAATATATAACACAGAAATGTAAAACGTTCCACAATCAAACAAAACCCGTTACATCAGTACTAGATCTCAACACTAGTAAATAAATCGTAGCCCTACATAAGCTAAGTAGCGCCGCAGTAAATTCTTATGCCGTGGAGATTAATGGCTTCACCGCAATTTGTGTTATCACGGTATTGGGTTATAGTGATGTGCTTCTGTATCGATAAAACTAAACTAGTTGCTGATTTAGTGATGGGAAAATAACGGTTTTGGTAAGGTACAAAATTAAAATTTAGATTATATATACTACAGTTTTGCTAATACATGGTGTAAACTGTCATTAGTTATACAATGTTTTATTTCTTCACTCATGTAGTTTCAAAATTGATTGACAGTGGCAGAGCAAAGCTTACACGATGTTAGGGACAGTATAGAATATATTTATTTATAAGAGATGTCGCAGTCGTTCTTGGAAAATACTTTTTGTAAACTAAGGAATTCGTTCTTTTGTGATATGACTGAAAAGCGAGCAAATTCGGGTTGAATGTTGTATTCTAGAATCATTGTTAAAACGAATTATCAGAATAATAATTATTATCGTAAATTATAGAAATGTAATTCTTTTATCGTAAATATTGTTGAAAATAATAGACCCTTTGATAAATGAAAAAAGTTCAATGACCTTTTCTGTCTTAAGTATCCTTTTTCATATTTTGAACATTCAGAGTTAATAAGCCATGAGCGCAAAGCCGATGCAAGACAACAGTAAATTAAAAACTGTAGCAGACTTCGAAACAAAATAATAGTTTGATTAGTTCTAGATCAAAAGAAATGATCTAAAACTACTATATTATAAAGAATAATACTTCAAAAGTAAACTTGTATACAAAATGATTGATTAAAATAATATTCTCAACTATTTGAAACTTTTTTTTATTAGTTTTTGTTAATATTGTTTATTTTTTGTACAGATTTTTTCTACTATAATTTAAAGAGTTTAGTTTTTATTGTAAAAGCAAAAAATACAGAAAATATTACTTGAAAGTTTTAACGACCAAATTACTCAACCATGAATTTGTCATGGTTCATTGTATCCCAAGAAAAGCCATAGGCTACTCTTTTTAACGGCACTGCGAGCTATAATAACTCTAAAAGCTGACGAACACATTCATTACCCCTGTTTTCGTTAGTTGAGTAAAAAGGCTTAAAAATATATTTTCAGTTAATAGAAAAACTTAAGTAATCTTTATTTGACTCCATTGTCTAATAAATCAAAGGTACTGGATAAAAGTTCACTAACTTTATTCGACTAAAGACCTTAATCTAATTAATATTGTTTTATATTCGACTAAAATAGACCTCTGGGAGTGCGAGTTTATTGTTCTATTGTAGCTTTTGTACTCGTAAAATATTGTTGTTTACGATTTTTATTATTTATTTAAGATTGCGAGAAACTAAATTCGTTTTTCACGCTTCATATTTTTGTTATTTGAAGTAAATGGTTAAATTAGTGATAAAAAAAAATATTACCTTAATAAAATAATTTATGGTTGTCAGAAAAGTGATGATTTAGAATGGATTTTTTCTATAAAAAATGACTGATGGAATTGTAGAATCATTTGTCCGATTCTGCATACTGTAAACATTTTTTTATAAATAAACACAGAGCTTAAAATCACACAATATCTCCTGCATTTTTAAAATTGATTGTCAAAGCTCACCCGTGCAATATTCAGTTAACAATCTAATACAAAATTCAATCGAACTAAAACGGTATCGATTATTCATTTCGTAGGCACATCACTACACAAACACGCATAGTGCCGCCTAAATATTGATTCGATTAATCAACTTCTCGATATATTTGTGGATCGACTCGCATTCGTGGGAAACTCAATTTGATTCTCAATTATACAAAACTATTAGTGTGGACGTCGAATAACGTGTTTGGATATAAATTAAAAGTGTATGCGCCAATCTCACGGCCATTTGGATGTTTAGTTTGTATTAATGGAATGTGTTCGTGTAACTGCAGGTATACAGCCAGTTGCATCAGGCGGTAAACTATCGGTGAACTAACGTTCGCGGTCGTTAAGCTATCTTTATTTTGGAGACAGCCTAATAATATTTGGTCCATTCTTCGAAGAAGACTTTTCATTAAAGCAGAACTACAGTCGTTCGTGTAGTTCCAAATATTTCGTCTCTAGGTCGATACGTCGTCATTATAACTTCAAAGGAACTCTTAAAAAGGAAGGAAATACTGCTTTCATAAAACGACAACTCAAACTAAACTATACACATAAAAGTCTTGCGAAAGTCCGTATTTCTTAAGATAAACCATTTTACATTTGCCTAGACAATGGGACGGGAAGGCGACACTAGCATTCAAGAAATTCAACAATTTCGCACTATGATAATCCAAGAGTTTTCACATACGGATACATTGCACACAATACGCAAAGACGGCTTGAATTTTAAATTAAAATTTTCAGTTCATGAAATATTAACACTGGGATAAAGGCGGGTGGGCACTGTCGTGCAAATATTCAAATGGATGCGCTTGCGCCGGTTCCCACCGCGTGAAAGGTCGCTAGTGTGCACTCTGTGTTATGCTAAACATCGCTGAGATACAACGTAGATGCGACTCCTGTGAAGTCCAAGTGATAAATGATAGCGGATGTTTTGAATTTTAAATGTCAAGAAATATGTATGTGTTTGTAAATTTTTGTTTTAAACTAGGTGCTTACTTGACACTTGTAATGTTATTTCAGTTTTCTAACCACCACGAAACTTACTTGAATAAAAGTTTCAGTTTTGATAATCATAAATTATTATTATCTTCTTAGACTTCCGTATAAGAGATTAAGTTGCAATTTATTCGGTTCATTAACTTGTAGACTTCGACAGCTTTCTCGTTTACGAAAACTCTTGTCTTAATAAAAGAAATCAACACATTTGACAGGACATTTGTAGCCTCTAAAGACAACACGAAATTTACCAACAATTTTTTTACCCCTGGAAAATAAAATCGTATCTAACTCGCTACATTTCCCAACTTATACTGCACATCAAGCCAAGAATGGACGCATCGTAGCGCATAAATAAATGCAAGTTTACACACAGGTGTATCGGCAGCGTCACGTCGCCGCAATGGCTTGAGGCTCCAAGCCCTGGCTATTGGGCTTTACGATCATTTTTCATACTACCACCGTTGTTTTGTAGGTCTTTGTTAAGTGTATATGCTATTAGTCTTATTTATGACCGGTTTCCGAGGACATTTAGCGGTAGTTTATCTATTCAATAACGTTTTTTTATGAGTTTTAACAAAGAAAGATGAACTACCTAAATGTACCTTAGAAAACGGGGGTTAGTCGATTTGATATTCTGTTTATAAAGTAACTTAATGCATAATTATTTATTATTATGGATGTCATAGTCTATCTGTCACCGTATCATGGAAAAACAACTGAACCGATTTTCGTGAAATTTGGTGTGTTAAACTTGGCATAACATATAAAACATAGATAGATACTTCTTTACAACATCACGAATTAAACAGTACCAATTGATGAATAAATAGTACGCGAGCGGGTCCGCAAGGCTAAAAACCAAGTAAAATATATTTTTTCCATGATAAAGATATGATTTTTGAAAACAAATCGTAGCAAGTTGTAACAAAAATCTAGCCTAAAGCAACAAAAAAATATTAAAAATCAATTCCCAAAAATATGCAAAAAAATACTATAAACCAGTCTGGACTTAATATTCGTAAGTTATTCATACAAATCATGTATTAGGAGATATATTTCAATACTTCATATTTGACCTTTCTAGGGCAGAGCGCTTGGACGTAAATAATATACGTCTGACGATCGTGCGTTCTCATTCTGCGATATTTGGTATCTTTATTCATGTGAATACGTTTTTCTGAATTATTTGTTAAAGTGCTCGAAGTGCTCGAGTTATGGTTTTTTATGGCCAAGGTTAATAATGGGTACATAATGCGGGGTCATGTTTGTTTTTTATAGATTTTGTAGTTAATAACTTAATGTTAAGCTTTGTTTTATATTGGTTAAAATAGCTAAAAGATAAGTCGTTTAAATCGTCGTAATAAACGTGTTTAATTGCTGTAATTTTGGAAAAGGAACAAATTTAAAGTAATCACCATTTCGAACAGTGTGATTATGAAAACAGACCTTAGTAAACCTAAAGAATACCGGATTTTAGGTTAATTCAATACAAAAAAAAAAATCTATGAACCACTTTGGAACACACGAAGTAAAATGTAAAACTACAGGTTATATTGCCCTAATTAATCTATAAAACCTCGTACTACAGATTAAGCTCACATCCAATCAAGAAAAAACAAACACAAATAAAATTAAAACAATGGCTACTATAAAAGGTGAGTTCTAAATAGTCGAGTGGTGGCAAAAAAGCGCGTAATCGGTCATCTCGCATTCCGGGCGCGGCGTGCGACGCGGCGCGCATACTGCACGGCGGCGCAGGCGCAGGCGCAGATTAACGCCTGCCGTAGTAATACCATCATTTGTGAAGAGAAATTAGTGGAAAATAACTGTAGCGTGAGTAAATTTAGAAGATTTAAATCATGCTAGAATTTGATAGATTAGTTTGACATATAGTTAACTTTAGGGTTATAGGTTGGTTGGGAAAATATTTTTTGATTTTTCTTGCAAGATGTAATTAGGCTGTTGGTGTCTATTTATTTATTGCAATAAATGTCATACGCTTAACTATGTGCTTTCATTGCGTAGTTTAGTGATTTAGTAACTAGTGTAACTGCTTAACTTTTAAAGCTTATATTGAAACCAGCACTCTCTAATATTCAAGCAAGTCTTGAATTAAAAATGAATTTAGTACTTTGATAGCACTTTTATTGTACCTCTACTACTACTCTATCTACCTTACACACAAACCAAAATATTCCCTCCCCCCAATACAAAAAAATCAATATTCTTCAACAAAAATGTCCCACAAAAGCTCAACTCATATACAATGTACCCGCGCGTGCCCGCGACCAATGCGCCGAGTTGCGCGCACGCACGCAACCGCGTAACTATGTACACAACCTTCCCGTATTATGTATACAGTTGTACACAAGTATGCTCTTTGTACCTGCTTTGTTTATATTGCTGTATGCTAATATTACAGCGACCTTTTGGTTTGTGCTTCCTATATTATTATAAAGTGCAGTAAGAATTATAATAATAGAAACATCTTGTAAATATTGTATGGCTACTGTATAATCTATTTAGCATTAAAGAGCTATAAGCATGATTTCAAACTGTTGAATGTCTTTAAGACATTTATATGCCACTAAAAATGTTACCAATACATAGAAACTTCGAACAGATTTGATTAATTTTAAGATAGGCCTTAATTGAACATTTTTAAAGAACGTGATTTAGCTCAACCAAATACATCGTTATGTTTTGTTCTTCTGTAATATTTTGTGTACCAATTAACCAAATTTGAAAGAAAAACATACATCCATCGTGTAAAATAGTCTGCAAAAACCCAAAAATGTATCACAATTCAAACCAAAAATCGACCTTATTTATACAACAGCACTCACGACTACTGTTACACTACACTACCTACATACATACGCTTAAACATTCTTCAAGCAAGCAATTCCTTTTCTTCGCTACCCATAAGTAGAAGTATACTGTATAGTACGTGGATATATTGGTAATAGCTTAGTCTTAAGTTTAATCGTGTTGTGTCTGGCTACAGTGAGTCATAACTACGACCCAGACGTAATAAAATTAAGTGTATTATTGTTATTGTCTGTCTAATAGTGAAGAGAAATTTATTGTGAAGATAGGATCCCTGTACATGTGACTTAGACGAGTGTAATACGTACGGACATATTAGTATAAAGTGGGAGGCTAGAGTGGTATGTAAAATTAAGAATCCTTACGTCCATCCATCGTATAAATTAAGAATGTGAGTGATTGTATCGTTTTCACAACTGAAAACAACTAATTCGTTGTCTATTTTTATTTTGTATAATCAGCCCTGAAGTGGCTAAATTCAGAGATGTATTTTGTAGGCTAGTGGCCGCACGAGTTATCTCGTAAGAAATAATTATTATAAATATCATTGGACAACGTATCTTTAAGAAATCCCCATAAAGTGTAAGTAATTATCTTGATTAATAACCATCACGATCACTATAATATATTCAAACTAGTTTTAATCTACACCCTAAAATCAAAAGCTATTTTATACAAAACTTTAAATAAAGTTCTCTCCTCTTCACAAAAATTGACATTTCACAATCGAAGAATCACCTCTCCAAAACTTTATTTTAATCTACAATCGAACTATAACAATAATTCAAAATCACAAAAGAGCACAAACATTTCGAAACTAAAGAAAAATGCTTCTATATTTATTTAAAGCGACAATGGACACAGATATTCACATCTATGAAAGTTTATATCTTTCTTTCTTTCTAAAACACTTAATATTTCCGAAAGGGTCACTTTGGTACACCTCGTAGTATGAATGGTAATCCTATTCAATGTAGAAGTAGCAACGGAATAAATTTGGAATAACATTATACAGAGTGTTCTAGGAAAAGATTTTGTATCAATGGACAGCTTTTTATTCATGCTGTAGTTTTATTCTTTAAGAGATTTTGCGGGTGAATAAGTTTTGAGTAAGTGCTTTTAGTTTTTAATGTTTTGTACTGTTAAGGTTTTCAATTCTTTATAAGTATGTCCGGCAAAAGAAACATTGGGAAACTTACAATTATTTATAGGTTAAGATGTACTCGGATGGTTGGATGTTTTCTGGTTAATAATTAGTATGTAACGTGTAAGTCTAGAGCTTTTTTGAGAATTTATTACATAACCTGTTGATAGCATACCAGATTTCAAAGAGAATAATTCTCAAGACTACACTTTTACTTAACTAGGAATCGAACCCGGGATCGTGAAATGTGTGTGTGTACAATATGGAATCCACATAAAAACCAATTTAAAAATGATGAAATCAACTAAACACTTATTTTATTGATAGGTAATAAAATCGATCAATGAAAAACAGCTATTGTATAATATTGCTGAAACGCTACGTTGCATCCAAAATAGCTACACCCAAGCTATGAAATTTGCAAACACGTTTATAATGAAAATTGAGCGAGCCTTCAATGGCGTTCCCCGGTCATTGCGTTAGTACCACATTAGCTTGCTTTATGGTATGATTGCACCAAATTAATTAGTACCCGTATCATGTCTTGCATTTAATATTTACTGGAATTGTGCTTGGAGATTTATAGAGATATTATATTATGCATTAATGGCATAACTGCACCTTATGAGCAATTATATCAAAGGCATGCTTCATTATTAATATAAAACATTTTTAAATTCAGCATCATTATTCGCATTATGACATTCACTTCAGATGATTTAAATAGCGTGAGATAGAATTCCGGCATTTTCGTATTCGGAAACTATGCTATTGACTATTCGTCTATGGAAACCTTATGGGAGTGGCAACTACTGTTTCATTGCTTTCTACAAAAAAGAAATTGAAAATTAGCTACTGTAGTCGAACAACTTTATAAAAAGCCTTGAGATACACGATTTTTCCAGAGTATAGTTAAGAATTACGTGAAGCTTCAGAATCAAATATCTGTATTATACAGGCCACTGATGATCTAAATTCTGAATTTTATATTCAGTAACTTTATATTTTAAGATACTTCAGCTTAGATTTAAAAGCATAAAAACATTTACATAAATAGATATAAAATTAATTACCTCGCATATCCGTTGGTCTGTTCTTCGTCTCATTTCAATCGGCATACGGATCTGGAAATAACAAGAAACAACCGGTTAATACTGCTTACAGGTGGATAAACAATTTTTATTTACTTAAACTGTTCTATGAGTATTTGCGTTTCTTTAATCTTCATAAATTTTATAGATTTATTCATATTTTAATCGTGGGAGGTATAAAATAGCCAAATAAAAATATAGATTTTGTTTGACCTGGGAATCGAATCTAGAAAATCCAAATACTCAAGTTAAGAAGCAGCATTTTGTTGTCAAAAATAAACTAGCTGTTGTTTTTTGGGCAGTACTTGAATAAATTATTATTTAATTTCTTTGCAAATATTCTCTATAAAGAATACGGGCGTTTTAAGTTTTGATTAAAACAATATTCGTTCTACCAAACTAATAAAAATACCCAAACAAAAAAGCCCTAACAACCACTCAAAAATCTATTACGAACGCGATCAAAACCTATTTCAGAATCGGCAGGATCCCATTCAAGCTAAGTGGGTAAAGTTCAATTTGCGTACATTCCACCCCTCGACGTTGAGGTCGTAGCACACAGTTTTAACTACTAGGAAATAGATCTTAAGATACCGTCTTTTGCCTCTGTCAACGAGGCGCTAAGGTAAAGGAAATTTGTAAATGTAAGTAAATCAATGACGTTGGCATATTGATCTGACTTCAAGATCAGTGTTAGATTTGAGTTCTGATATTGCAATTATTGTCGAACATCGGTTGATGTGTAGCTGTCAACGGGTGGCTCATGAGTTGTGGTACTATTAGATAATCGATCTACAAGCTGTAAGACTTGTTTTAATCTTTTGCAAGTTATAGCGACGTGTTTTATTTGCTGCACGGCTCATTTGTCTTGTGTACGCAGCTAATGGAAAAACTAGTCGTCAGTTGATTCGGCAAATAATGCTAATGTTTGCTAGTGGACACGTCGTATTGCTGATAATTACGCATACTATACAGCAATTCATACAAATAATACTGGTAAATGTCTCAAGCTGATACAACGTTGATCTATTTTGTTAAGTGTACTACGAGCCTATTCCTATAGCAGCCGTATACCGTAACGGCAGGAGACGAAGTGATGAATGAGTGACGATGTGCTGACTCATCCTTTTATATTGCAACCTTTATTTTGGTTTCGCTAATGAGGGGTTTAATGGCAACCCAGGGTTGAAACAAGTGTATGAGAGTTGCCAGTCATGTAATTATGTAGTCGTTTTAGGCTTCATTTTGCTTCGTAGACAAAAACCTGGGTAAATATTTATGAAGTACTTTTTCAGGTTATTTTGGGAGATGACCTTTTGGTGTCTTTATTAAGGGTTGAATAATGTTACGTTTTGCTTGTCATATAATATTTATGTAAGAGTTTGCTGGTACATAGAATTTTTGGTTCGTATGGGGATATTTTGTTTTGAAGAGCCCATTTTAGTCAATAAGTATTATGTTATGTTTAGATTTTATTGCTATTTAACAAGCATATAATCCAATTTCTATACCGGAAGATCTAAATTGCTTAAGTCGTCGAACCTAAAGCCCTCGTCAGCTAAGTTGACTTTTGTGGTCCTGTTCATATAATAATGCATTTGGAGATAATGCAGCAGAATATTCGAATGCAATTATCATTATTAATTTAGTATCAAATAATAATATAATCTAAGTTAAATAGTTTATCTAACTATAATTAAATTGTTCTAAAATTAATTACATGAAACTATTATTAAAGCCTAGAAAATTATTACACGAACTTAATATGCCCGGTCCTAAATTATAACAAAATAACATTATGTTATATAACATGTTATACAAACATTACCAACACGTGTTGTGATTTAAACGACCGACTTTCAAACGAACTTATTAAAATTGAAAGTCATTCTGGAATTGGAATTATTCTTTTAAAGTGTATTCGAAGGAGGTTTTGGTCTTAAAGTTTTATTTCAGGTTATATCGTTAACCGGTTTGACTTTCTGGAATATTGAAAAATAGTATTATACTTCAGGATTAAGTTATTTTAGCGATATTATTAAACCGTGAAGGAAAATATCATGCTTGAGAGTTCTTTAAATAATTAATATGTACTTTTAAAATTTCGCATTCGTAAAAGCACTAAAGTAGATCAAAAGAAACTACAGGATCTATGAAAGTAGGACTTCTCAAACATAAGTTATCTATCGGACATACAAAAATTAACTTCTATATAAAACTATTTGACATCAAACGTGCATGAGAGCTGTCATTATGGTACCTGTCAATTTACAACTCCTTCAATTGTAATCAAGACTTTTGTTTCAACATGGTTGCTTTGCAGTCGAAAAATACGATTTTAAAATTTCTTTAATATATTTTATTTAATACTGTGTTATTGTGAATTAGTCAAAGCCAGGATCGCCGCGAAGACAACCAAAACGAAAAAAAATATAATCAACTACTTCTCCAAAAGCCGTCATTATATTTTCACTACCGATTGGAAAAAGAACAAAAGCTTGCTCGAAAAAGGCGAGCATAAAACCGTCAAACGTACCCGTAATTCAAGCAGAACCCTATACAAAGTAAGTCGGCGTCACTCGATTACTATTCTTACCCGGCTCTTTCACGCATAATAAATTTAATCCAAGGATTGCATTCGTTAATCTCATTATTCGAACGTATAGTCTGAGGGTCTTTGAAACGTGAGTTGATAGTCGTCTTTCCGATGGTAATTAGCTTGGAAGTTTTCGTGTTTGGTAAAATGAGATTAAGATAATTGTGTTTTATTTTGATTGTACGAGTGAAATAATGTAGACTGGTTCATTGTCCCTGTAAAGAATTAGATTTAATTCATTTAATCTAGTACTAATACATGTTTATTGCTGCTCAAAATTTGCAAGTTCATATGTGAACTATACTTTTCTTATATTATATTCATTTAGAACTAGCGAGGCAATCCTTCTAAAGCAAGTCTTATTTTAAAAGTGTGTTTTTGTGACTTTTTCAGGTGAAAACACCTACATATTTAGAAAAACAATTGCAATGTGATAAGCAGTATTCCTGAGAAATAAATAAGTTTCTTTTTTCGTAGTGTGCATTAAAGCTCTTACGTTCATAGATACTTAAATGTGACAGATGGATCTAATAATTCTTCTTTCATTTAATTCAAATATTTTCCCACGAATATTGCTATAGGTCCTTATTCACCTGTCACGACTATCTTCAAGGTAAGCAGGTCACCATAGAGTCACACCTTGTCGTTCAGACGTGCGGAACAAACACTATCAACCAAAACATTATGACGCGACCTTCAAGACGCTATGGTTTTTGCTTCAATTAAATAAATCAGGTTATTATTTGGTGTCTTGGACTACTGAAACCATTTTTAACGTCAACTTATATATTACTATGACCAGCAGGCTTATCACGTATCTCAGTTGACAGCTAGTTTATGTCAAATTGATGGCCACTTTTCAGTATATTGCTGCTTTGACGTAACGTCTTAATCATTATTATCTAAGAAAGATAGCAATGTACAGCAGAGTTGCTTTCAAATAGTTGTCAAATGAGATACGTGATAGCCCCCCTGAAGTTAGCAGATGGTTAAATAAAAAAAAATACTATTCATTCGTACAATGGTTGGTAAAAATCTCGGAGAATCTCTTACAAATGCATACGAGGTGCAGTACATCTACAGAACTCCATTTTCACCGAATAAATACATAAAATCACGCCTTTCGCTTAGGGGCCGGTAGAATTCCACTTCACCACTATCCTTGCAGATTTATTTTGCTTAACGGTAAGGCCGTCAATAGTAAGTTTATTATAAATACGCTATTGTACTCATTTATTCTAATCAGTTGCCAAGACTTTTCATTCCATTTTCTCATTTACACATTTTGTCACACATGACAGCAGTTGGTTACAGTGCACTTGAACTGTTTGAACTTATCTTATCTTAGAAGAATTTCAGATTTTAGTAGAATCTAGAACAAAAAGTTCCCAGGTCCTAATTAAACTAGCGTGAACTTACAAATCATCTTCGTCCTACCCTAACCTTGAAGGGAAACATACCCTCAAGCTCCAACTTTTTAACAATGCAAAGGAGGCGTACTTATCTTAACTATGTAACTTTACGGGTAGAATGATCTATAGAAGAGTGGTACGCAGAACGCATTAACCCAGGGGTCTTTGGTACACCGCACATTCTTACTTACGTACTGTCAGGAGTAAGTTTCGCTTCGCACGCGAACTCTGTTCGGTCCGATTGCTAGCGAAGCGGACTCGTTTCTCGCTCCGTTTCGTTTTAATTGTTATTGGTAGTATATGAGAGGGGATAGGATTTATTGTCTGTACTTAGAATGCTACTAATTAGGATAAGTAATCCTTTGGAACTGCAGTTTGAGAATGTATTTTTGGATGTTCTTGAATAGGGTTTAAGTGCTTTAAAGTTAGCTTATTAATTAAGATGGTTGTTTATGCAGGAAGTTGTGGGAAAATTGCTTTGAGGTTACGAGAAAAGGGTACAACGGTAGTTATTTAAAAGTGTATGTATCGAACATGGCGATTTACTACTACTGTTAGCTATCAACTACCCAGCAGCTATAATTATGTATAAGGAAGTGTTTTCCGCCCCTCGCATATTCCACAAAGACTAAATTTTCTTTAACGGCAATCTCTGTTCGATAGTACTGAGTGTAGGATAAATTTTGTTGCTGCTAATGTTTTAGTAAAACAAATGTAAGCCCTCGCTCAGCGGCTGTCAACACCAAACCTCATCGGTCGGAGTATTTAGTAGAAAGTTTTGTCGTGCTCAAAGAGTTTAGGCTACAAATGATGGGCCGTAATTAGTGAGTTGCGTGAGTTCGGACGCACAAGATGGCCGCCGTTTTGGAGGGAAAATATTTTCCAGTATTGAGGATAATGCGGTTAAAAGAGTGTGGTAACTATGTTTCTAGGTATTTTGGTGTTGAAATATACGATAATTTTGTGTTTTTTCGAGCAAATGGCGCGTTTTTCTGTTACGTGATAATGGAATGTTGTAGAATTTGTAACTTAAAAGATTTTTTGTTAAAGTTGGTTTGTGAATAGTTGTTTTGTAGAATAAATGTGGCTTTTTGCCAAACTACATAGTTATTATATGTATCTATATTTTTATTAGTTCTGTGTTTTAAACCCGCTATAAGTGAGCCAGCCTATTGCCACTTCTAGACGCAACTTAAATACGAATGCTACCACAATTTTCTAATATTTTGAACCTTCCTATTCCGAGAATCAAACCCTGCTACTACTAATCAGTAGCCACCCTAGACCACCGTGAACATTATAATTCTCAGATTACAAAATGTTTTACGATACCTCCAATATAAGTTACGGTGTAAGTCAGCCATGGCTCATAGTGTAACATAGCGTTTTAATTGAAGAATTAATTACTGCACGATGAATTATTGATGGGACTCTGATTATATGAATATTTATATGTGCGTAGGAGTCACCTACCTTTTGAATAACGGTTTGAAGTTGACCATGTCCATATTAGGATGCATGACTCTAGGTCATAAACTATCTTTTTATTTATTGAGATATTGTGGAAGTAACTCTTCGTCTGTATGAATGAAATTCTAACATAATATTTTCTTCGCGAGTGCCTTCAGATTTATACAATCCAAAGGACAGATATTCTTTTACTTCAGCTCTTGACTTTATTACTATCATCATCATAATAAGTTTAAAATACTCAGCAAGGTGATCCGCTTCTGTAGCTTGCTTTGTTGTTTTAAATAATCCATACAAAAATATTATCTGGTAATAATAATATTAAAACAAAATTAAGATTGATAAAGAGGCTGGTTGATGTGTCGCGGGGAGCCTTTTACCTTCCAATAGGACAGCATACGTTCCTAAAATAAAAGCATTCCAATATGTGTGTAACAAAAACTCCTTTATGACTTCAAAGTACATTTTGCTATTCCATGTAACTAGCGCACAAAACCAGTCTAATCCCTCTATCCGTAACAACTATGACCTAATTCCTATCTAATTCCCATCGATTTTGTTCCCACCACACAGTACCGCGATTTTCTATCGAATATCGAGAGATTGACACCTACTTATTTATTATTAATAGAGCATGCCAATAGAATAATCATCAATGATTACAATAATTTCTGTACTGCAGTTTCTGACGCATGCTTATGCCAATTATTACAAGTATGCACATTCTTAAATTGTACGACATACGTATAGACATTTGAAATGTACTTCAAAATTAGTTCCCACGACACTCGCTAGAGGCGCATCCAAAATTTGTCGATAGCCGGCTGTCAATGATAGTAGAAAATCGCTTTTCAGTTTTTGGTACGAGAAACTGTAAGTCAAAATGCATGATGTTTTCCCAAAACACTAACAAATTGATAGCAATTCAAGGAAATAGACTAAAATTCGCGCTAAAGTTAAATTGGGCGTACCTGTGGGTGGATTTTAACTGGCGTATCGTCAATTTATCGTTGACACGTATTTCGTCATTATGTTGTTAGTCAAGCAATATTTGTGCAGGTTATACCTGATTTTGAAGCTTGAATTTTCATACAAATTGTTCGCATTTAGGCTATTTATTGAGATTATTGATCGTTTTATCAAGACTGTAGAAGTGGAATGCAAAATAAGAGTCATAACAATTTACACAATTCATTTTGTTGAAACAATTTAACCTAATGATGCAGTGATAGACGAGTGGGATGAGCATTCGTCTCTTGTATTAAAGGTCCGGAGTTGAAAACTTAAGCAACACGCTAAACACCTTTCGGCGTTGCGTATGGCAGAAATATTCAACACTTGTTGACTGATGTAGGAAAATATATTGATAAAACCTTTCATGACATTCTTTAAAACAGTTCCTGTAGGAATGCAATGTTCCGAATCCGCATTTGGCTATAATCTTAGAAGTTCTTTAGAAGAGTCCTTGATGGGATGCAAGTCCTAAGTCCACATTATTCGGCATGCTGGACATTAGGCTTGACCTAACCTCTTCCTTATTACAGGATAATACCAGTTTTCTGTCATACAGTAACGAGCTTAACATACTATTTAGGCTGTAGATTTCATTTATTCCTGTCAAAAGCCTATTCAAGCTAACACCACACACGTAACCCGGACGTAAAACCGACACTACCAATTGAAAGAACAGTGGTAGAAAGCTTTCCACAATTAGTTCCACTCATTCAAGTTTGTAAGAAGCACAATACTAACAGACATCATTAATTATTTGTACAACAATAAATAACTTGTGAAATGTGAATGGGATAATAAAAATGCAACGTTAATCAAAAGACAGTGTACGGAGTGGTTCATCCACAAATCATTTTGTTTTATCTTGATCTTTGCTTACTGACAAGTTGACATTGTTGGTTGGTACAAGTGGTAGACTGAAGAGTGCATAATAAGTAAAGATTTTTTAGTTTTACGAAGGGAAATGTGACCTGACTATGGTGTGAAAACAATTAGTTTTTTAGTAATTAGTTTTAGTCTTAACTAAGTCTTGGAAATTGAGAAGTAAAGTTTTATTTCCCTAATTAACTTTTGAAGTACTGAGACAAAAGTATCTTTTTTTATCACTGTCATATTCGTTAAAAAACGTACACTGCTGGATGCAGACTTTCACTGTAGAATTTCGGTATTGTATTAAGATAATCTTTTGCAGCACTTATCATCAATAATAGGAATAAGACGTGACATTATTTTTATGCATATACGAAAATATAATTTGTACCCTTTGGCTAAAAAAGCAAAAAATAACTCCCAGCAGTAAAATCTCCAATCTTAAAACTGCAAACCCATTAAGTTTCTTTTGCAAACCATTTAACTTTTTTTCATTCGCTGCACTTTGACAACTTGTACCTATACAACCAGTTATACGCTGCGCAGACGCACCGTCGCTCGCCATGCCACCTGGCGGCATATTTCAACATTAAATTATACGACTTTTTATTCTTTCACATATGAGAGATTATTTTTAACTTCATTGATGCGAAAGAGACCCGTTTTATAGTGAGTTTTGATTGTATTAATGAACTTATTAGTATGTGGGAAATCTCATTTTGAGGGTAAATTTGAAATATGATTATGAAGATATTTTATGCTAATCGGGTAATAGGTATTATGGTGAAAGAATTAGTTTTGGTTCAATTTATTATATGTTTTACTGTTATACAAATTGTTTTACATAATCAAAAATTTGTTTGACTAAATTAACACGAAATTTTTAAATTATAGTGGTATGCTAGCCTATTTGAGTTTCTAGAGTAAATTTAAAGTTTTAAATACAAATAAATTACTATAAAATTACGAGAAATAACAAAATAAGGAAATTTTGTTTCTACTTTTTTCTAATAACTTATAACATTGTTCGATTAATGACTCAAATTATTTTTTTTAATATCGTTTGGTTTTCTAATTTTAATTTATAAATAGAAAAATGTTTAATACCCGTATAGATATCTATTACTACCTTACCTGAATTTCATTTAGGTAGGTATTATACTAATTTATAAAGACAAACTAACGTCAGCAAATTTATTTTAAGACAATAGTCTACTAAAAAGCTCTCAATAATAAATTTATCCTACCTCATTTCCTAAACCGTAAACCCTAGTAATCGGTGCGGTATTTGAGTGGCATACACATAAAGCGGGCGCAGCCGTCGGCGGGAGCTAGTCATACTGACTGTGACTGACATTTCCGCAGACATTCCGAGTGCCGCTGACAGACCATCGTGGAACTAATTAAAATTATTTCGGTACTATCGATGGGAATTGATAGACTATTAATATGGTAATATTTTTAAATAAATAATGTTAGGCTTTTAAATAATAGGATATTGGACTGAATACTTGTCAGTAAATAAAAGTTGTAATATTAATGTGTTGTATGTTAAAATCTTTAAATAAGTTGCATTTAACTCGAAAAACAAAAAAAATATATTGTTCATCTCACATTTGCGGGATCAAGAATGTAAATGACCACTATTTGAACTATAAATAGATTAAGTGCCGAAAATACTGCGAGGATTATTAATAGTTTGACAAGTTTATAAACACAATTTGTCACTTCACTGAAAAATATTTTTAGCACGATATAGTCACGGATAATGTCAGATAGGTTAGTTTTCAATGCATTCATTTGCTTTAAATTTGGTAAGAGCAAAGGTAAAGTTCCCAACTTTTTGAAACCGTGACCACCTTGTCACACTGTCTATTAAACCACCAGAGCTCAATTAATAAATAAATCATTTTAATGCTAGAAAGATAATCTTCTCACTAATAGTAACGGTAACAAGACTGTACCTCTATTTCCATGGCACACAGTTCCTAGGTAATAAATTGTAAGCATCCTACGATTCATTACAATCAACGACAACCGACCTACGAGTATCGATGAGTTGTCTTTACATATAATTTATAAACATACAGCATAAGCTTAACAGTGAGTAGGTATATTTCGAACAAAACTCTTTTAAAAATGTAATTTTTCTGCAGATTAAGAAAAAAAAAACTGCTACTATTAGCAACTGCTTCTAAGGTCCATTCAGAAAGTTTACGGCAACAAATCAAGTGGTCCCAGATACCAAATTTGAGGCTTTATGACATTAAACTCGTCATTTACAACTTAAAAAATATCGTTTATTCGGGTTTCTCTGGGTATGATGTAGAGGACACTCTCAGAGAATTTTTTAACAAAAAAATCAGAAATACTTTTCGGTCCGACCCCGAATTCGTACCCGAAACCTCTTGCGCGTCAGTCGCATATACTACCGACCGCGCCACAGAGTCAGTAAACTAAATTTAAACAGCGTAATGTATAATACCCATACTCTTATAAAGATTTCACAGAACGATTCACAGCCCCCTTTCTAGGTCTCAAGCTTTTTAGCAGACATTGAAACAAACCTAACTGCACAGTGACACTAACAAGGTACCGACCGGTTAACAATTAGCATCAGTTTGCAACTCACGCGCATAACGGTGAAGCAACAATTATGTTTCTATAGTGTGGTAATGAGGAATGATAGTTACCTGTGCAAGTGATTTGCGTACTTCAATAGAGGTCTGATTGATATTGTACTGTTAATCGGTTGAATGGGTTTCTTTGGAGGTGATTTGAGTTGATGCCAAGATTTCTAAACGAAGTTCTTCGTGTTTTTTCTTATAACTTAGGTGTAGGTGGAGATGTTTTATGTGATTCGTATAGGAAAGTATATTGTTAATATTAGTCTTACGTTGTAGTAAGCTTATTGCTATGTTTCGTGTATGTATCATTCTATTTGTTCAATAAGAACCAAAAACTCAGTGAAGTGTTTTGACTATAATATAAACCTATGTTTGACAAATAAAATATTTCTGATTTCTGACTTGTGTAAAATGATTTTCACAAAATATTGCTGTAACTAAAGCGACGTGTGGTCTCCTTTTTCTTTGAACAATTTACTGCTAAGCCAAAGCCCTTCATTCATCACACAGAATTAGAAGTAATAAAACAGATCTCTCACAAACATAAAACACTTTAATTATAGGTCACGAAAAGACCGAAACACCTCGAAAACAAGTCAAGAATCTTCAATAAACATAACAATACAAAGCCAAAACTTTATTGACATTCTTAAAACGGCATTTCAAAAGGCAATGGAAAATAGCCCTTATTGCAGTACAAACAACAGTCCAATTCGAGTGCTTATATATCTAGGCATGCTAGAAATTTTTCGATTCGAAGAACGAGGGAAGAGATTGCATCTATCTGGAGTTTTATCTAAAAACAAGGCGGAACAAGTTGGCAAGGATAAAAGTAAGAACGCGAAGACGCGAATGTATTATTCCGTAAAGATCGACTCCGTTTTATTTGTCAAGGTATGCAAATAAACTGTGATTGTTCTCGCTTTAAATTTAAATTGAGATCTTTGGCTTTCAAATCGACCAACATTTTTGAAGATCTTTCAGTGTAGACATAATTTCTCCAGTCGATGAAGGAAATGTATTTCACTTTTTTAGATACGTTCAAATTCAAATTGTTTGTTTCGTTAACAATATTCATACAATAAGATTGTGATTGGAGCCTTCTTATTGGGAATAGAATCCTCCGCTCTTCCATAACTAATTGGTTTGTAATTAAAAATTAATATGTTCAACGTATATATAATAGTTACATTTATGTATAAAATTAGTTTTTATCTACTTTAGCAGTCATGTAAGTTAAGATTATGGGGTAGAACATAGAATTTCAAATCAACTCTAAGCGTTATAGCCAGTGTATTGTTCTGCCTTCAATAAGACAGGGGTAAGATATTATTTTCCTTAGGTAGCTCCGATCTTTATTGAATACCATTCCGATAAATCAAATACCCACAAGTCTCGGAATAAAATATAGGAAATAGAAATATATTGTAGATTTGAATTGCTGATGTCGAATATCAAATGGCAATTTTGACTTTCTGCTAACGTTGTGTTTTATAAGCATAGCTGTTTGTTTACAGCAACTGCTGTTATTTAAAACACCGATAGAAAAAAAACAATGTAAATCCCTAACCAAACCCTAATGAGTGCTGCAGAAACTCATCTTGAAAGACTCACCGACTGTTTTTGGTGGAGACGTGGTTTGATTCTGAGATAGACCGAAATCTAGAGTTTACAGTTGAACTTGGTATAAACCATTTCCATAGACTGGAAAACTAG
This sequence comes from Anticarsia gemmatalis, assembly GCF_050436995.1. Classification (NCBI taxonomy): domain Eukaryota; kingdom Metazoa; phylum Arthropoda; class Insecta; order Lepidoptera; family Erebidae; genus Anticarsia; species Anticarsia gemmatalis. Next base: position 12,536,861 of record NC_134747.1, read on the forward strand.
CAACATACTGAACCATAGCTCTTAGTAAGGAGTAGCGCTTAAACATCTTTTCATATTATATTAAAGAGCTTCAGCACAAAAGATTTATTCTATTTTTCTTAGTGAAAAGTTAACAAACACAAAAAACACTAACTCAAAAAAAAATAAAAAAAAATAGTTACAATATAAGTAGAAACTAGAATAAAATACATCTGTTTACTATGTTGTAATAATTGTCGTGAGTTAGTCAGTTTGTAACGATCACACGGTAGCCACCGTGCATAATGAAACATAACGAAACCGAACATCGAGTTTCAAATTGTTTTGCTTTGAACAATGTTTGTGACTTTTGAACGAGCGTCTTGAGATTATAAGAGCAATGTTTAGGACCAATATCGGTATTTAATTATTCTTTGTTTGTGGACTGATTTAGATGGAATGGTAGTGGTTGATTTGATACGAATTGTGAAGAGCAGTTCCTGAATATTATTCGCACGTATGATATAATGTTTTGGCGCACCTAAACTAAAATTGTGCCACGATACATTTTCATATAGTCTAATTCCAGGAATACTTTTCAAGTTTAGTAACAAAACGTATAACGCAACATGAAACTCCATTTAACATCATGTCTCTGTTATCGAATTATGTATTTTACAATGTTTACAATATGTTTTTAAACAATAATCGACACAATTTAAATAATTTATTTTAATTTTAACAATTAATACAATCTAAAATGTTAGTAAATACCTACAGGTTATTGATATAACCTGTTTTACTTGTCCCAACAAAGTATCATCCAACAAAAAAAAATCACAACAGAAAAAATAAATCACCCTACATTTTGTTCCAAACAGGGAGGAGGCAGCAGGCGACAGCAGTGCAAGGAACGTCGCGCAACTAATCTGTGTTGACGCGCGTCAACCGCGGGTGACAAGGAATTTCGTCAGGATTTTTCTTCCCATTTCATTAGACGCGGCGGCGTAATAACGTAGGCCTTCAAATATATTTTTTTCTTTGCATTTGTTGTTTGTATTTATATCTTGGAATGTCGCGTATTTTATAAATAGGTAAGAGGATTGTATTTTTAATGTAATGCTGTTTATTAGGTTTGTTGAGTTTTGACGGGTTTTTGTATGGATGAAATTGTATGTTTTAAGTTGGGTACTTATGTTTGAATGTACGTCACGATTGTATGTGACGCACGTTTTTATTTATAAGAACGTATAAAGTTTATTTGTATTATAAGTTATAAATCACCTCTAGAACCTTTAATTATTAACCACCCAGGTTAAGACTAGATTTTTATGCATAATTAAGTATGTGCTCTATTGTAATGTAGCTGAGGAAGTAATAGGTTTTTACTTAGGATACGGAAAACCTCAAACAAAGAAACAATAAATTGTTACAATTTACGCAGGCAGTGTATTTAACTTGTTTGATCGTGACATATTATGAATACAAAAAACAGATGTATCTATATCTCTAGATAATATTATTATTTCAACAATTATCTCGACACTTATCCCAAACGTCTTTACGATGTAATTAAATTAATTCAGCTAGAATTTTTTTATTCAATCTCGTGAACTGAAAATAGCACCTAGAGACTACGAAAGTGGAATATTTAAACATTTTATCTTTACAGTAACGTCGTTAGACTTTTGAATAATAATAAGGTATTAAAATACGGATATTTTATTATTTTGTTACGAGTTTTTTCTTTAGTCGTCAGGCTCTCAGAATTTTTCAAACAAAGGCATGTCGGAATTAGAATTCTTGTTTATCGTGTACATTGTACATTTATTATGGATAGCTTTGACTAGACTAATAAAGAAATTTAATGTTCTAAGAAAATAGGAACGTGGAAGGTTCTTTAAGTACTTTTTTCTAATCTAAATCGTTCTGGGCAACAGGGGCAAGGCGTTTAGTTAGTATTTTTTATATTTGATTCTAGAAAGTGTCCAAATATAAACAAGCAAAACATTTCGATACGTTATTTGATGTAACTAAAAGCTATTGCTACAGTTATACTATTTTGTGCATAGAGAAGTATTCATAAATAATTTATTCAGAGCTAACCAGTCTTACTTTACAGGTGTCGGACAAGAATGGGTTAGTATACCACAATCACGCATTATTCACTTATGTTCGACTATCAAGTATACTTAAACCTAGAAATACCCGCAACTGTAATCAACCCATACCAAAACACAGGAGCTTACAAAAAGCGCTATACTAAATAAGGTCGTCCAGTGAAACCTCTATTAATAATTATCGCTTAATGTTTCGCGTCAGCCTCTGTAAGCCGATTATGCCGCTTGTCTGTGAGGGGTGACAATAATTGAGACCTGTTTAGTCCTGATAGTCCTGAGCCAGAACGGAATGGGTATTTACGGTATTTGCTTGTTATTTATAAGTGCTGGTAAAAGATAAGGCACGGAATGAATTTTGATAAAATGGTGACGAAAAACGAGCAGCTGTATTTTTTTAGTGGGTAGTTTGGTTGAAAAATTTACGGTAAGCCGCTGGGAAGCCCAGGTTTTTTACCTAAATTTTAATTCTAGTTTATATTTTTATGGAAGTTGTTAACTCAAAGTGTTATTTAGGTAGACTATTATGTGCTATAGCCATGTGCCGACATTTATATTAATACGAAACACTTAAAATTGCGATATTGCACGAAAGCGCTAAACATTATAACCCATTCAAATTTCCGCTAAGCAGTATACAGCTTAATAATCCTTCACAAGAACGATTTAGCACCCAGATTAAAAACATTACCTAATGTTCCTTTTATTATAAGCTAGACATATGAATTATGTGTAATATACGGTCAGCCATAATCGCGTTTACAAAAGGGAATTATCCGATGATAAGGATTAAACATGGCCACCGTACTCCAGGTGTTGCGGGAAGCAAATCTGTCATAAATAAATATGATTTGACACTTGCAAACACCGGCGTAAAATAATTTTGAGGGTGATGTAATTTGATGAAAAAAGTTTAATTATTTTATTGCAAATCGTGGCAATTTGTTTTATGGGTCGTAATCGTAATAGATCGATTTACTAAAGGATGAGAATTTGGGAACTGAAATGTTAGAATAGAGAATATTATCTATTTTGTTTGAAAATGTTGTAAAGGCATTACAGAAACAAAGTCGTTTGTTGCGCCATGACAACATTAAATAAACAAATGATATCATTTTATGGCTTCAAGCATTACCAACAAAGTTTATATCAGTTCAAAACTTTTGCTTACATTTGCGAGAAGAGCCTGTGCGACCTACATAATATGTTACACAGTTTTGGTACCCTCATATTTTTGTCATAATACCCCTGTATACTGTGAATGCAAAAACACGCACCATTTAACGAACAGAGGAACAAAATATATCAAAAATGTCGTATATTTCTTCTCTATAGCACGTAAAATTGGATATCATTTCAACCTGGATGAACCTCACACCCAATTTTCACCACAGTTAAAGAAAACAGGTCAAAATTGTGAGGCTGAAAGCAATAACCTTATCTAAGGTGTGACGTCCAAAATTGTATTATTAGATTCGAGCGTAAATAGAGCGTATAAGGAAAAAGTTTTGGCAAAAAACACGGTTCCGAACTACATCGACATATAGAAAGTTATAGGGGAAGAATGAGAAAATATAGCAGCATTTGTAGGTTGGCTAAATTCTTCTGTAGAAGCTGAATATCACGACCTTGATCCCATCAATTACAACGAGATTACTTTCGTAGATGTTCGTAAAAATGTCGAACCCACCGTTGCTACGCTAGAATTTACCAAATTTTCGATAGTAAGCCGATCAGGAACCGAAGATAATTCTCGGAACAATTTCTCAGTAACTCTTAACGACGCTATAGCTCTGTGATCATAACTAGTAAACAAGAAATACAAGAAAAATACTGAAGCATTTTCATTTAAAGAAGTGGAGAACAAAATGAATGGTACTTCAACAAACTATGACGGTACACCCTTCCGAATTGTGAATAGTTTTCTTATAAAGGAACTATCAGCAAAATTGGAAAGTTGTTCCGTTGTTACAGTCTTATTTTGTTTTCGGTAGAAATTCTACTAATATTAAACCGAAAACATGAAGTTGGGAAGTTGGGGAAGTTAGTTTTATTATCATGACGAAACTAATTACAGGAGTACTGTTGTATCGTAGTGTATAGAAATTGTATATACCGATATACAACACAGTGTAGATATAAAGAGAAGATTCTCAAATTACAGGATAAATACCATTTTTTGAACCCATTACTGTCCCACTGCTGGGCGAATGAGGAAAGTGTTAGGCCGAAAGTCCGCCAGGCTAGACAAGTGCAAGTTGGGGAGTATGAATGACATAACCAAATAAAAAAAGTTCAGTCAAAACAATACAAGGTAAACCTCAAAAACCCCAAGACAGCAATAAAAAAAATTCATTCTACTTGCCTTAAATGAAAATTTCAGCAAGCAAACAATTGGCAAAGTGACCCATATCTGAAACCGGGTTAACTGTCCATATTCCGCGACTCACAAGCACGGGATAATAGGCAATATTGATAAATTATGATTGTTAAACTAGCTATGTACGACAGGTCCTTTATGGTGGCCGTAACGATCTACAGGATATCCTCGACTTGATGGAGTGCTCCAAGATTCGGAACAACTTTAACGGTTTCGTGTTTTGCGAGTTCGTTTCGTAAATATGGATTGTGGGAATTTAATGTTTGAGAGCGGTTGATATTGTAATTATTTCAGATGGAACGAGTTTATGTGGTTATAGAACTTTTGTATGTTTATAAGTCGATCTAGTGTTTAAGTTGCCAAAATTTTACGACAGTTATTTCGATTGAGAGTAACCTGAACCAACTTTTGACTTTTCGAAGAAAAAACGCGCTAAGTTTTAGCATTAAGTGGACACCAATCTAGATATTTATAGCGGCATTAGTTGCTTTACCCACAAACAAATTATTAACCAATGAGTACAAGACTACGAGCACCTCCTAAACGACAATTGTTACTTGATACTCTTGTCAATCTTATTGTATAAAAAATTAATATGTAAAAAAATGGCGGTTTACCCAGCCTGATTTCTTAACCTAATTCCACAACAGAATTCAATAATAATCTAGGTTGTTTACAAAGTAGGTCATTAAACAAAACAGTTCCATATGGAGGCACGGCTCATAAAAGACAACAACAATAGCGCAGCAGTTATTGTGATTTGTTGCGATTCTTCGCCAGCCTAACGTGTTTAATGTTCCCTCTTCACTGAAATGGAGTTAGTTTAGTTCCTCAGTTCCTCACCCCGTTTGGTTCAGTTCCTTATTCCGTTTAGTTTCTTCGTTTGTCTGATAGATATGTAAAATATACTGTAATCGTTTAATCGAAGTTGAAGAAACAAACTTTTTTGTTCGGTTATTTTGATGATGTGTAAGTTTAAATAATTGTCTTATTTTTTAAGATCCTTGATGGAGTAGAAAGCAATTTGGTAAGATTTTGGCAGTGTTCGAAGTGGGTATCTGTTGGCTGTGTGTAAGGATTCGAAAATGAATGTTATAATACGAAGTTCATGATAATATGTATATGATTACATTTACAAGCGATTCAATTTATCCTTTATCGAAATAATTTCGAAAATATTTTAAATCTTATTTACCATACATACGTTTCAAGCAATACTTTCATTAATATAAATTAATTTACTCAACAACTTTTTTACTTCAATTCAGATTAATTTAATTTTTCATACAACTTCATCATTAAATGCCCCAATCATGGCTCTATTCCCCATCAAATCGGTCCTATAGGATTAAACAAAGGCTTACAGCACCTTAACGGTTGTTTAGTGTATTAAGTTTATGTTGGCCATGAAACGGGAACGACTGGCCGCTTGTGTACAACAAACATGGCCGACCTTGGCTTTATGACGTCATCGACAGGGGATTGACGTTGGTATTGCTTTAATTTCTTGTTTGATAGCTTTTTGTTTAACTGATTATTAGGTAATTAGAAATTGCTTTAGAAGTTGAGTAACGGCCGAATGCAGAAGCGCGATGTTTTACAGCTATCGGCAACCGGCTAGCTATCGAGAAATTTTGCATGAAAACCAGTGCTATTAAGCATTTCTTACAATTAATTGATGCATGGCTACTGAGATTTTTTTGACAACTTCCGCCCTAAGAATTTCTCTTGTGTCGCGGGGACTTTTGCAAACATACAAACAATGGACACAAAGCACAATTCATTTTGCGGAATAATGGCACTAAAAGTTGGTTGGCGAGATGGCACAAAAATAAAGCTTTCGTTATTGTACCAAATATCTTAAGTCTCTGTATACTACGTAAATATTTAATTGAGTTCGTCGATAATTTGAACTCTCATTACTATTTCTCACCGACAGAATATTTTCCGCTAAAATTCTACCCGCAACAAGATTTCAAAGGCCTCGCCTATAGAATATTGAACTTCCTTCGACACGATACGACAAACACTAACTTATTCATAACTTAGTCCAAACAAGTCATTCAACTGGCTGCCACTAACCAAATTAATATGAAATTCACAAAACAATTCAAGTTTAACTTAAGTTAACACTTTAAATTTCCCTATGGAACATTATTTTCTCATAAATCAACCCTTCCTCGCGCTGTGGGTCTCTCAGACCCCATCGATCCCAAGTGATTAATTGATTAATCACTCAAACGTTCGTTTCTAAGTCATTTTAATGATTTATTACTTTAGTGTTACATACAGTTCTTTAATTAATCGCAGTTTAGAAGTGATATGCTTGAAAAGTTGGCGAAAGAGGGTTGAGTTGTGAACTTTAAGTTTACAGGTTAATTGAAACGTAGTTATGATGTATTTCAACTTTACTGCGTAATATAAATTCTACTATAGAGAAATTGGGAGTGCTTATTACATCTCTGAAATACGTTATCTTTTTCATAAGAGAGTTGAATCTAAGATTATTTCAAGTTCTTTAATCATATTTACTCAATTGACAATTTTAGTGTCTACTTACAAATGTTCAAATAGCAGGAACAAATATTTACCTGTAACAAAAACATTAACCATTAAGTAAAACATCACAATCCTCAAAAAGTACTTCACGTTTAAAACTTATCATCTATTCTTAGAAACACAAACAAGATATATTTTCTCTTAATGACATTCGTATTTATACACCCACTTATTCTTAAAAAAACAACGCAAATTACATTCACAAAATCAGCGAGAGAAACCTTAAACGAGCGTTGTTTGCACCCATCTGTTTGTTACCTTTCAAAACAGGCTTAGATCTGAAAAAAATCACGAACAAAAATGGTGAAAAGCGATTAAGGACCAAGAGGCAAGACATCAAAGGACGATCGACGATGCCTAATATCAATAGCAACGTTTACAAAGGTCTTTTCGTTGAATCAATTTCAAAAACCCTTAATTGGCCCTCGGCGACTGGCTGTTAAGACGATTGGATCTTTTTCGGGGTCTCACAGACCCGATGCTTCATTCAAGGGTTTAGTTTATAATAATTATTGGGTGTACTAGTTTTTTTAGTAGTTAATTTTGCTATTTGAGGAAACTATGGGATTGTAAAATACATTTTTTCTCAGTGTTAGTCAAATTTTGCAACGAAATCGTGCTCTAAGCGAGGTGTCTATGTGTAAAAGCATTCAAAATAGAGCAATCTATTTTAAAATAAGTGGCTACGAAGTTTGTTAAAACTACTAAAACAATAAAATTAAAATCATTCTTTAAAAACTAAATACACTTTTATTTTTAAAGACAAAAACCCTCGAGGCAATTACAATAAACCTAGATTTTTATTCAGCAAATTTAGGTTTCCATTCAATTTAAATTAATGTAACAGTTGTAGTTCAAGTAACTTTCTCCGTTGAAACGGGCCCCGAGGAAAATAATCAAGACAAAAAAGTACGCCAAAAGAATTTAATTGATAACAAAGAATGTCTTTTTAGGGAGAGTTTTAGAGGCAATACTTTTTGCTATTCATTACAAACGTAAATAAAAATGTAAATGCGAAACTCTATTATTCTGTTTTAAAAGGATTTGGTTTTCGAGTTGGTTTTATTTTTTTGTACGCTTATTGTTAGATTAATTATTTATTGCGGACGGCGGGATCATTGAACTGAAATTTTCGAGGTTGGATATACTAGTCGTTTATCCAATGTTAAGTGGTCAAGCTAGCGTCAAAGTTAAAGTCTAGATAGCTAACAACAGTTAATACAACATTAATAATATTTAAACTGCCGAGATGCATTTTGTGCATCTTCTATATACAACGCTACTAATAGGGCTGATGTTGTTAAACCGACGACTAGCTTCCGCTTGCACCATCATCCGCATAGACACAGGCTCCAGGCGATTTACTCAAACTGCAGAACATAATATCAAGCTTTATGCTCTTTGCGGGGTCGTTCAACGAAAACCTGGTAATGACAGCTGCTGTTAACGGGAAATAGAGAATTCCATACTAATACAGAAGACTGCTACGCCTGATCAGGTCGGTCTTACGATCAAAATTCATTACCAACTCAAAAGAATAGCAAAACTCCAAGCAGGGTCTTATTGATCTACCCTTATTATTGATTCAAATCGGAAATAAGTTCATTTTCGTGTCAGCCGTCATTGTGCGAGCGATATTGAAAGTCAAATGAACTTCCACAACTGACACACCCCACCTTGGGAAACGGAAATCACAATAACAGGGTGGAAATTGAAATAAATGATTTGACAATTCAAATCAACACCAGCTTGGCTCATGTTAAACTCGTTTGTCTCACTTCTCAATACCAAATTAACAGTATCAAGGGACGCTTGAAGCCAGAAAAGGGCCATTTTTGTACATCGAGTCCGGGCCCACTCGTCCTCGAGCGTTTTATCTCAATCATTGTGTCCAACCGGCCGGTAACTCAGACTATTCGTTTAAAACTTCGAGTGCGACCGAGGGGACACGTTTAAAACGTCCGTAATCAAATTTGACTCGAGTCTTTAAGGGTTAAAGCCTTCGACTTTGAGCCGCCCTAATAAATTATATTGCCGACAAAACTGCTCCCGAGTGCGACACAGCTCGTTGGCTCATCTAATTGGTCCAAATTTGAGTCGACCCGGCTTTATAATTGGGTCGAATTCGGGTGCCTTATGCGTCCAGAAATTAGTCGAAATTCGAACATTGGCCGGATTAGGAGTGTGCGCCGCCACCGCAGCACTAATGCGTCCCCAGCCAAACATACGTAATAAGTTTCTACTCGTAAAGTTAATGAAGATACGTACGTATACGAGAAAACAAATTCGGTGCCCAAGTTTGGTGGGTTTGACTTAAAGTTTGCGTTTGAATACAGTAAATTCTTGCTTAATTAACGCGCCTGCCGCTCGCGCCGGTTCCGTGCCGTCGGCGTACCCGTAACTTCGTCTTGTGTGCCTTTCCTTTGCGTATTATTTCCACATAAACGCGTCGTCGTTCCCAATTATAGGTTCTTCTTGAGCACATAGTTCCGATTATAGCATGTTCGTTACATGTTCCCAGAACAACAAACCGACGTTGTGGATGTGCCAATTTTCTGTTATTTTGCTGGTAGCTCCCGAAACAGGTCGTAAAGTGGAAGACTTTTTTGGCACGTGTCATGTTATTTGCCGGGAAGTTTAGGCCGGGAGCATCCGCAACATTAACTCAAACGTTTTATGTGTTTCCGTTATACGGAATTAGAAGTGTTTACCATCGTTCAGCGCGGAGGACTTACAAATTATCAACACAGTCACAGTTTGTTCAGCGAATTCCTTGACAAAGCGAATTCCTTAAGATTCCCAATTAAAAGCTGAGACACTCGGGCCGTCGAAGTTCGTACAAACTTCCAAATCTTGGCGGGGCGTTACTCCGAAAGAATTCCTCACTAATTAGTATAAGTTTATGCATTCGGAGGTGGCGGGAGTTACCCTCCACTAGTTCTGGTGAACTTTTAATTACTCGTACGCGGATTGGCCTGCGTCAGTCACGTTCTTTTCGCTTCGAGTTTGGGACGATGAGCCGTGACTTAGGGGTCGGTGATAGACCTCCATTTTTTGTTTATCTTGTACCAAAGTAAATTTGAAAATTTAATGCGGTCGCATCTACATTTTTTATGAAGGAAGAGGCTAAGTTAAAAGTATATTCGTTGTTTGTTTGAAGCGTAGCTGGTGAGAAAGTTATTCTGAATGCAATTAAGAAAGATATTATAAATATTGCTGTTTGAGTACTTTTCCTTTCCGAATTATGAAGTTTACAGTGATATGCTCACTGACATTGTTAATTATCTATCGAACTAATGACGATGGTTTAACACGATGTTTTAACATGATGTGTTTGGGACTCGTCCCGTGATTTTTCACAGACAAATTGACGCCGTTGATGCGACACGAACTTTATACCCTATAAATTTTAATATACCTAGTAATAGTTTCATTCCGCATGCATATCAATGATAGATCACAAAATAAACACTACAAAACAAGCTAATCAAGTGCGACAATTTGCTTACAAACAATGATACAAAAAGCAACACTTATTGCGTACATAATATTATTTATAGTATGTTTATTAGCCAAAACGACGCCATATTTCATATCACACTAACTCTTATTACTGCTAACATAATTCAAGGTCGTCTGGAACTTATACATACAATTATCTGAACATTAGCACGACCAGATGTCGGCCCAAATATTTTTGTTCCTAATTAATTTATAGCCGGGATTATAAGTTGGATTGTTCGTTGTTTATTTTAGTTTAGCAGTGTGGTTTTGTTGAAGGACTTAGAAATAATTATAAATTATAGCTATAAAAAGAAATAATACATTCATGGCAGTAGCTTAGTTGCGATTGCGTTTTAGTTTATTCGAGGGGTTCTAATGTATAATAACATAAACAAAAATCGTTTATTTAAACTGTCAGTAAAAATTATGTGTACAAAATATATTGAAAGGCTTTTAGATTTTTAATGGCATAATAAGAAAGCGGAATGAAACCACGATGACGAGAAAATGAGTTACTTTTGAAAATATCACGAGTTCCAAGCACCAGAAATTCTACATCTTGAAAAGGAATTACAGTATGGTTAGTAATACCTACATTACACACCAAGTATTCTTAACGAAGTGGAATTTCGGAGCTAACTTCAACAAGCCTTCGTACAATTACTTATCTCTCGCGTAACTCTTAATAAAACTCCTTTTATTTACTTTACATTTTCAACCTACGGCGTGCGCTAGAACCTCATTTTATGCAAATCTGAATATCAGTGCTTTCCCTCTACTATCAGACGTCATTTCATTTCTACCGTCGTTTCGGCCCTTAGGAGATAATTTGAAGTTAAGCGATAACGGCCGGCCGCTAGAGTTGCTTAGTACGGGGTTTAACCCTATCTGGGATAAAAACGCGGCTCAGATATGCAAAGTTGGTGCGATTAAAAATAATTAGCGCTCCCGCGGATTTGCGTTCGACACGGCTAAGAGTTAGTTCTTGGTTTGGTTGATTATCTTTCGGGAGGTTTTAGCGTTGCATATTTTAAAGTCTCAGTAGAGTTAATGGTCGAAGAAAATGTAGCCGTCTTGAAATGAAATCGTAGAATTTACAATTATAATATCTTATAATTAAGATAAATTTTTGCTAACATTCAGAGAGTCCATTTTACGACGTTAGTATAACTCGAACTGTTATTTAAATGAATGATTCATATAATTAATCACGAGCTCAATCTACTTAAAACAAAACAAACCCAGACACAAAAACAAACAGAAAAATATACAATTCAATTCCAAGAGTATTCACGCCAACAGCACGCAATATGTTACAAAAAGCCTATCTCAAAACCAATTCATAAGACGACAACTCTAAAAACAACAGCCATGCCAGCCGAAGTTGGATTGCGCTTTTTGCACTCCCAAGTCTCAGATTAAATATAAACTTTCCCTCGATGTTTGCTTCAGTTACGGCAATATCCGCGAGGGGCGCTGTCAAGTTACCAGACGACAATTTGTCAGCTCAGTGTGGCGGTGGCCCCAGCGTCGCGCCCTGTGGCACGCCCGCTCCCGTCGCCGGCGCGTCGTCGTCTTGCCTCCAATATAGTTATGTTTGAGTGAGCCCCGTCATATTACTTCATGCTTGCTTGAGTTATGACTCATGAGACATTTGGAGGAAAATACAACGTTGACGTAATAGCCTGACAGATATGAGAGAAAACAATTTTGGAGAAGAATGTGAATGCAGAAAATTGCTATTGAGAATTTATAGTACCAATATACATAAATATATTTCTATTGGCAATATTTCAAGTAGCTATAATTACTAAAGATCCTAAATTACTTCAAGGTATTGATAGAGCTTTAAACATTTTCGCAGAGTGATTAACAGAAATTGATTTCCCTTCAATATAATATTATTTAAAAGCTTAAGCGAACTCTCGACGGTATTACGCACTCAAGAGTAATCAAACATCATTGAACTTAAGAATTTGTTACACGCCAATCATATTTCATTCATTCATTCCTACGCAATCAAAAATTTAACTTTCATAATCAAACCCTTTTCATTGAATTGCTTTGCTTAGATCTTTTTTAGGACTGTCATTACTTGAGTTTGAGTATTGTGAAATTTTTCACCTGACGGAATTTCTTTGGAATTTTCTACAAGCTTGTTTCCAACCATATTGAGTTGTGTAGTTAGAATTTATAATCTACATTTTTCTTAGTATAATGTCTGTAAAGTTATTTAATTATATCTATTATTGGATAACGAAATATGCGGGAAGAAAAGTTCTGATGTTGTATCTCATATTCGAAAAAGACTGTAAAAATCATAAAAGTTTTTAAATTGTTCACGCATATAAAAACTGTAACATTAATTTCAACCAGATACCGCAACATTAATAAAATCCGTCGCACTACCGAAAACTTTATTTATAAATTTCCATCGTCCATTTCGATTAAAACACCCATTGTCTGCGGCTATCAATGAATAAAGGAATAGGATAAAGGAAAACGGATAGCCAGAGGGCGAATTAAAAAAATACAGCTACCAGCAATCCACAAAAGAAATATTACCTATTTCTTTTAGCTGGCAACTCCGTAATCACATTTGCTTTGTTCATTTCGGGCCTTTCATTCGCTTAATCGCGTTATTTCGGACTTTCTGGAACGATCTTTGTAAGATTAATTTACGGGCGGGCGCGTTTACATGCACCACTAGATTAATGTTCTGAAAATGCACCATTTAAAGTAATCTTTTTAATTTCAGTTGCGGTTTTGTGGAGTGCTCTTTTATTAAGTGAAGATATTCTTTTCGTTTTACTTTTTACGTTGGCTTTGTCGACCTGGAATAAACGCAATTTAAAGGTTAACAGATGACTTAACTATGATAGAGGGCTCTATTATATTATTTATAAGCATTAGCATTCACGTTTGACTAGAAACTTTGTCGAAATACGACTTGACTCGCGCCTAAAGTTGTTGGTTGATCAACATACGTTTGGAGTTTTACAATAAAATTAATTTTGATAAGACAGTTCCCGCAGAATATGCTCCAGACATTAATCAGTTTTTCATACAAAATGCCTTGATAGCTTACTTGTTTTGCAAAAGTCGATAGTGGTAGGAAATCGCCCCTGAGTAGTACGTCTATAACTTAGACCGTGTCTGTCTGCGTGAGACAGTAAAGAGAGGGAAGGAAGGAAACGGACAGAGACGCGGCAACAACATAGTTGTTCAGGAAACTAAAATACTTTATATACGTAATTTGCCAGTTCCATACACATTCATACAAGATAAGACTAATAATGTTAGCTGATGAAAGGTCTTTGAGAAGAAATGTTGTCTAATTAGGGATATAATTATTGTAGTTACGTATTTCGGTTATAATAACTATCTTTCTCTTAGCACTTTTGCCTTTTATAGAAAATTATCTACGCGTTTGGTATAAAGATGTTATTAATAAGGAAAAATAAACTACGAAATAAATACGTAACATAAAGTCTTTCATTTCAATGATAGCCAAAAGTAACCACTTACAACTACCCGAAGTTTGTAAAGGTGACTTTATTATAAACGGTCACCCATCCTAATCTAAACCTCACCTACATTGCTTTACATGATTCATTCGCAATAAGATTGCTCTCAACCAACAGAAAAAAACTCGAACGTATGCAGAAACATTGGAATCCTTTATGTATTATTCCGTGATTTACGTCCGTACATATGTATGTATGTATGTACGTGATATACATACATACATATTCACCAGTTGTTGCATTATGTAAGTGTTTTCCTTGATAGGGGATATAAGTTGTTGAGTGCAATTGGATGGTTTTGTGTACATACTATAAAAGTAGGGTAGTCATTTATTTTCAGTCTACTTAAAAATAGAGGTCCTCAATTCGACAGTAGTTTAATAGGTAAGTGTTAATCCAGATTTGAATTAAAGCAAAGAGAACATAAAAAGTAGGTTAAGTAAGTTTGAGAAAGTAAGTATGGATGGGTAAGCATTAAAAAAGTATATTTTATGATGTCGATGCATGATCTGTATTTTGCAATACAATTGGTTTTATACAAATAATTTAGGTACCTATTAACTTTTGGCTATCTAATTGGAATTGTCTGTTTGCCTCTATACACAACATATACAAGCCCTGGGAAAAGATCTAGAAACACACATAAAAATCTACTCTAAATTGCTAAAATAGGGGAGGAACTTGGTACGCAAGGTGACGTCAAATAATATATACTAGTAAAACGTGGATACAGTAGAACCTTTCAATTAAATGCCATATTACAAACGTATAATTTACCTATTAATTAATTACAAATAGCTCCAAGCAATCACAGAATTGGTTGTGCATTATATCCATAACGCATAATGACGTCACAATACCTACTAGTGTTCAACGTGACTATAAAGAACGAATTGTTCTAAGAAATATGAATATAAATAATATTAGTAATTGCTAAGAAGTCTATTACTAGGTATTTGTGGCTTTAGTTGGTATTTTTTATCTTCTTGAGGTTGCTTTATGTAGTTATATTTTTTTATCTTTTTTTATCTCCATACCACAAGTTGCCATACCACAAGAGTATGTAAAATGTTTTTCTTTCTTATAAGAGCAAAAAATATAAGTTCGTTGTCAATAAATAGGCGTAGATTAGTGTTAACCTATCTCTTACTCGTGAATTTATAAAATCACGCCTTTCCTATCTATCTTTTGTCAATTTTAATCGAGCTTGAAACTGTCTGTGAATGAAAAAGGTTATGCAAGTATATTAGATTCTGTATAATAATATATCAATTTTAATTTATAACTTTTAACCGTCGGAAGGTGGGTATTTTAGAAGTCATCTTAGCCCCTACTTTTAATGTATTGTAAAATAACAAAATCACGAATAAAAATCGTTAAAATGGGTTGTATCTTTTTCTGTAATAAAGTCGTTACAACACAATAGAGTTATAATTCCCAAAAACTAATAAATTACGAACCAGGGTTGTATTAACAAAAAAAATGTGTTCTTTTATAAATTCCCAAATCGTATAACCAAATAAACTTTTTATTGGCAGCACCAAAAAGGAATTCAAACAATCGAAAAAAAAACATACGCTTCCATTTTCAAATTTAAATTGTCTAGAGGCACCTGGCGATGATGTCATCGGATTAGTGTTGTGCCGTAGTCCACCGCGATCCGATCATTGCTATATCGATTCAATCTTCGAATAGTTTGCGATCCAGTCGCGTGTTAAATGCACACAATTCATATTGAGTTATGTGACTTTGTCTCGTTTAGTTTTGTTTATAGGCATTCGTGTTGCTTTATTATATCATAGGCCCATATTTTATTCGTTATTGAACTTTTTGCCCACTACGCTTCGACGTTAATGGCCGAGCGTATAATAGCATTTAATTGCAATATCGAATAAATCATTTTTGGGCTTATACTCTATGAAAAAAGATATCAATTTCACAAGGGATTAAGTTGGTTTCATACTTGGTTCGAATGTCTATAAATATCTATTTGACATATTCATGTTATAAATCTAATATGACGTCACCGCAGACGCGACAATTTTTTGCCGTCTGACTCGATCTGGGCTTGTCATTAAATTGCAATGCGGCGGCAAGATTTATGCGACCACCTACATTCAAATACCAACTCTATCTCCTTGACATACAGTTCAAGTTCGTATCTCACATATAAGTGAATCCATATAAAGCTAGTTAGAGTGACAAATCGAATGGGAATTAGCGCGATCACGATAAAAATGTTGATTGATAACTGAAAAACTTCCGCGCCTTTGTTTTATACATAGAAAATACATTTAATAAACACAAAAGGTAATATTGCTATATTACTTGTCTATATTCTAGATGACAGTGATATATTTATTCGATAGCAAACATTATCTTAGGAATAGAAAAGTAAATTGGATGTAGCAAACAACTGTGGTAGCAAAGAATTGTTTTATTAAATAAATTGCTAGTTCTTGTTTTGATGAGTAACAACTATTTGTTTTAGGCACAAGAACACGTTGTTACATGAAATATTGTGTTATCTGATTGTAAAGTTTTGTTACTATCAGAAAATAAAGAATTTGGTACATGATTGGCAATTTAGTTTACTCCAATTTATATAATAGATAACTTGGTATAAACTAGTGTACCTATAGTGTGTATAAGAGTTTCTAAGCACACCTTGTGTAACAAGTAATGATGCCCACGCACTAGTTTTACTTCCTCAAAATAAGGTAGACTTGCTTAAATAGGCTATAATTAATATAGCAAGGTTAACATAACAATATAGATTTAGACTAGAAATTTGAACACATCCAATTAGTATGCCTGTTTGTACTTATTATTACTTGTTCAAAATATACGAACATCGATAATCGAGGCAAAAATAATGCACAAATTTAACAAAAGAATCGATTCCATTGGCTTTAAAAAGTCCGTTAAGTCTCCGTGGTCAGTCGTTCCTTTGTGTATATATTTTTTTATTTTCCCGTCGCATGCAACGAAACGGGGCTGCTCGTAAAAATGTAAATTAGTGTAAAATCGTGTGCGTACAACACTAGCGGCGGCCATGTTTGTTTCACGATATTTTTCTCTGTGCAAAATTAACTTTCTTCTTTGCTTACATTGTTCTGGTTATGCGTTATACTAGACTTTTTTCATAGCGTTTATTATGAAGTAAGTTTTCGAGCAGTTTAAATTAACTTTCTTTGTTTATAAAAAGTGTTAAATGGGTATGTACGAGGGAAATACTATAAATGGCGGGCTATTTTTTTCGCGGGCTTTTTTTCTATTTTTGCTATTAAGAGACACAGGATGTGAATAATAAGTGTTGTTCTTTGTAATGTACACTGTAGTTTTGTGACGATTATGTTTCTACTTTATGTCTTACTGGCTTATGCCTGAGGCTTTACTCGGCTTGCTCTTTTGTTGAAAAAAGCAGTGAAAATAATCATGTCTTTTCCTTCATATTTACAATAAATTAGTGTAACGTGTGACTGTACATGCATAATATTACTCTTTTAAAATGCAACGCAAATTATAGTGTTAATAAAAACAAGTTACATTATGTAGACTTTTGAGAATGCTCATCGATCTATACAGACATTATTTTGTACAATTTAATTAGCCATATAAAAAAGCCTATTTTCCCAAGTACTAAAACTTTAATTAAATACAATTAAGCCACTCAATTACTCAAGAAATAAAGCGTTGAATTCAAGACAACACCTAATAGAAAATCCAGAAGGTAAACTCGAAACAAAACGATCAAGTAAACTTAGTTGCGTAAATAAAAGCCTATTCACACAGGGTGAAGGCATTTGAGTATCCCCATTCATCTGAAACAAAGGCAGGGACTTTTAGCTGGGTTAATTAAAGTGTCAACAGCACTTATTAATCAAAACGACGCGAGTTTCGCAAGCTTTTCTGTGTTTGAATTTACTGAGATAGTATTCGATAGTGGGATTTGCGACGCCATTTTATATTGGCGCGAATATTTTTTTCAGTTTAAATTTGGAATATAACTTTCCTTTTTTTATTTTATGACATTTATTTAAGTTAAGTATTTAAGGTTAGTATTATTTAATGCTATTAGTATAAACAGATATTTTCTTTAAATGTATTTTTAATATTAGTTGTAAGTATTGAGTATTCTAATGCTTACTGAATTACCGAAGATTATCCCGTGCTTATTGTTCAAAGCGTTTCATAACAATGCAAGGAGAAAAAGAAACAATTATTACCATTCTTTGTTTACTGCTGTTTATTCCAACTCCATTTCCGAACTCCATTTAAGAAAGGATTTGGAAAAAAATAATTGCAAAACAAAACTTTTTTCAATTATCCTTTTCTTTCATTAGAATGAAACGGAGCTTCCATTCTGTGCGATTAAACACAGTCAATAGCTATGAATATTACAAACAAACATTACGACTGCATTTCTCGGAAACGGCTGACACGAACGAAACATTGAAATCAGTCTGACATATTTCATTACTAACTTAGTAACCTATTTTTCGGATACAAAAGCAAACAAACAACAAAAGGTTTTATTAATACATCCACCACTGACCCAGAAACGATCATCTTTTATACATTTAACACAACAGCTGTTATTAAATAAATGATCGCACCCACATCACTCGTACTAGTAGCTGTGACGTTGTGGCTACGTCATCAATCACTGCGAGGGGGGGGAGTATATAACCAGCGACAGCGCGGGGTGGGGAGCATTCTTCATTAGTGCCTCGTAGAGAGCGCACGTCACTGTCCATATATTAATCATAATAGGTCTTCTCCTATATTACTCTTGTCATTTGCTAGTTGATCTAGGATGAGAAATGGTGGCCTAAAAGGTCCTCGACTTTTAACTGTACGATGTACGAGGTGACAGGTCCAATTAGAAATAGCTTTGCAATATGAAAAATGAGTGCTAGAGTTGTATTTTTCATATTCTGGATAGAAAAGGGTAGTTGGAGTCTGGGGCTTAATTGCTTTTATTTTAAAGTAAATACATTTTAGAAAAGTACAACTAAAATTTATTATTGTTTCAGTTCGAGATGCTTCTAGAAAAATCTGAGAGAATCTGAAAAATGATATTTGGAAAACAACTAAGACAATTTAAAAAATCGCAGAAGAAAACTATGCCCTTTTGCAGTAGCAGTAATTTGTGGAGCTTACAAATAATGGATGCGAAATACGATCAGACCCGGAACTATTAGAGTTTCATGAAGATATAGAAACTTTGGAGCAAGGATCACGACCATCCAAAAAACACTACGCTAATAACTACAGAAAAAGTAAAATATGTTTACAAAAGGTTTATAATATTGGCTAAGCAATAAAGTAGTCTTATACCTACTTCTAGAGTTTTCATCCTATCGGTATATCGGCTACTAGAGGAAAAATAAAAGAATTTTCGCAGCACAAAGTTATTTATCGGCGCGTTCGGCTCATATTCTGTAATAATACGTGAACGATGGTTTCTTTATCACTAACACGGGTTATTTGTTCCTAGATAATATTTGTAAGGAAAAATGCTATCTTTTTGTTTAGTTTAGCCTGAATACACTAGTCACGACTTTCGGTTTCCTCCATAAAAATAGTTTTTTTTTTGTTCAAGTAAACTCTTTATCAACGGTAACTGTCAATACATACATCAAAGATCGCATAGTTTTATGATTTAAAGGTTTCTAAGATTCCTTAAACAAGCCTGTATCTGTCAAAGTGGTCATCATACAGCTACCACTGCTTTTGGTGGTCATTCGAATCTTCGCGGAAGAAAAACAATGTATAAACCATAAACAGTATAAGGAGTTTTATATGGACTTTGCGTTTAATTTATAAAACGAAAAAAGGTTCCATTAGGAAATAACCTATAAAGTAAATTACCTACAAATAATCATAACATTAATGCGTTAAATCGAACGAAACTTTATTACAACTTAGAAAATAAAAGTACAAAATACACCTTTGCACCTTTAATTATTTAACCCACGCATCTCATCATACAAAAAAAAACATCATCCTCAAAATTATCAAAATCAGCTTCCTCTTTTAAAAGTTCATTAGTTTATACTCTTAAGGCTATAATACATCATCGTTTTCAAAAGGCATTTGTTTTTACATCTTGATTAGTGGGCGTGTGGTTATTGGGTTCGGATATCAAGTTGCTACTGATTGTTTTGTGGTCGGTCAGTTTAACCTTCGTACGTGGTCTTTGTTTTGAGTTTTTGTAGTCAGCTGTTTAGACGATGTGTGGTTGCCTTTATTTTGTTTAGTTCCTTTTTAGTTTGGAATGTAATTAGTGTGTAAGATAAATGTGGTTTTTTAAAACCTGTCTTTTTTCTGTATTTATTCACTTGTTATCATGATATTCATGACTTACTTAAGTTAAATATATTGTTCATATTCAACGATAAAATAAATAATAATCAACTACACAATACCAATATTCCAAAGTCTCAAAAATATATCTAATTTTATTCTCAAAATAAATATCTCCGAAGTAAATACAGATTAGAGAGTTAAACTCAAAGTAAATAAGATAAGTATGTGTAGGCTCAGAACACCATTCATTAGGAAAATAACTAGCTTTACTAAACGACAAGTTTTCCTGTTCTCAGAACTCCAAAAGTTCTAAGAACTGTTCTCGACTTTACTTGTGTTATTGTTGGTATTTTTATACATTTTTACCGTTTCTTCGCAGGTGTGTGTTTACTTCCGCAGTACTTATATGTGCGTATTGTTAACTGGATAAAATAATATCACGCCCTTTTCCCAATAGCGGTAGTCAGAGTCCAAAGAATGCCACTTGGCACGATCTTTACAAACTTCCTTTTTATCAATAATAAATTTTGTAAAGCAACTAAATATGCTTGATTCAGCAATAGATCCTGTCATCTTGTGTGCAACAGACACGTCTAACTTCCTAAGATTGCTTATATCATTCACTGAAAGAGACAGAATATTTTTTACATCACTTCTTAGAACATTGACCCGAGAAAAATCTTTATAAATCCGCCTTATTTTCTTGCATTTCACGCTTAGTCACTGTATCACGATAGAATTTCCAAAAAAACCTCAATAAAAATTTCTCGTACCCAAGACCCATGGCAACCCGTTTCAATCACTTGACCCACATAACCTGGCGAACAGCTGACACACCTATTCTCCATCATGCAAAACTATCAAACTACCACAGCTAAATCTATTGCCGGGTTTATACGAACAAAAAAGAAAGTTTGCGAAGAAAAGTAACAATGTATTAGGCATTTATCGATGTAGCCGCTCGGTGGCGACGACGCCCCTTCACGAGTAACTAGGCGAGGGTGATACCAACACTGAAAGAAGTTTGGAACGCGTGACTTGAGTTGTTAATATACCCCTACTATCGGTGCGGTGAAATAAGATTTATTTCTAAAAGGACGGGTAAATTTGTTTTCTTGTATGCATATAGGACTTTATTCCTTTGAGAGTTGAAACTATAGAGGCGATACGTTATTTCTTTTGGTTTTATATTCAGGAGTTGCTTGCACTTCGTTACGCATCTGTGAAAGTTTGGGGATGCATATTTAGGATTCTGTGTGTTACCACTGCTTTTGATGATTTATTTATTGATTTCATGCATAGATTTAGAAGCAAAATTATTCGTGTAAAATTATATTTCTATTTGACATTTGCAGGTTTCAAAAGCAATACCGTTTTAAATTCAATTCAATAAAGCGTAAGTAAACTATCAAAAATCAAAGCCTTTTTGTTATAATTAAATAAATATTTGCACACAAAACATACACCCACAAAAAGTAGGTGTTACGACAATAAACTAACAGAAAAACAAAGCATTGCCATGCACTTTTAATCAAACAATGAAAATTGGCAACACAAACAGTTGCCAAAATATTTGCTTACACAAGGTTCAATATTTGAGCTAGAACAAATATGACTCTGCGTTTTAATAAATATCAATTGAATACTAAAAAATGTTAGTGATTTGACCTTACTATTTTATTTGATCGCTAACATTAAAGTAATGTGGTGGTATTCCTAGACTGTATTGTACAAAAAAACGACGTTTCTTTCTAGTACAGTGTACACAGGTTATTGTTTACAATTTGAGGGAAAAGATACATGATAACAGAGATTCTGACACTATAAATATAATAAATAATATAAATACGGTATGCCGTGTATTACATTTTGTACTACAATAGAAGGTGGTTTAATGTGTTAAAGTTTGTAGAGTCCAACGTCATTCACTACTGTAATATGTGCAACTATAATGTCATCCAAAGGTTTATCTGAATAAAAATTTTAATTCAGACGTACAGATTTTTCAATAATTTTCGCATACTGTATAAACAAGACTTCAAAAATGCGCATATATTTTAAATTCTTATGTGTTTACCTTTCGACTGGACGTTTGACGTCAAGGATTTAATGCTAAAATCAAGTCATATAGTAGATATAACAACTTAGTAGAGACTAGAGAGCCTTATATACAAGATGCGCGGGTGGCAGAGACATACAACATTTTATAATTTATTTTACTCGCAGACGCAGCGAACGGTTGCCTATTTGCTACGGCTCCTTTTTCTTTAGATATACACCAAAATTTCAATTAAGCTATAGGTAAATCGTGCCTTCTGCAGCTTTATAATAAATTGTCAATCGAGTTAAAGTTGGCGACTCGAACTCGATTCAACTTCGATGTGTCATAGTAGGGGCTGTAACAAAAATTTCCGGGCACGTGACAATGCAAGCGTAAAGTGGGGGTGAGTCAAACGTACTATTTTACAACAAAAGTAATTCACTTGTTTGAGCTCCAAGTCGGAATTTGCAAACGAGTAAAAAAATATCGGCATTTGATGTTTCGATGTTTTTAATACATTATGAATGCTTGGTTGAAATAATATGAATGTTATTTTATCTGTATTGCTAACAGATCGTGGTATTTTTACGTCTGTTTCCTCGAAAAATTGTGTAGACGAATCAAAATATAGAAGGGGTTGCTATATTGAATATATTAAAATTTGAGGTTGTTTTAAAAATACGTTACCATTTGCGTTGTGGTTCAATTCTATGAAAAATAAAAAGTCCTTAAACATCATATTTGAACCTACAAAAGTATAGTACTAATAACACACACTCAACACACAATTTCCTGTATTCCCAACTAGTAAAGTTCAAGCTTATTATAAAATAAAGTATAAAACGTTCCGTTTCACTGTTGCGTGTGATAACCCTAGCGATCGCAACTATAGATTGTCGACACGCGAAGCTTGCGTTCTCCGGAACGTAACGTTGCACTATGACTGATCACTGTATTCGTTAATTTATTGCTTAGATTGTTATTATGAACTATTTTGTTGTATACTAGAAAATAAATAAGCAGAATAGAACATTCTTGTCTCACTTTGTGAAGAATTTTTAAAAGCTTTTCATTTTTCCTGTATCATCTATTGCAATTTAGGTTAGAAGTTTAAATTATTATTGGGCAGCTTTGTATGCCAAAATAATGCCTAAAATATTGTTAAATTATCTAACCTCGAACGTTACCCACGGAGTCATGTAATCAAATTAAAATTAATGAGTTTGCACATAACAAAGTAATGATAAAGATATTATGTAGTATGTGCACGCTAGCTTGTTGCATATAATTGGAGATAAATTTGTGCTGAATTAAAGTGAACAACATATCAGTAGCAATCAGATCAAAGCTAATAATATAATAATATATACTTAGTGTTTTCACTATTAAGGTTTACAAAATAACATACTGAAACAATCAAGTACGTTGAAATGGAATGAAGCTGTATCAAAAATAATTCCTGTAACTCCCGTTAGAGGCGCTGATCACATTTATACAATATTTTTTTATAGCTAGCCGGATGTCGATAGTGGTAGAGAATCGAGCTACAGTATCTATCGATCGAAAGATCAACCAACCAGTTCGTGTATTAAGAATAAACGACATCAATAATTACTAACCTACAAAACACGTCGTTAATAAAAATCTCACAACTAAACTAAAGAGTGTTTATTTCTTTCCTTCCTACTTGCAACTGTAAGGAACTTTATTAGAAAATACTCGTGAGCACGCGAGTTCTGTGCGCTAATTAACTGTTCAGATAGAGCACGCTATAACTCGGTGACACTAAAGCGTTTCTTACTGTGTGTTTATGGGACTCTATTGTTATAGAACATTTGTATTGAATATAAAAACAACCTATGTGAATGGTGTGTTTGTGAATGCTGAAGGCGATGGTGTTGGGTTTGATTCCCAGTTCGGGAAAAGTGCTATTGGGTTTACAAAATTTTGTTGGAATTTACATAGATCATATCGGCGATGACCTAAAAAAAGGTCAGGTACGTAGTACTCGTAACCGGTTGTCTTATATGACAATGTGTGGATGTGGATGATGCAAAGGAAGTTCGTAAGTATCCAGCGTACCAAGTCGCGTTTTTTGGTTTCTGTCTGATTTTTTGAAGGCGTGATTTTTTGTATGTATGTAAAACATTTTGTCTTATGTGTGAGTCGAGCCAGCAACGACTTTTGATTTACAATTTGAAGTATACTTTTGTACTATACGTACGCTCAAACAATAGATTTGATATGCTTCTACAAATTTCAAAACTGTTTCATTTTACAAAAGAAGTAGTTTGCAAGTTTACAAACACTAGCAAATTTCACACCTGTCACGAAACATATCGTATGTCTTCATACTTCGAATTTTATGCAACAATTACAACAGTGTATTAAAAAATCAATTTACGATACACACTGAACGATTACTCAAAAATAATTAACGTTAACAAATCTTTAAGCGACAACGGCATTCGATTACAAAAAGCGTGTTCGAGTACGTCGAAAATCGAAAGCTGATCGATAAGTTTTTTCGCAATACGATTTAATTCATGGTACATCGAGTACGAACGTTCCATTCACACAGAATTACGTAATAAATTCTCTTTAACACATAACGAGGGAACGAATGCAAGTTTTTGTAGGTCTCGAATATCGAGTTCTGGATTCGAAATGTCAAACGTCAAGTTGACAGAACAAAAAACCGTTCCGTTACAACATTGCTGCTTATTAAGACGTACCTTTTTATAAAATAAATTGCACGTGAATGAATGGAATTGTGATTTAAATGTTTAAAAGTATTTTAATTGGCGTTTATGTCGGTAATGTTGGTTTTATTTCCAAATTGTAGTTTTTAAGGAGAGATTTTTCCATTGACGGGTTCATATTATTATGTCGAAGTTATTATAATATATTGGAGAAGAAGGAAAACGGGGTAAAACCACAAAACACTACACAAATATAGAAAGGTAGGTAATTTGGTTCTTTGAGCAATAAAAACAAAGGTTAATATTTCAAGACATCAGTCAACGCGCGGGTAACTGTCTATCAAATATCAAAGCTATTATACTATAGTATATTTTAGATGAAAATCAGTCTTTAAATAACAAAAATGTTATTGAATCTATTGGGAATCAGAATCTAGTTCAAAATTCTCAAAAGCCACAGCCAATAGTTCCATAAATCAAATGCTTTCAAAGCCAGGTATAGACAATTGACCATAAATATTTAAAAGTTAGACGTCACACACAACTATCCGGATTTGTCATCGAGAGGCTAAACAATGGCGCCGTGATTGAATCCCCGGATAACCGGCAAGACAATAAGCGCCTATTGTCCGGGTCAACCGGGTTTGTTTGCCTTGTTTTCGAATCGAAACCGGGTAATAATTGTTGTTTAATTTGCTTTAGAAGGTCAATTGTATTGTTTTTGAAAAATTATTTGCTAAACTTTTGACTATATCTGGATTAGGTGTATTTTATTCAAAATATTTTTTTAAAATCTCGACCATCTCCACAATATATGAATCTTTCACCCTGCCAAATGTCATCTACATTGGCTCAGCCGTTTAGCAGCAAAAGCGCAAAAGACGCTGTATCCAGGAGTAATCAACCCCGCTACATTTAAACCTATAGCTACATTTAAACAGTTTCCGAATTTTCTAAGTACATGTAGTATTTTGTGAAAATTAAAAATAGTTAAGGTCCAATTTCTTATTAAACTTAAAATAAAATTTATTTTTACGTTGTTTCGGGCGGCTTGAACAACTTTGATGCTAGGTTGACCACTAACCATACAATAGATAGATTGAATACAAAGATTCTAAAACCAATAGAAATAATTCTAGGCACAGTATTACTACTAAAATATTCAAAACTAAGTACTTATCAGTCGACCTCTTTAAAGGAATTCGCGGTAAACATCGCAGCGTCATCACTGTGGTCTGTGACGAGTTTGTTAATCATCGTTCATTCATTTAACGTAGGTATTACGCATTGTTTGTGTTAAAAGTTGAATGAAACATGCTTAAGAATGTACTTGAAATGTGTAGAAAGAGGTAAAAGAAATTTGGTATTATATTGTGTAAATAATTGTTATGATTTAACTATATATTGTAAGTATTTTTTTAAATTCAAGGTTCTGTTTTAGTTCTTGTATGGAAAGGTATTAAAGGCAGAGTGCACCAAAAAATGCTACTTATCTCTGTTATAGCTCTTGGTTACACGTTTAGGGAACGTGCATGAAATTGATAAAATACAGTAACATTTTGCTTTGCTCGGAAATCGAATCTGTGACCTCGAGGTCCGCAGTAGCTTACACTAGTACATATCTGCACTGCAGAGACATTTTGAAGTTTCACTATGAATAGTAGAACTGCAAAAACTTTGTGAATGAGAAAAAAACTTTGATTTAAAAAGTAATTAATATGTTATTAAATTATACATAAAATAATTTAATAACTGGCAGCTAACAATAAACGATCGACAAAATTACTTCAGTGATTCAGGAAGCGTTTTAAATTGCGAACGAAATTTGCAAGGAAGCGAAACACCAAATTCGATATTTCCTATTGTCTCCCATGAGGTTTGTGCAGCCCTATTAGAAAACGCATCCAAACATAGATTCTATTCCATTAATTTAAGGTTTATTTTGTTCTAAAGTATTATGTTGTTAGGGTTGCCACTATCTCGACATCTACATTGTATCCCTCGGCAATTCGACGTGCATCGCGAAATGTTTCCGCAGGGGGGTCTTTTTTGTGATATTTCAACCAGAAATTATTGAGTTAAACCTGACAAAGTCGGTATTGTATTGTCGTACAAATAAAATTATTTTACAGTTGGATAAATGGTTTAACGATAGTAATTTTATTTACTGCTCGGTTTTAAACAACAAAATGGCTGTATCATAAATAAAAAAAGTTATATGAAACTAACTCTATATGATGTAAAATATTCTTGTTATAAACTTTAGTTTAGGTATGTATGATTTATGAAAATTCCTAAATATGAAATAGATTTAAAATGGATACTTCAAATTACTTTCAAAACCTTTTACCAACTAATAACCCTTCCTTTCCATAATACTTAATAACTTTTTAATATTATTCAAACCAACTATTCACCCCAAATTTTACATTACAAAAAAATCAAAACATGAACGAAAAATTCTCAACAAATCCCCGATTCGAGATCAACATTCAAATCACATCACGTCAATCTTGGAATATCATCGTACCGCGATCGAGAGGGGCTATCTCGCAACTCGATAGCGATCGCGACGAACGTTCGACACTCTAATGCCGGTAATGGAAGTCGACACGGGCCGACTCCGTTCGATTTTCCGAATCGTTTGCGCCGAACGCCCGAAGAACGAACGCTAGATAACGAGAAATGTCGCGACTATCGTTTTATGCGCCGTGCGAGATTTCGTAAAGATTATGCACACTATTACCCCATTATTGGTGTTCTATTTTTAAATTGAGGCTAAGTGGGACGCTTTGCGATAGATAGTGGTATTCGTATTTTTTTTTGTTTTACTTTTAAATTTTGTGCTTTTAGTGAATGAAATGTGCAAGGAGGTTTTGGGTTAGTTTAGTACAAAACAGATTTTGGTATTTATTTACGGTTTTTAGCTTTAACTATTAATATTATATTGTAAAGAAACTTACCAAGATATTAGTGTAAGAACTACTGTCATCCCCGCTGTATCTGTAACAAATAAAAAGGTCACATTAGAATTATAATCACACAAGACAAAGTCATTTATTTCAAATAACATCATCTTACAATAGGTAGCAAAATGTTAACACCAAATGTTTCGAATAATCCAGTTTAACATTAGCATAAACAGCAGACATATAAAAAAATCCATCATGACGTAACAAAAAACATTCTAGAAGAAACTGTAATAAAATTACATATTCAAATCTGCAAGCCTACATCGGCTATAACAGGCTATACGGCTATAAGTCTGTTGAATGACATCATCGGTGCCTAAGTAAACAATACGATAGTATCGAGTGTTGAGCCCACGTTGTGAACTAACAATAGATTCCTATTAATCACCAGTACAGAAATAGAATAACAGTTTTTGAGAAAGATTTGAGACAAGATTTTTTTTATTAGGATCTATTAGTTACCCTACCCCTATGACTAATGATAAAAATTACATATTTCCACATTTTTCCAAATATCCTTACTTCATTGGAACTGTGAATCTATACTAATATTATAAAGCTGAAGAGTTTGTTTGTTTGTTTGTTTGTTTGAACGCGCTAATCTCAGGAACTACTGGTCTGATTTGAAAAATTCTTTCAGTATTAGATAGCCCATTTATCGAGGAAGGTTATAGGCTATATATCATCACGCTACGGTCATTAGGAGCGGAGTAGCAACGAAAAATGTTACAAAAACAGTGAAAGAATTTTTCAAATCGGACCAGTAGTTCCTGAGATTAGCGCGTTCAAACAAACAAACAAACAAACTCTTCAGCTTTATAATATTAGTATAGATTTATAAATAAGAGAGTTAGAGTTACAAACTTTCAAAGGAAAGTAATAATCTTATTTTTAACCCAACCACTACCAGCTTCTCACACACAAATATAGATATGATACTTGAGATATTGTTTACTCACAAGGTCCCCCCTGAAGCACATTAACGGTAGGCTCGTTAAGCGTCCCCGGCGCCGGAAGATGGGGAAATGTTGAAAATTTCGCTATGATTGACAACTGGATTAGATTTAAGAAGACATTTATACGAACAGATTGATGACACTTCTGATCCTTGTGAGTGAAGATAGAGATATTGTTCGAAGGTTATTTGGCAATGGTCGGACTAAATTGCAGATTGCTATATTATGCAGTTTAAGTTTTTTACAAAAAAATCTCCAACACACATTTACAACACACATTACAGTTGCAGTAAAGTCGCAATAGAAATGTAATGCATTTTGCAATTGATAAAAATAATGACGAATTGACTATTATACCAGTGTAACAGGAGCTGAAACATCAGACATTTCCAAGGAGTTTCGAAGCGTCGCAACAGACAATAGGTTGGCCCCCTTTTAATTACATGAGATTAAATTAAATAATTACTATTTTCACTAATACCTACAGCTTCACGTATAACCGGCTTGATATTATGTATGTATGTATAATAAACATAAAACATTAAAAGTAATGCCTTGACTAATTATATCAATCTTGAGTCAGACAAGAGATTAGGATTAGGTCGGTATGTCTTACATGATGACATGATTACACGCTTTGAGACGCTTATAGTCAACTCAATTAGAAGATAAGTGATGTGAGGTAAGCAACCTATGTCGCGGCATGTCTTTTGATGGGTAACCGTTTAGTAGTAAGTATTACAGATTACAAGGTTCTATCCACCTGTTTTGTTAGAAATAGAAGAAGCTTATGTTTGATTTCGGGTTTTAAATATCGATATGCCAAATTGTATACAAATCCTTTCAGTGGTATAACCGTGAAAGAGTAACAGACCGACTGGCTTTTATACTATTAGTATGGATTTTACTACACGCGTTAACAGGAGGGTTATTATTATTAACTTTCACTCATTTACAAAGGCTAGAAATTTTCTTAGTTATTTTCGCATCTATTATGTCTAAATTCTAGGAAAAAGTGTACAGGTTTGTTGAGTAGAGCTGCAAAGTCTTGAACTATACCAAAAGCTTTTTATTCTTAGAACATGGTATTACACTTTCTTGAATATCTAAGTAAGTGAAGTTTAATATATTGTACGTAAATGTATATCAAATAGGCTTTGTTAATATATTTTAAACCGTTAAAGAAATATTTATATCTTTGGCAATATGCAGACGTCGTGTTTTTCTTAACTTGGAAAAAGTACACAATTTTTTTTAAATATTATGTTAAATACGTGTCTTATCTAATGACGAACTAACAACAAATAAGCTAGTTTTAAAACTTAAAACATTAAATAAAAAAGCTATTTTTTCCATTCTTCCAGAAGAAACCGAGCATCAAAATCTTATAGTACCTTTACAAAAAATAAGAACTGATAAATATCTTACTTTTCCACAATAACGAGTAAAACACCAACTAATTAAGACGAAACAATACCACACGAAAAAAAAACTCAAACGTAACCTATCCAATATTCTTCTCAAAAAAAAATACACCACAGTATATTTTTTCTCAACAATATGTAATTTTTCCCACAGGCCACACGCGTCGCACGCGTTAATTACGGCGTCGCATCGCATATGATTACGTCGAGGCGATGTTCATGCAACGTACAACGCATTATGCGGGACCGCGCCTCGCTGAAGAAATGAAGCTAAAGTGGACTTGTGGTACTATGATGTAGATTATGAGTGAATTGTCGTGGGATTTTTTGTTGCTACAGATTGGTGTTTTTACTGGGTATATTTTCGTCTTCAACCGATTGGTATACAAATAAATTGGTGTCTTTGTTGGGCCTGGGTCTTCTCTCGATATGAGAGGGGAATTGGTTATTAGCGAAATTATAACTGCATTGATGTATCTAGTACAAGCGTGTAATTAAGGTATCCTAATCTTTAATTTTTAAGCGTGTAATTGCATTACTATTCTGCGTTTGGTGTAACATTGTATTATAAAATCAGGTAATTATCACGATTACTTAATAATATTTATATGCGTTTGAATTGAGCCGGTCGTATGCAGTATAAAGGTTACTAAACTCAAAAGTATAATTTATGTGACATTTCATTTGATGTAGCTCAGGATGTTCCCTATTTCTACCCATTGAATTTTGTAGATAACAGGATTACATTAAAGGACTATAGTGCCGTAATAGGCACCAATAACTTGCCGTTTTAAAACAATACTCTAAATTTAGGCTTATGAAATAAATGCTATGAAGTTAAGATGTTTCAATTGTCTTGGAAATAAGTCAGCAAGGCTTGCCAGAATTGCTTTTTAACTAAATATGTAGCTCCTAGCAAGCAAGAAACAACATGTCCAATGTCCATTGTCCATCCCATAACAATATCTCTCCATACTAATGACATATACATTAATTATATACGGAAGGTTCCCAATCTCTGTAAATAGCAGGGGTGCATAGCAAAACAGGCTGACAAGGGATTAGCTAATCAGCTCTGTGAGTGGTTGTTGGTGGCTTGTGACATTAGTTCCGGACATGAGTCCGGTACAGCCCTGAGGGGACCCAGGACTTAGAGGGTAGCGAATAGTAGCTATAGGTATGACCCTCGACGAGGTACTGCTAAACCTACTGAGCCCAGAACGATAAAATTTGGTATTAAGATTCCTTAGGAAGTTTAGAGGAACACTAAGACAAATTTTGAAAATTTCAAGGAGGTGAAATTTCACGCAGACAAAGCTGTGGGCGGAAAGCTAGTATCCTCTAAAATGGCTTAGCGAAATAATTGTATCCAAATAAAACATGTATAAAATCTTTATTTTTATTCTCTTTAATAAAATTAGATCTGGTAATAATATTTCCATCAGAAGTACATTTTATTATTCACAGCTTCAAAATTATAATAACATTATTCATAAAAGAATATCGAATATAATAGCCACTAACTTAAAAAATCAAACAAGCGTTAAAATTTTGACAACGAAATTTTTTACCAGACTTTAACGTAGTTTTCAACCTTAGACCCAGGGTCAATGACCGACTAATCTCAAATTAATTAGTATGATCTTGTATCATTTTTTGTTCTTCACATATGGTCCAAAGTCTAACGACCTCGACAAAATAGAGTATTCGACTATTATCAAATCAAATACGTTTTATGAAATGTCGAAAAATCTTTTTTTTTACGTAGATACACGCATATGACGTCACAGGCTAGTATTTTTGATCATATCAAATGAGTGATTATTATTTTTTTTCTATATGTTATCATTCTTATGTATAAAGTTTACATTAAAATATTAGGTATAAAATACATATACCTTAGGCAAGTTCTTAGCATATAGCTATGTATTATCCTTACAAGTATTTTTAGAAGCTAGCCATATACTCCATTATTGCTCTCACAAACCTAATGTCATAGGAAAAATCACCCAATCTTTTGAAACTAGAGGGGTGCATAACTAAATGGCTGACGCCGGGATTAGTTAATCAAGGCTTCTAATCCAACGCTCTATTTGTCCGGTGCCCGCGACATTAGTCCCGTGTCCGTCCCGGCCCCCGGGATTTGGGTATTTATCCCGGGATCCGGTACAAACATTGTCCTGCCTGATTAGCTATTTGGTATTAACTTTTGAAAGACGGGTTTAAATAATATGGGTGGTTGAGTTGGGCGTGTTTTTGTTGTGGTGATTTTAAGATAGTTATAACGACAGTCTCAGTATGAAATGATTTGAGTGCTTTCTGCACTCTATAGCGTATATTTAAACTTATTTACGTGTC
This sequence comes from Anticarsia gemmatalis, assembly GCF_050436995.1. NCBI lineage: Eukaryota > Metazoa > Arthropoda > Insecta > Lepidoptera > Erebidae > Anticarsia > Anticarsia gemmatalis. The sequence goes on from NC_134747.1 coordinate 12,569,674, forward strand.
GAATTCATACGAAAGTTCCCGAAATGCATAATTAAAATACGAAGTTACGTAGGATTATTTTAAACAATAGTTTAATGTAGTTTTGTGTGTGGTGAAAACTTTGAATGGCTCAACTTATAGCTTTGAAATAAATGGAAATCATATACTTTTGGTTTTACTACTACGGTATGATGGTTTTATTCCCAAAAATATAAAAATAAAAATATATAACAGACATGAATCTATTGGTAGAAGAAAGATTGAAGAATGTAGTCATATTTCACGAACTGTAGCACGATTGTCTCTACAGTCGGTACCATCGAGTATCGAAAGTTTAATATTTAAAATGTACTGCCAAAATAGTTCCTACGACGTCCGCTAGAGGTGCTGATCAGATGTTCATACACAATTTTTCGATAGCTAGGCGGTTGCTGTTAGTCGATATTAGTAGAGAATCCGGCTATCGTTTGCAACATCTAAAATAAACTGAGTTTAAATACTGAAAATGAGGCACAATACTTTGAATTTTCAATTGAAACATGCATAAGAATTTTTATTAAGAATATTACTTTGATACACCTTACTTACGTTCTATAATATGTCTTGCAATAAACCGCAAAAAAACAGAATTACATACACGTTCCTACCACTCATTGGTAATTAAGTGCAATTTTCTAAGGTTGCAACAATGATATAATAGTTTCCTGTGTGGGTAACATCTGTACAACAGTATAAAGTGCGCCGCGGATGTATTTAACTCTGATACGGGTCCTAATGGACGGAATTAGTGATGCGATACTGTACTCATGTATGTTATGTATATAGTTAGGTACATATTTCGATGTCTTGAGTAAGCATTGATAGACTAGATTTTGGGGTACTTTAATAACTTAATGTACTTAAAGCCACCGCTATTTACTCGTTTAAGTTTTTGACTTGAGATAACTAGGTACTGCCATTGCCATTCATTGCTAGGTTACAAAATTTTTTACTAACTAACCTTTCAAAATATTTTAGCACTTACCCCCGGTTTCTGAGGTACATTTAACGGTAGTTAACCTATTCAATAAAGTTTAAACTCATATAAAAAACGCTATTGAATTGATAAACTATCGTTAAATGTACTCAGAAACCGGGAGTTACTCCCATATATTTTTGATTCTAGTGTCGTATCATCACGCGTGCAGTATAAATGTACCACTAATGCGAAGTTAACTCAAGCAGAAACCGAAATAAAGTTAAGGGGTAAGTTAGGTAAATAACTAGTAATTAAAATATACTTTAAGGTAAAATGCGTGTTCGCGTTAATTCCCGTATTCTATTATACATTAAACATGCAACGCGAGAGTTTAAAAGTTATGATAAAATAAATCGTCAGCTATTTTGACATTATCTTGTACCTACCCATTGTCAAGTTAATCTAGTTTCTATAACATAAAATTCAGCTATTCAACTCATACAAGAATCTCGTAATTTTGAACGACCAATGTAACCAATATTTCACAAAGTTTCTCACTTTCCTAATCCCTACATAATTATACATAGATTCGCGCTGCAAGCTGTAAATGTCGCCGTGGAAACAGGTCACGTTGACATTTGTAGGCCACCTCGACTACTACGCTTTTAATAGAGTGTAAACATTTATACCGATGTAAATAGACAGGGTTTCATGCCCGAGTTTGATTACAGGGTTTTGTTTACAAATACACAGTTATTTTGTAACTGATTTTTTAAATTTATTTTTGAACTTCACTGGAGTATATAAGGCTACAGAGACTATAGGTACACTTACCTCAGTAGCGCGATTCTGTACGTCGGTACTACTAACTGTTTAGAATGTACTGCCAAAATAGTTCTTACGACGCCCGTCAGAGGCGCTGATCAGATTTTCATACAAAATTTCTCGATGACAGGTCGGTTGTCGGTAGTCAATAGCAGTAGAGAGAATCGAGCTACAGTCTGTCTGCCTTTACATAAAATGTACTTTAACAAGGGTTTTGTGTATAAGTTATATCTTAGAGCAATTCAATTGTACATTATATCTGTTTCGCCTTGATTTAGAACGTGAGTGTAAAAATATTCCTCTTATTTTTTGTGAGAAACGCGTAACTTTAATAACTATTATATCATTGTTGCAACCTTAGGAAATTCTATGTAATTCTATGTTTTTTGCGGTTTATATGTACATATTATATTCGTTTATGTTACCTAAACATAAACTTCTAAACTGTAAATTTTGATTACGATATTAGATTCTAAAATGACGTCAAAAATTTAGTATAAAAGTTTTAAAAACTGGACTATTTTATTGTAAAATGGATGCATTTTTGACGTGTAACGTAACTGCGTTATTGTCACACAATTTGGAATAGTTCCAAACTAGTGGCTCCGAGTTTTTAGAATCCATTCGTTGTGAGCTCTATTCGGTAAAGTTTGTGAGGTTTAAACTAGTTATTTATTGATTCTGATAGAAGAATTATTTGTTTGTCTGTCTGTACTAATGTTTGGAAACTGATGTACCTTTTTATGTCCCTGACTCGTTTTATTAAAATAAAAATTTATGCTTAAATATAGATTTGCTTTGAAACTGTTAATTAATTACTATCACGCATTGCACTTCTAAACGACTCATTTTCATTACAACTTCACTGTAAACAGACATCTATAAGCCGTAAAGATCAGATACAACCACTTTGCACTTAAATTGAACCAATAGACGATAGCAAAAACTCATCAATGTAGATAATTACTGTAAGATATACTCTCGTTCCCATTCAAACAAAAAGCAATACTCAGCCGCTAAAAATTCCACTCCTGCCTGAGAACCGAACCCAGGAAATCCACTTAATAGTACCGTTGCAACTATGCGTCTAACGGGACCTCACACTATACAATTATATCACCGGAACATATACATTGCTTCAATTCCACAATCATTGTGTAACTATCTCCTACCAATTTATCTAATATCCAACTTGAATGGATTCCCAAACAACCACGGCTCATCATAATTTGGACAGCATTTGATATACATTTCATATCGTGTACTGTATACTCTAAAGTCATCATTCATACTCTTTGCGCCGTCACGATCGGCCCCGGGCTTAATCCAATTTAAAATTCATCCGGCCAACTTAAAAAGTCTACTTAATTTGAGAGAGGAGAGTGAAGGAGACACTTTTGGAATCTGCCGGGTTTTCGTCTTGAGAGCGCGTGAGGGCGCATTGACCGCCCTATTTAGGGGTTACCTCTTTGAATTTATTTATAGTACGTTGCGTTTCGTGTTTTATTTAATTATACGGGGGAGTGATAAAAGCGGCAATGGGAAGTGTCATTAGCGATACGCTCGTGAAAGTCTGTGATAGTTGGTTCGGTTCAAAGCAATTAGTATGCAAGTACATGCTAATCATAAGTAAGAGTTGCTCGAATGAATTCATTAATTATGAAGCACTTAATGCTTTGGCGCTTGTTCATATTTACGATTTGCATTTATCATTTTTGTGCTTGTTTTGTTGGCTCTGTAAAATGCTTTGAATGTAAAAGGAGATTTTAACAAATTCAAAGAGGAAAGTTAATGTAACTACAATATAACGAGTGAGTTCTTTAATGCAAGTTTAAAGTTTGAATAAAGTGTCAATGCGACTAATCTAACCAATCACTAGAAGGAATTTATGCAGAAGTGTAAAAAAAACCCAAACAACGTACGAAGGTATGAGATGAAAATTGAACTAAACATACATCCGTGCTTCCAAATACTTGCTCGAACCGACATGCCAATTGCACTGTTGACATCTACCATTGGCGCTACATCGATCTCATACCCGTGCCAAATTGCAAACCGAAAATTGCAGCTTGTTCGCATTTTATCGACGCTTCAGTTCCAAAACATCGCTCTAAAACTCTCGTTAACTCGGTAATGAATGGTGTGGCAAACGTATACATAGTTTTTCCGCCAGGTGGTATACTCGCATTAAATAGATTGATGTCGGTACTCCCTCGGCCTCCACTTAGGATAATTAAAACCTTTAAAGATTTTACACTGGAATTTGGTACGATTTTCGCTTTCCGAACGCTTTCAAGGGGTTTATCGGGAGGTGATTTTTTGAGGGAAAAAATCGAGGGTAAAAATTTTGTAACATTTATTTTCGTTTGGGTTTTAGTTTTATTGGTGTGGGTGAAACGTGGGCGTTTCTTTGTGATATTTGCCAAGTTTTACTCAATGTTTTATTCAGTTCCTTACACGTTAAAGTACAGTATGAAATAACACGTTAAGTAAAGAGGTAAGTTTTTAAAAAGGTGAATTGAAAATAATTCTTTGAAAGGTTACTTTGAGATACGATAACAAGTTTAAGATATAAAACTAGAGTAACGTTTTATAATTAGAAGTTCAATTCAAGGCCGAAATATGTGTAGTCGCCTAATTAACATACCAATTTAGTCAGCTGAATAGAATATTTCAAGTTAATACCACAGCAGTTGCAAGAAATAGTGATATAAAAAAGGAGATTGCTAGTAACAATAATAAAATTGAACGTACTTTACCGTAAAAAAACACTTTTTTCTTGCAAAACCAACATTTTATAGCCGCAAAATCGCAAAAATATCCGCATTCCAAATCAAAACATAATATTGCTTAAAACTTAACAACAATATTGTTCCCAATTCAACACAAACATTAACTTTACTTCAAACATCCTACATTTTCTTAGTTAAACACTGCCAAAGGTGAAATTAAATCAGTACCTACGTAATGTTGACCATGGGACCTTCAAAGGGTGCCACAGGTGTCAGGGGTTCACCGATCGATTTATTGATACCTATGTACGTTCAGCTGACAGGTGAGACTATTAAATTTGATGTTGCCTGTTATAGCGTTGATAAATTGTAGTTAGAATACAGCTCTGTTTTGGTTTTTGAAGTGAGTTACATATTAAAACTTATGAACGTCCTCGAGACCATTTTATATAGATGATAGTGTTCAAATAGGATTTTCTTGTGATATCATAGAAATCCAATCATTTATTTATTTAGATCGAACCAGTCAACGTCTTTTATAAAAACTACTTCATCTGCTACTAGCTGTGTTTTCACACACATACCTAACTTTAAGGTCTCAATTTCGTCTAAGGTAAGGTGTCTAGAATTCGAACTATGTTTACATTGAAGAGATGAAAAACCTTAGACTTCTGGGCAATCAGTCTTTTTACAAATAAAGTTTACACATTCTTAAAAGAGACAGCATACTTTATCATTTGTCCGTTTACGATTAACTTGAATCGTTTCAAAACGTTCTCAAAGCGTGTCACAATCAAACAATTACAATGAAATGTAATGGTAAATTGTCGTAAATTGTCTCCCACTTATCACCCACTAGCCTTAAACTTGGTATTATAGTTACATTAACTGTTTGACGCTTGTTATAACACGTTTACACGGTTCGAGGCGTTAGACGAGTAGAGGTGGGTTAAGATTTTTATGGGGAGATTATTTAAGTAATGGTAAATGCAGTTGAGTTCCAACCCGCTGTTGGCCAGCGTGGTGGACTCAAGGCTTAACCCCTTTCTCATTCCGAGAGGAGATCCTTACCCAGCAGTGTGATATTGATTGCTGCTTCTGCTAGTCTCAACCTGATTGCGGATGTTGATCAAAGCATCGTTAGTTTATTCTGATGGGGATTTGACATTTTGTATGACGAACTGAATTAAATTGACTCAGGTATTTTGTGAAATCAACTGGAAACGTTATATTTTTAGGTACAGTGTGAAAGCCATCATTAATCTGGATTGGTTTGTGTCTTTGTGACAAAATCTTTAGATATTTACTGAACTTCACAGCAGATTTAAAATTATCTCCAGAAATACTCATAAAAGTACCTAAGTACTCATTTTTCACTGATGATTACCAACACGATGACGTGAGAAACTTTAGTAACTTTCTAATTGAGTACGAAGTCATTTTGTCAATGTATTGTGACAAGTCCCTAGTCGTGGTCGTTAGTGATTTATTTCTCTTTTTGAAACGACCACAAAAGTCGAATTACCTCGTTATTACGTTAGTAATGTTGTGTGAAGTAATCGAGGAATTTTGTAAGCTGTTTGTATTTCTATTTTTAAGTCGATTTGTTACTTCTGCAATCCAAAATATGTATATCATTTTTAAGATGATATTTTTTTTGATAAATTATCAAGAATGAGATCATACTAGTTTTTTTTAAATTACCACAACATAATTCGTTGACTTTGTAATAAATTAGAAGACATTGGGTGACAATCAATGTTCCGTCACAAATGTTCAAAAAACACAAATTATATTCTGAATCTACCATCAAGCTTTAAAGAATGTGTGCATCACAAAATAGAATAATATTTATTTGTTGTGGACAGGAATCGAACCTAAAACACTGCCGAATAGCCGTGTCAAAATTCATAGCTCTCGACATACGCTCCATCAAGTTACAAAAATTAACTTTTACTTACCAAACATTTATTACTACCAAACTGATTTAATAAAAATTATATCAAAAACTAGCCTAGTTCATTGTCCTTAGTAAATAAAACATATTCTTTTATATCTGTAGACACATGTGACAGACATGTTGAATTGTTGACTTTTATTAGTTTGTAGCGTTTTATTATACTAGTGTGCTTTACGGCTGCGCCTGCTGGCCAGCTGTTATATTGCATTGTTTGTTAGAGGTCAAGGGTTCAATTTAAGGGTGGGATTTTTGTTACTTATATTTGAGAAAGCGCTGGCTAGAAAAGGTATTAAAATTAGTTTTTTGCCCAAACAAACCTAAGCTAATCCGTTTCTAGACTTAGAAATAGCTTTTTCTATTCTTTTGTCTCATTTTTGCACAAAAAACTCTCAGCTAATCATTTTCCAAGCTTATGAATCACTTTTTTTATTGTCTCCCTGGACAAGATTCTCCGCCAGGAATGAGGGTGAAGTTAGGCATTGAGTCTATTTCGCTGGCCAATTATGGGGAGGAGACGTATTCAACGCTACATGCAAGTTTTCATCTCGATGTTCAATATCATGATTTTGAATACACGCATATAACGTCACAAACTGAATGGTAAACTTACTTAAGTTTTATGAACCTTAATTTCTACGACTGACAACAAATATATTTTATCACGCCTATTAAGATAGCACTTAAAGACATTCTTAAACATAATTTCACACAAAATGTTCCTCTAAAAGCAATATCGTTGAAAAAATCGTACGAGAAAATCTATAACAATGACTTATATCCTTAAATAATGTTTTATTGGTACTTGTAGTATTACGATACGTAGTAGAGATTTTATTGAATGTTGAGATAAATTGAATAACACTTAGAAATACTAGCTTTTATTGCTAGAAATACAATTGAAATATCAATGTATTTTTATTCTATAAGAGATTTAAATAACGTTAGACATTATAAAAACATTACCGCAATAGTAAAAACGTTTATTGTTGAAAACTCTATGTTAGTAATAATATGCTGTGTATCCGACTGCTGAACTTAAAGTCCCATACATAAAGGCAAAGTGCTATTTGGCTTCCCTTAATTATCTTTACTAATATTATAAAGCTGAAGAGTTTGTCTGTTTGCTTGTTTGAACGCGCTAATCTCAGAATCTACTGGTCCGATTTGAAAAAATCTTTCAGTGTTAGATAGCCCAGTTATCGAGAAGGGCTATAGGCTATATAACATCACGCTACGGCTATTAGGAGCGGAGTAGCAACAAAAAATGTTACAAAAACGGCGAAAATTTTGACTCATTCTCTCTTATGTGACGCAAGCGAAGTTGCGCGGGTCAGCTAGTATTGAAATATTCTCAATTGGAGCCTAGACTTGATAAAGTGCCAAATACTTATATATGGCAATAGGCTCACTCTGTGGTACATGGGAAAAACTTCGTTAATATACAAACGTGTTTATATCATACATCTCTACCTATACCTTCAGACCTAACAGGCGTTAATATCTATGTGGGTATATCTTGTAGATATTATAATATAACTTAACTAAGTCATCATACAAGTAGCATTTCCAACTTTAAACACTTACTTCTTAAAAACATAACACAAAGTTTCCCAGAATTAATTTCCTTAACTCATACTAAGTGACACTTCCAGCCCACAATTAACGAACGCCAGTCATTCAATAAAGCATGATAATGTACAAAGCATGATATTATTCTATTAAACGTTTGACCACTTAATTTCGTTGAGAATATGAGACACATCCGTTTCGCGAAGGGAAATCTTAACTAGGTTTTGCCGCGATTTGGTAGTAGAATATGAGGTTACAGTGACTGTGAATACTTCCTGTGATATCTTGTTGCAGTTTAGTATCTACTATCATGTGCAATTTTATTATTATCTATCGTGTAGGTCAATCTAGTGTCAAAGTTGTTTAAGCCTGCCGAAAATCTGTAACATGGCTTAACAGTTACATTAATGATAATAGATACACCAGGACTGACAATTAATGTGCTTTTCAAAGCACGGAGCCGCTTAGCTCACATACATTTAAGAAGCTCCCCTTTAAAACTTATTTTGCATCATTCACAATTAACCATGTTGTCAAACAGGACCGCCAGTTACGAGTACTACGTCCCTAAACTTTTTAAAGGATATCACCGATATGGTTCGTGTATGTTTCACCGGGGCGCCAAATATTTCCATAAGTATTAAATATATAAATGTTATAATTAAGCACATATTACCGTTGGTCCTGTATGACATGTATAGATGTGAATGAACTACAAGAAACAAGGGAAGTTTGTAGGGCTCGTAGCAAGTGGCGTTTTTTTGGTCACTGCTTACCCTTATAGGAAAAAATGAGTGTTTTTTATGTATGTATAGCGTACATAGTACATAGCGCTAAGTAACATCGAAGACATTTAAAGACACATAAATTGATGACGTAATTGATATTCAGAACACATAAGTACGTATATTTGCGAATGTCACGGAATTTGTATAAATCAAACGAAGATTGGTTACGTCAAGCAAAATGGGACGACCCAATTATGTTTCTTATTTATTTTCATGTTAATAGTATACATAGATATGTTGTTAAGGCGGTCAAAGACATGAACGAATATGTTTGCAAATTCTTAGAAGTATAAGCAATTATGTAGCCATAATATAGTAAGAAACTCACAAAGAAAGTTCAGTATTTTGGTTGTGTTTCTACTTTGAAAATCAAAAACCTATTACTGTCTTACGCCTGGATGAGTCTTTTAGAAATAAAGGACATTAAATTTTAGGGATTGAATTTGGCGATGATAATCATGGTGCGCTGCGGACTTTGCATCTTTTCAAGAACGTTAAATAACTCTCAAGCATGCAGTTTAAACATGATGCTATAATTGTTTCAATTATATTGTCGTCTTCAATTATATTGACTGATTCATAAATAGTAGATTCGGGTTTAAATGTAATTTGTGTCCGTTGTTTGCATGTATATACCCTCTTAAGACAAATTCCTTCTAACCGCTAACGTTATATAAAAATGATATAGAATACACTGAGCAGATTTCTTTAAAAGAAATAGTTGACGTTGAAAAGTTGCCTTCATTCAATTTGCTTTGAAACTGAAACGTATAAAGTTACGTAAATATAAATCAAACAATGGTATAAAGAGGTTTTATGATAATGTTAGTGTAAGCTTTGAAGTTTTGCATTCAGATTTACAAGATTACTGAGACGGGCTTAAAATATTGTGATGTTTAACTTTTGGTTTAACTTTGAATGAGTTTTTTGATTTATTTATACGACTAAGAATAATGTTGAGAAATTTTATTAAACTTATTTAGGATAAAGATTTTTTTACAAGTTTTGTCAAAAATATCGTGTAACAGATATTGCGATTAAATGTTATTGTCATTCGCATAAATTTAATAAAAGCCTATTATCAAAAACTTAGCACGGATAAAATAAAATTAACAATAATTAGCAAAACACATTGACATAATTTTAAATTGGAATACAAATGCACCATTATAAGCTATTTCAAAAAGCAATACCTATTATACAAAATTAATTACATTCAAATAATCCGAACACATTTTACCAATCTGATGCGTTACCACAATGGGCTTAATACACAGGAAACACACACAAAACACCTGACAGTAAAATACATTATCATTTACGTACAAAATGTGTTCCAACTATAACATCAATTGAACATCGAATTAAATTAAAAGCAAGGATAAACTTTCACAAGATAACAGACTAGACGATAATCCTGAATCTCTCAAAGTCAATCCAGTAATACAATTTGTTCAAAAAACTCACAATGTACCTAATTTGAGTCGACTTCGACGGCTAATCCATCGTCAACCTTTTAAAGTAATTGAACGTCTCTATGTTTGCGTTGAACAAATTCTAACGTTTTTTCCTCAATAGAAGGATCGTTTACGGTAGCTTCGCTGTCATTCATCACTCGTACCTTATCGAATAAGACAAAGAACTCATCACAATGGGATCGGGAGGCTTTCCTCGCCGGCTGTTCACTCCGTAGGGACCTTTGTAATCTGCATCGACGATTTGTGTTCTTCACAATAGAGGGATCATTTAGGTCCCTCTCTCCAGTATTGTGCATTGATACTGCTCGGAATGTTAATGTTTGTTTAGCATTTGAAATTTATTTGCTATGTAAATCTGTTTTGAAATAAGGTTTTGCTTGCATTTAAATTGTTTAAGATCTAAGGGTTTGTTTGTATTTATGTACTGACTTAGTTAAAGATACATTAGTTTGAAGATTTAAAGTTATAATTTTATGTAAAGGAATTTATAAGTTATTCATTCGACTGAATCTGATTAATAATAAATCACTCTAATACCAAAAACTTCATTTTGATACCATTTTGAGAGCTGAGAAATTGTTTTATTTACAGTAAACTAAATTACAGAGATACACGTGCAAAATTAGCGATACTCGGAGTTTGTAACAATCAAATCAACCTTAGACCCTTTGAAATCATACCCAGAGCTGTCTGTCATTTTAATTCGAAAACGTTTTGTAACACAAAGCACGTCCAATATACGTCTCGTATTCCAAACTGAGATCAAATGAAACTCGTTGAAAATAACCGTTTTCGAAATACGAAATGGAGAAATATATGATTCAATTTCCATCTTCTTCGTCAATTTGAGTCTCGTTCTTGCTTTTGTAAGAGTGTTTGCAGGCTGGAGACTTTTTATTGAACGATTCTGTTGGTTGCTTAATTACATATTGCAATGATTTGTATTGAAAGTGTTATAAAGTTATAGAAAAATGTTTCACCAAATCTTAATCATCGCCTCCAGTGTTATTTTAAAGCAATTTTAAAATGTCATAAACATACAAAAGCGATTCGATACTACCAAATCTGACTGAAAAAGTCGGAACCCTGTAAAAACACTGGAAAACCTGTACTTACACGTTTTAACCCATGACAGGAACAGTCATGGGTTAAACTGCCGGGCAAGAGTCTCGAACGAGGGAGGAGTTAGGCCTTGGAGTCCACCACCACGCTCGTCAAGTGCGGGACTTAGTATGGAACTTTAAGTCATTCAAAGCATGCATTATCAATTAATCTTTTTAGTTTCGCAAAAATACCAAGCTCGATTAAGTTATTGGTAGATAGTATATGGTCTGCAAAACCTCTAAGGCTTCGTTTCAAACGGTTTTAATGCACTTAAAATATTCTAGAGTGTCATAAAAGTAGAGTAAGTTACGAGCGTCTGGGGAACAGTCATGTTTTAGTGATGTACTCGGCTAGATAATATCTGTATCTAGGCGGTCTGAGATATTGCCCGTAAAATATTTTTAGGTATTTCTCTAAGGCCGGCTGTTTTATAGTTGAAATGTATTAGGAACGAAAAAAGAAACCGTAGGTATTAGAACTGTGTTTTTATTTTGCATGAAATAACATTCGTTTTTTTATTTACCAGATAACTTAAATAAATATTTATTAACACTATGAGATATTTCTTTTTACATTAATAACGAAGATTAAACTGCGCTTTTACTTTAGGATCTCGTAGTGCTCAAAAGCTCCGACTCCAAAAGTCGAACTTCCGACTAATTTTACATTACCGACTTAAATAAAATTTTAAAACTCCGACTCCAACTCCTGTTTAACATCCCTAAAATGTGGTATAAAACTAGCACCCCTCTTGGGATTAATATAGAAACTTTATTATGCGTTTTAGTTAGCGTTTTCGTTACGTTCTTGCGTACTTTTCATTACTGACGGTAATTTTTATTTAAATTATGATAATGTAGGGGATATGCTTTTAGTACGCGCTAAGCAAATCACCGTCATTGTCACGCACTTACATTATGAGTGAGAAACATGCACTCATAGTGAAGTATTCTCGGAAAAGCGGATATATTTTATACACCATGAACGTTTTCTTGTGTACGTTTCAGTTGTTTGTTTCGCAATACAGCTTGTAATGTTTACGTTTCAAAAGTATTAAATAATTAAGTCGGTTCATTTAGTAATAAGTCATTAAATGAACTTTAAATATAATAATTCAAATTATTTTCATATTTAAAAAAGAAACTTTTATGCCTATATAATTTTAAATTCTATTATGTTGTTGTCTTTTTTGGTATTATTGGTGCTTTTAATGCCGCATTGATATATATTTTACATTGATATAAGTTTATTTTGATATTGAAATTAAATAATAACAAATAATTTCATAGTTTACTGTTAACTATCAAACACCTCCAAGCCAACCATACAAACTAACCCAAAATCGATCATAAAATTCAATCATTACCAACTGAACGATATAAATTCGCATCGAATCGGACATTCAGCGTTATCGAATTGATTCGAGTTGATAATCGATTCGGGCATGTTTGATTACGGTGTTTGCTCGTTTGGGCCCGCTGATTGCGAAACGTCAAATTGAATAATCGTACTGCAATTATAGCCGTCAACATTTTCAATGTTTACATTCATTTGTTAGTCGCAGAGATTTACATAATTTTGCTCCACCGTTATGTATGCGATAAATGGTTTGTGAAAATTGGTCGGTAGCTTTAACCCTATTGTTTTTGTCAATGTCTGTTATTTTAATATTATTGGATGGTCGTATTTAATTTTGTTGTTTCTGTATGGATTTTGTAAACGGTATTTGTGACGTGTTGTTTATTAATTCTATTATTGTTGCTTTTATTAAAATGTGTGCGATATTTGCACACTTTATTTAAAAACATTTAGGAATAAACTGATTGCATACTGTAAGTCTAATAAATACTAAAGATGATCCATTATACACAAAATTGCATTGAAAATAAACAGTTATTAATTTGCATATAAAGTCGACCTACGCTCAAAATCATCAAGCTACATTGTTCCGCCCAACAGCCAAACCGACGTATACACTCCGGAATTTTCTTACTCAAATTTTCATAACTCCAATCAAAGCCACATGTTTCAAAATACGCAAACATTTAATGAACAAAAAACACCAAACAAAATGAAACAACAGGTGCGGCTCGGTCCTAATCAGTTATTCTGGTGACGTCACAACTCGTTATTCGCTACACGCACGTGTATGTATACACCCTGTATACTGTATACATGATGTATACAAAATATACGTCAAAATGTAGAGATCTGTTTGACAAAATTAAACGACTCTCGCTTGTCGAGTGCGATGTATTTGTATTGTTGTTTTTTTAATTAATGTGTCGAGAGATATTGTTTTTAGGATTTGCGTAAAGGATTTGGTTTTGATATTCGAGGTTCTGTGGTGGTAAATGTTGCAGTGAACTCAATGGTGTTCGGTTAGATTCTTTGGCTTGTAAATAAGATTTTTTGCGATTCGCAGATTAAAACAGTTTTTCAGTTATATAGGGTTATCAATGCAGACAGAATTCCTTTTCTATTTCAATTTGAATGTTAAAATAATTAGCATAAATATTATATTTAATTGTTCATTCCAAAACAAGCTTTTAGCATCTTACTCCAGTCAATTACTGCTATATTAAAATGTTATGCCTGTGGAATTATAACCAACTAACTACTACTTCATTAAGCAATCAAGCATCGTTAACTGAAACATTCTAACCCAAATCCATGTTCAAATCTCGTTATTAAAGTAAAGAAACAAGAAAATGAAAACATAAATTGAATAATCAAACAGTACCTTTTAAAGAACATTTCCTTTCTCCCAAAATCCAAACAGACTAGGTTTAAAATCAGATTTAACGTCAACCAATTTGGATTCGCGGGGTGACCTCATCGCACGCAATCAACAGAGCAAACGCGAAAATATCTTTGGCAAACATAAACAATCGAATGCGTACCGAATTCGGTCGTATCAGACCGATAGCCGAGTCAAAACGAACTACCCAATTAGGAACATACCAATTATAATGAGTTGTCAAAACAAGGGTCTCGTTATACAAACACACCTTTACAGCACAATCCAGTCTTATTATACCTTCTTAAGGTGCATTTTTCCTCGTTTTCTTACAATAATAACTTTGTAAATTTAATGCCAAAGTTGAATTGTGAAAGTTCGGTTTACGTTGCGTAGGATTTGTTTAAAGTTTAAAAGCAAATCCGGCAATTAGTGTGTTGGATATTTTTTTTGGTTCAAAATTATATTACATTTCGCTTCATTCCGGTTAAACGGGTGACTGGTCTGGGAAAGTTTTAGTAGTCGCTGCTTTTGGTGTTATTTAATTAAACTGGATATTTTTCTCTAAATGTGCGTTTCATTTTTCAGTTGCGTTTAATTAAAGCTACATTTCAAGGTATTTTATTTAGACTTTTCCATACGTATTTCTGCCTCGGGGCGGTATATTTAGTTGCATCAAATTGACAGGTGTATAATTTGAAAAGTAAGTTACTAATAGCTCTGTGCTTATTGATGAAAACTACCTTTAAATTTATAATTCAGATAGTTTTCAACAACAATGGCGCATAATAAGTTAAACTGTTAGGTATTTTATATTATTAACAGCGTTACTATTAACTTAACCCTGTACTAATAATATTCGTATACATTCATATTATTTTATTTTAATAAGTAGGTAACGTAATTAAGAAATTCATATCCCGGTTAAGACAGTAATCTACCCCAAATACAGCCATCTTAAATTTCCTCGAACAAAGAGTTAACACAATTTACGAGAATAAATTGTCGATCAAAAAGCTCTCGCAGGTTGTAATAACCGATTGGCATTCCCAAGAGTTCGTAACATAGAGTGTAATAGCTTTATTAATCTTCTATATAATTTCCTCAGAGTGATTGATGGTGACTGATGACGGCTGGAGGTTATCTTGTCACAGCTATGTCTGTTCAATATCACGTTTGAGGGAATCACATTTATTATGTTTTTGGTTGATTTTTTAACTGATGAAGGTTTCATTGGACTTTTTGGCCATTTTTGTAGATTTCGTGAAAATTGGTCTTGGTTGTATGACATTGTGTACTTAACTTCAATATATCCAAGCTTTTATAGTGATGATTACATCTGAATCATGAATCGTTTTATTCACAACTGTAACTTGTTTTGTATTTGTTTAAGCAAATATAACACTATACATTTAGTTTTAGTTTAGTTATGTTTGTTTTTTTTTATAGTTTGCCCAATAATTTTTTCGATTTTTTTGTCGAATGTACATTTGTAAAATATTTTCCGCAAGGTTCCAACGATTTCAAGTGACATAAAGTACTATCATTATTGGGAACATAAACGACTAAATATATATCTTCAAGGGCTCTATGTTCACTGTCAACAAGGTCGTAAGTCAAAACATATTTCTCGTACATTAGACACGTGGAGGCCATTATGTTCAATCTACCGTGATGACTAGATTCCAGCCTAAAAATCATTACCTAAGGTACCAAAATTAAACGGATTGCGTGACTAAAATGTATTCAAAAACCTCATTCGCCACCTTACATTATAACTTTTGACTATTTCTCAGAAATTTGAACACTAAAAGTTGCGAAATTTGACACTAATGTATGTAGATTGAAACCTCGAGATTGTAATTAAACGTTCTAGTAATAATCTCATATGATTTGGGTCAAAAATTCTACATTTTCGGGGAACGATTTTAAAGTAGTTTAGTTGATTTTATTACAAATTGAGTTGGAAATTAATATATTGTCCGGTTAGTCGTTGAAACTAATAAACAATATCAGTTATATTACGATTTCTTAGAAATTCTGAAAATGTTTCATAATAGATTTTCACGAAACTATTAGGATTTAAACTGAATAATTGTAGTTTGTCAAATAATTTCTATATTAACTGGCTAACTGTCCGCGTAATAGACAGATGTATACACAATTGTTAATTGCGTGTATCATTATGTAATTCACGCAGTGGCACATTGAAATATTATGGCAAATTCTATTAAATATTTATCTCAATTCTCTACCACTATCGACTACCGACAACTGGCTAGCCGTCGAATAATTATGTATGACAATCTATATCTAACAATCTATATCTATCTATAATAACAATCTATATATACATATTTAAAGCTAATAAAACTTATTTTTAATACAGTCCTAAATCTAGTTAAAAATAGAAAGATCTGCCACTTCTAAATATCAATAACACAAATAAAGCTATCACTAAAAACTGTCAAATCCATTCGCGTATCAACTCAAAAATAAATAAACATACAAGACTTCGTACTCACGATTGAATCACGAACGTTTCTCACCTGCAAATGAAAAACATGTACACATTAGAATAAAAATAAAATATACACAAATGTTCTTTACTTAGGCGGTTATAAGTGGGTTTTCAAAACCCCATTTCTTTATAAAAAGTTGTAAAGCCCCTTTTCATTCATGCGAGAGGCTTTCAGACACACATATAAGGGGTCAATGTATTGTATGGTACACGTGACGAGTGAACGAAGGTTTTACGTAAAAGCCTCCGATGGAGTGACAATTTGATGTGTTTTAAGTATTTTACGATTGACGCGCCGGATATGTGACTGAGTTCGTAAGATGTGAGTACGTTTGAGAGATTTGTGTCTACAATTTTTGAGAAATACGATTGTTCATTCGGTCAAATATTATGTTAATATTGGTAGAAAATAATTTGGTTTCAATTTTGTTCTTTAAGTAAGTTACTTGTGGATTGATGATAACTTTGGATTTTATCTACTGCTTTTGTAAGTTTATAGCACGTTAGTATTATTCGCCTGAACCATAGGATAAGCATAATTATAATTTGAACGTAGGTTTAACCTACATTCCAAATTACTATTTGTTATACGTTTCACGCAACTAGGAATTCAATGCACTTATTTTCGAGAAGATCATCATCACAATTCACCCAAAATCATTACCACAATTTCCCACCGCTCAGCACCAATGAATTGGGTTGCATTTTAAAATAGCGAGCCATTTAAACCCGCAGTTACAGGTACACGGAACAGCTGAACTTTTGAAATGGAACTGAAGTGTATTCAGCTTGAGAGAATAAACAGAGGTACTTTGGAGCCCCGGACAGATTTAGTGCTGGTTGCCCCGAGGTTTATTGGTTCGGTTTAGTTCTAGTGAATTGTGAGTTGGTTTTTTTATGAATTTGCTTTTTTGGTTAATGTGTTTGTGTGTGCATTTTATGTTTGTAAAAGGATTATGTTGATTTGTATAACAATAATCTTCTAGCTCGAACAGGAACCAGAACAATTGCAAGCAGACAGGTGGAAGAATTTGGAGGAGACATTTAGTATGGAGCAGTAAAGGCTGTATTTAATTTTTTTTTCTTATTTTAATTAAAGGTTTACAATTATAGAAGAAGGTTGAAGACATCCACATGTAAGACTTTGGTGGAGATCTTTAGTTTGCAGCAGTAAAGTTTGTATTTATATTAAAGGAAAAACAATTTGACAAACAGCCAGTCGTCAAATCTGGTTACCAATATTGAACGAGATTTTCGAAAATCTTTATTATCGCCGTTTTAGCTATTTGTTGATTTTTATCTACTTTTGCATAAACTTATATCCCAATATTATAAACACCTATTATAGAATTTAAAATTGGCATCTGGAAGTTAAAACTACAGCATTTTTATTCTATAATAATTCATACACATTTTACACCCCTAAGCCACAACGCTATAAAAACTACAATGCATTGTTATCTAAGTATCGAGTTACGCAAATTGGTTTACACCACATGTATGAAGGCATGATCGTCACCTCTGACTGTCATATGATAGCGCAGGGACCCCGGCGCCAATACTCGACTTTCATTGTTACAAATACTAAGTGGAAAATATACGCAGATGTGATTATGCTGTGATATTTGGTTCGCGGGGAAGATGTTTATGCCTACATAGTCTGATTGAGTAATATTTTGTATTTCTTTTAAGATAGCTGTGCGGTACTAGTACCTTATGTATACATATGTGTTATAGCCTATGTGTTATTTTGAATCTTCAGCTACCTACATACCAAATTTCATCCTAATCGATTCAGTAGTATTAGCGTGAAAGAGTAACAAACATCCATACATACTCACAATCTTTCGCATTTATACTATTAATAGGAACGCGGATGCTACTCCCGCACAGGCCTTTTGGGCCACGAACGAAAGTGCACTAAGTCTATCTGACGCCATCTTAATCATCTGCAATAGATGTGTACAGGCCAATGATGATGATGGAAGACTTATACCAACTTGACGGTAACAAAATTTTCCATGAAAACGCCCCATGGGAATGCTATTCGAAGCAGCTATTGAATACAACAACTAGTATTATTATAAGTTAGTGCATTGAACTCAGTAGCATAACATAGAGATAGTTTCGCCAGTTTCGAGTTATAATACATAGTGCCGTGTGTCAGAGGAGACGAGACATTGAAGCGAACCACGATCCGCTTTCATGTGGTCCTTGTACACATAGATTAAATTCGCAGAATAGACGTTTGAATACAGATTTTTGTGCTAGGATTCATTTTATTTTTATTACTTTTTATGTGTAATATTTATTTGGTTTTTTATTCTGTTTAGTCCTGTAATAAAAAGGTTGACTTTTTATTACAGGACGTGTTTTGTGTTTAATAATTAATTTCTTAGTTCAATACTTTGACAGATAATTAATTGCTTACCATTAGATAAATACAGGCAAGTTAAGAAATGGGATTTTAGGAAAATTTATTCAGGCACCTTTAGTATCTAGTTACCGGACGGCAAGTCTACACAAAAATTGTGAAAACAAGAGTGTTTCTAATAGATTTTTATTAATTTAAACCCCGAAACAAGATCAAACAATACAGCATTCTGTTGAGATGGTATTCTTTTAAACAAAAAAATATATACAAGTATCTTAAAGAAAAGTGCAATGACTACTTAGTATTGCACTTTTTAATATAACACAATATTTTACTTTTTCTATTTTCTCTGCACCATTTATGCAATGCTATGCAATACAACAGTTATAAAGAAAACCGGGTTCAGCAAGTAGGTCCTGTCAACAATGTTCTACTTCCGTTAATCACATAATAAGATTAGATGCACAATGCATACAAAGAAAGTAGTCCAGTCTTATCTATGACAAGTTCTTTATTGTCTCTGATCTGTTGTTAGAGAAATATATTATGCTGTTGTTGTTAGAAGATGTATATTATGTTTTGTTGTCTGAATAGTTTATAGTCGTGTAACATATTTTTGATATAAGTGTGTGAATAAATAAATATAGGAGGAATAGAAATAACGCTTGCTTGTTGCGGTTTATGAATAAAATTGTAACATTAGATATGTATTGAAATATTCCGTATTAATAATATATTTATAAACGCGGAAGTGTGTCTGTATGTCCAACTGTCAGATGTATAAACGGCTTAAACGCTGTATTGATTTTGATGAAAAAAACATCCAGTAAATGGGAGAAGACTCGGGAATAAACACAAACCTTATTCATGTATCAAAAAACATAACTTTTTCTTAAATCACCTTCAAGTAGAATCTTGCTAGCCAGTTAGTTTCATATGAGTTCATGTAAAGCCAGTGGAAAGTCTCCTCAAAACTAAAATAAAATACACTTATAGGCATAATATTATCTAGTTCACCGTCTACATTAACATCATCTTTGACAAAGTGTAATATTACATTCTACACCACAGATTTCATACGCTCCGTGGAGATTCACGCAGACGTGCGGCGTCGGGTTACGCGACTAGTCAATAAAAGATCCACTACGGTTTCGTGTTGCGAATAAAAATATACCAATTGTTTTCACTTTTTGTTACGATTGTACAAGAAATATGTATTTTTTTTGTCTTTGAGAATGTTTTTCTGTTTAAAACGTTTATAGGTTTGCTGTTTTCTTTTTGGATTTTTCTTAACTGCAAATAAGACTTTTTTAACCGACTTTACAAAGGAGGAGGTTTTTAATTTTTACCGACTCCAAAAGTGAATGGAAGGAGTTACATAGCTACCTATCAATCGCCTATGTACGACGTATTGTTGAGTTAATTTTCATTATTTTTAGTTTTTAAGTGTATTTAATTTGTAGTCGGCTTTAATTTTTTTGTTTAAAAAGTGAAGTTTAGATCTGTTTATTTTTGTTTCTAGTACCTGATATTGAATTCCTATTTGCAGAGTGATCGTTTAATTTAGACATGACAGAGTCGCAAATGTGTTTTTCGTGGAATCGAAAAGTTTGTAGCTCTCTAAAAATAGGTTTTTAGTTTAACTTTTTTTTATTATCGGATATTTTGGACCGATAGACCAATTTTACTACTGTTGCAGAAATGCACTCCCTTTCTTTGTTCTTAGCCAAAACTGCCTTGTATTAATACTTCATACTCTCTTTCTCGCTTCCATGCTATTAGTACCATATGGTAGTGGAGTCAGCCTTTCTGGTCTTTCTCCTCCACTTCGCTCTGTCCTGGACATCGTCTTTGGAAACCTCACACTCAGTCATATCTTTCTGCACTACAGTTACCCAGCTAGTTTTGGGCCATCCTCTGGATCATGTTTACTTCTTACAATAATATCAAAAGAAATAAAAAAGTCAAAGGAATGTATAAGTCGCGACATCTTACAAGCATTATGAAAATATTACCTTCAAATACATTAGCGCTTACACAAATACCTATCCATCTTAGCTAATCCTAGCATACCTCAAACGGGATCAGAATCTACACTCAAAATCCAACCACTGTTATCACCAACAAAATTTTGAACCAGTAAAGAACTTCATGTAAATAAACCTTTGTGTCCATTGTTGATAAAGCATCGTTAGAGGTGCGTGACATACATACTGATGTGTTATGATTATGTCGAGATTAACTCGCGTGGAAATGTACCTCGATTCTCTACCACTATCGACTACCGACAACCGAACTGTCATCGAGAAATTTTGTATGAAAATCTGATCAGCGCCTCTGACGGGTGTCGTAGGAAACATTTTGGCAGTACATTCTAAATGTCAAATTTCGATAGCTAGCCGGTTGCCGGTAGTCGATTGAGGTAGAGAATCGGGCACAGGGTATTGAAATGTTAGAGAGTGGAAGGTTTGTTGTGCATAGATGTTGCGAGAATTAAAATCAAATCATTGATTCATTTAGGTCAAATGCTGACACATTTTATGATGTTCATATTTATGTAGCCAGTGAAAGAATGCAACCAGTCATACAATAAATTATTTAGGACAATGAAAGTAAGTTAAAACGACTTCCTAGAAAACACTTCGTTAGTTAGCCTGTAACATCAAAAATTACATGCAAAGAAGTACGGTTTTGTAAACATACGCAGAAGTTAACTTCGCTTGATCGTTAAGCAACGTAAGAGTCTGTTTTTAAATCAGTATAAACCAATTAATTTGTACACGAATGATTACGAAACCATTACAGTCAATTATTCGAATATAAAATTGTAGGCAAAAAGTCTTAAAATAATTGAAAGTGCCTATATTCCTATTTCATATACGTCATAACTTTCGACCTAAATTCGTGCTTCATCAGCAATACCTACAACGAAAACCTTCTAGAACCTTCCAATATATCTTGATGAGCTATTTAAAGGAACATCCCAAGTAAATATGATGTAATATTTACAAAGTTCGCAATGAATAGTGTTCGTTTAGATATACGTGAGATAAGTTACAAGTGAACTGTACAAGTGCCTACTGAGTAGATTGGGTACAGGGAATTAGTATTACTGACGGAGTAGGTTCAGGAGAAATAACATTACAAACAGAGTAGGTTGAAGTCAGAGAATTAGATGATATCGACCTTAGGGTAGGTTGAGTAATGAAACTTTTATTATAAATAAATACTAAGTATAGATAAAATAAGCATTGTCTTCACAATCCGGAATGCCTTAAGTCCTAGTGAGCAAAGTGTAGATTGAGGTGCAAATTATTCAATAAAATGCAAAGTCAACGTGACGACAGATTTCTTATCAATATGATAAATACTATAAGATTGTAAAAACGAATTTATTTTTCCAAATATTACCAACTGGACAAGATATTTCCTTGATTTGCAAGCAATAACTGCAACCTCTTACTAAACAGGGACTTATGCATAACGAAGGTACTTTTTTCCATACGCTTAAGGCGCCATGACGCTATGCTTATCCAAAACATAACCACAACAGATCTTATCCTGTAAAACAAAACTTTCGCTACTCGTGCACTGTTTCTTATGCGAAGTTTTTATCTCTTGTTGTTATCGCAGGCCTACTGATTATGACTGAAGATTACATGAATGTATTAACGTTACACAGATAATATAGTAAAAGAATATCGTGCAAGAGGCAATTTTAAATGCAAAGTTCATGGATGTTGATAGTTGGAGATGTTTTATAGTAACGACAAGGAATAATGTACTTATTTATTTTATTTTTGTAAATAAAATAAACCAGCCGCTCGTCCCGTCTTCACCCGGCTTATAGAAAGTTGATATTAACAAATAATACATTATGACCTTTCATAGAAACTGTTCTATCTATTGGTAAAATTGCATGGAAATTTGATAAGTATTTTTTGAGTATATCGCGAAATTACAGATGCGGCAAGAGGACTTTTATTTATGTTGATGTCTGTATTATTATCGTCCATATTGCTAGAAACATTGATCTATGAACTAATAAAATGAAAACTGAAAGACTATTATTAATTCGACTATCTAATAATATCAACAAAATCTCTTTATCAGTTAAACACGTAACCAAAACAAACAAACTCTCAATATAATTTCGTTACATTATTTGTAATTAAAAAAGTTTTCATCTCGTTTGCGGTTTTGCGTTTAATAATAATTACTAGCGTTTCCCTCCCACTCGTCCTTTGGGAAAATGCGCATTTTTGTTATATGGAATATTATTATGTACTTAGTAGCAGTTTCACAATGGGTACTAATGTATATGAATTGAAAAAGTGCTCTTTTGAGATTGATTATAATTTTGTTGGATAAAAACAGTAGGTTAATAAAATTACGACAAGATGTGAGCACAGAAAAACAAGCTTTGCAGTCCGTTGCAAGTAGTGTTCCTTGGTCTCTGCTTTACCCCCATGGGAAACGGCGTTTGAGGAATTGGTAGGTACATACGTAGTCTATAAAATTAATTATCAAAAATGTGCAGATGCCAAATGAAAACGTAAAAAAAAACACTAAATGGGTTTATGACTACACACTGTCATAGTGAAAACCTACTAACTTTAACCCCCTATTGTAATAGAATATCACTGTAAAAACCCTGTAAAGGATATCTGTATCTAAAAATCTTTTCAAAGCACCCATCTACCAACGAGAAAATACTATGTAGAGTCTATTCAGTACCAAAACCCCACGTAAAAACTTTTAGCTCTACCTACTCTCGTTACGCAATCCTTCAAACAACGGACACATCAGATTATTCCACGTAGAGCTCTGTAGCTCATAGAGTCATGTAGAGTTGCATATATGTAAATATATTTTGGGCAACATACGGTTATCTGATTCCAAACTATGATAGATATATATATATCCACCAATAATTTCGAGACACGAAAGTCTGTTAGTTTGTTACGCTATCACCACTAAACGGCTGAACCGATTTTGATAAAATTTTGCATGATGATAGTTGAAGATTCAGGAAGATTGAGGATCTTGGCTATAATTATGCAAACTTATATTATAGTATTCCACAAAAAAAATGAAAAACTAACTTTGATTACAAATTCATCAACCGCCAATCGGGTTTAGAGCCAACAATTTAAAGATACATAGAGCAAGATAGGGCCACATAGAGCCACGTAGAGCCCATCCAGTTACCTCACCGCCACTATAAACAATAAGAGGCTATTGTTTCTTGACGCGCAATCATCATAAACCACTTGCACTGCCGTTTTGCTACCACAGGCCTTTTATGGCTTCATTTTAACATGGCTTATGGGAATACATACTTGCACAAGTATGGCTAGGAGATTTCGGATGTTTGTTTTTAGATTCAAGTTGTTTTGGGGGTGATAAAATGTTGTACTTGGTGTTAGTGGTATCTTTTTTATGAAAGAGTGTGAGGTTTTCGAAAATAATGTAGTGATAGAGCGAAATTGGGGGAAAGATTAGAAAGGCTGGCCCTTTTAGCACATGAGATGTATAGCAGGGAAAAGAGAAGGAGCGAGAGCGTGTAAGACACAGCAGTTATGTAACTTTTTTTTGTTCTGTTATTATTTAAAGCCATCGTAGGAGCAATACTTCTAAACACATTTCCAACGCTATTTCGTGGAACCAAGGACTTAAAAAATTTACCTGTTGTTACATTTAAACGCAACGGAAATCAAACTTAATTTGGTATCAATGTGAATAAGGCAAGGAAGGATTGTAAGGATCGTACGAATAGAATATCGTATCTACCTATATACTATAAAATCTCACAAAAGATAAAACTCAAAGTCTACGAACATTACCCAAACCATTAAAGTGTTGAGGCATAAAACAAAAACGTATGGTTTAAGTAAAAAATGGCAATAACACGTTATAATCGTTGGCGACGTCGCGCTACTAAACGCACGACGACTGCAACTGCCAACAGTTGCGAGATAGCATTTGTGGTTGTATTTATAGCGAGTTCACAAATTCTTTATAAAAGAATTTTCATTAAGAAGTTTTCTATTTCAACTTAATTTAAACTAAAAAAAAAATTTTTTGTTACCAATATGGCAGAGCTGCGTGGATCAGCAAGTGCCTAATAATATATTAGAAAAAATATTAGTTAATAAATTAATTAAACATTTTAACCTCAAGTCCGGATTACTTGACGTTTCGGTACAGGTCACTGATAATCGTAAAGCTGGCGGTATTTGCACACCTATGAAAAATCTACATTAAATTTATCTACTTTTTCCTATGGGGGAAGGCAGAGACCAAACTTCATATTACTTAATTTTGCTCACATTTGCAGTTATTAATAATACAAAATTTCTCATAGTAATATATTTTATACAAAATCCATCTACGCTACAACTGACACCGCGCCAACAGAACGTTGGCAAAGTAATATTTGCATTCACAGAATCTTAAGATGTTCCTCGGAGTATGAATATTTCGTCGTGTGTTACTTAAAGCGCTATTTCTACTATTTCATTTTGTACCAACGTTTAGCTTTTTACTTCATTTTAAATACTTTTGAAGATATCTCTCATTCATGCTGGAGTATAATGTTAAGGAGGTAGTTTCATTATGAATGTAATAATGTTGAACTTTTAATGTTAATTACGTGTTGGTATGAAAACAGCTGAGCCGATTTGGATGGGATTTGGTACACAGGAAGTATACAGTCTGAGCTAGCTTGCAGGTAACTTTTTCTCTGAGAATCTATTAACTCGGACAAAACCGGGGATATAAGCTAATCTGAAAAAGTCCTTGTTTATTTTATGGTTATTTCATTGCAAACATAATAAGTAGTTGCTCAAATTTTAAGGTAAACTGTCTTAAAAACTATATTATATTATTTATTTTCACTATTTATCTATCAGAGTATTAAATTGAAACCATAATTACTTTAAATTAAAGTCCATTTTTCTGAAGCAAATTTTAAACAACACGTTTTCCATCATTTTCTATTTAACTGCATATCAATAAAGTTACCAAACCGCTAATCTCCTAATACGTATCTTACTATCCGTCAATATTATAATATAACCATTTAAGGCAATAACAGGTATTTGTGCTTTCCCTTTTAGCACGATTCCCATAAACTTATAGTAATAAATATGAGATTTTTATACCAATGGTGTCATATGATGATGAAATTTTTTTGAAGATTTAATACACGAACTGTTTTTATGGCCGTTTGATTTTCTATGAAATGCTGAACGTGAGTCGAAAACAGAATAAAAATATGACGTCAGGTTGGCCGTGAGTTCGCTTCCCGGATTAGTAAAATGTGTAAATTTTATAATAATATGCGTCATATTTTTGCGCTATTCGGAGTTGGTTATATCTCACGAAAAATGACAATTGTATAGCCCATTTCTAAGCAATAAATTACATGGCTTTATTTTATAAACAGCCAACATGACATGATAATATACTCGCTATACAAAATAGATAGTAGCAAGTCTCTGCCTAATCCCTTGAGGTAAATCTTGCATGATGTTATACCAAAAGATGACATAACATTTCTGAATGATTAAATAAATGGTGTGCAATCAACTTTATAATAGGATTTACATACTGATTTGGTAGTAACGGTCGGTGTGTAGGGACCCCTCTGTACTTCTGTGTGTATGCTAATCAAGGTGTCTTACCTGCTTTTGATAGGGATGTCACTGAGAAATATTTTCTAAATCAAGTTTGTGGAGATAGGATGGTTATTATAGTAAATGGGAATCTTAAGTAATTTAAATTATATTTTACCATACTGTATTAGGATCAAACTAGCATTTTGCGAGTATGATATTCATTGTCTAAACGACTAGCGTCACCAACAGTAAAATATTATGAGTACAAAACATTAAGAAAATTTTCATTGTCAGGGCTAACAATAATTATAATTTGATCTTATAATTTGGGAAACAAATACCTAGTCCATTGAAAAACAATTCTTACAACAACAAATTACTTTGTCAATCTCACACCAGTAAGAGTAAATTTGAGTAGACTATTACAAAAGTAAAATACAATTTTACGACACCATTTCTTCGTCATATCTATACTAATATTATAAAGCTGAAGAGTTTGTTTGTTTGTTTGAACGCGCTAATCTCAGGAACTACTGGTCTGATTTGAAAAATTCTTTCAGTGTTAGATAGTCCATTTATCGAGGAAGGTTATAGGCTATATATCTTCACGCTCCTACCAATAGGAGCAGAGTACCAGCGAAAAATGTTACAAAAACGGGGAAATATTTTAACGTTTATGTAACGCAAGCGAAGTTGCGCGGGTCAGCTAGTAATATCATAATAACGTACACGTATATCGATATCTTAAAACATATATCACGACTGATCATCTCATAAAGTTTTAACAAAACGCACCATTAGTAGTTTCTAATATCTTAAGAAAAATCAAATTTATTAAGTAGAAACATCTATGGAACATTTATTGTGACCAAACGACTATTAGTTTGATAGGAAACACGACTAATTGGAGAAATTTCACTGCGCTCCGACTAGGTGTCGCATCTCTATGAATGTAGGGCTGTCGAAAGCACTACACATAAAATTTTATAAAAAAAAATATTTATTGTATAATTAAACGGCATTGCTTGTTTAATACTGACTTAATATAATAATGATTAAATATAATACAATTTTGTACATATTTTAAATACGTGCATTCTAGAATCATAATAAAAAGCTTTGATAGAGTATAAGAGTCTTCTGTAACATAGTGGCTACAGACTGTCTTATGACAGTCTGTATCCACTAACTAAATTATTTATGTTAAGAATAAAATATATACAATATTGACGAGATCGCAGCAAACCGATTTATTAAACCGCTCTACAAATTTAATGTAAAATATACTAACCAGAATTATAATATAATTTCTGCGTAATTCAATAAATTTTAATTAAATAAACAAACATGTAATTGACTTTCTGGCTGTCACTGTGATATTAATATTAAATTGGATATTTAAAATATTAATATGTAGTAGTTATATTGAAAATTATTTGCAAATTGCGCCAAAATTGATCAATCAAAACCAAAACTATATGATGAAAGATTACTAAACAGTTATTAAATAAAGTACACTAAATATAGTTAACACCATAATGTTTCATATTAAACTAAAATGTATTTTTCAGAAACAAAATACTGGTAGTAGAAGAAGAAACACATTAAAATTTCTTGATGCAACAAAGTCCACAAGCCGCACTTGGTCAGGTTTGTGGACTAAAGACCTAATCCCTCCCACATTGGGAAAAGATACTTTCCCAGAAGTGTCAGCAAGAAGTCACAGGTTGGAAACAAAATAATAAAAAATAAAATGCTTTAAAGTTTTTTGTTTGTGACAACCTTAATGTAGGGCTGTTAATTTCCATATAATTTCTCCACGCGCACTTAAAGATATAAATAACGACTTATTAAGCATAATAACGCACATTTTTATATGACACCGAGTTAAACGCTCAACTCTAGCTATTATGAAACACTCAACTTTGATTACCCGATACCCGACTGCGAACAAGAGGGGGTAATGCGTTTCGGTGTTTATTTTCATATAAATGATAATTCGATAATAATGATAGTTGA
The DNA here is from genome assembly GCF_050436995.1 of Anticarsia gemmatalis. Classification (NCBI taxonomy): domain Eukaryota; kingdom Metazoa; phylum Arthropoda; class Insecta; order Lepidoptera; family Erebidae; genus Anticarsia; species Anticarsia gemmatalis. Next base: position 12,598,343 of record NC_134747.1, read on the forward strand.
AAATATTCTCAGATGTATTAAATTTCTTGACACGTATGAATATTGTATGTTACTTTCTTAAATTTTCTTAAGATTATTGGTGTTGTTACTTTTTATTAATTTCACGTTTATTGTTATGGCTCTTTTGATAAAATTACCTTTTAGTTTTAAATATTTTTGTCGTTGTAACTTTATATGCGTACATATTTGTTTTAATGTTTATTTTACGTAGGCTGTTGATTGAATGAATGGTGATTGTAGTAACTCGCGTCGCCATGTCATTCTGTGTCCCATACCAGGTTCAGGTACCATCCATACTAATATTATAAATGCGAAAGTAACTCTGTCTGTCTGTCTGTCTGTCTGTCTGTCTGCTACTCTTTCACGCCTAAACTACTGAACCAATTTGCATGAAATTTGGTATGGAGATATTTTGATACCCGAGAAAGGACATAGGCTACTTTTTACCCCGGGAAAATGACGCCTTTCCCGGGAAAATTCAGGCGAACGTAGTCGCGAATAATCAAAATTATAATGACATGAATTAACAAAATTTCGTTGTCATGGCAACTGTTTTAATGGCGGATATGCCTTAGCCCGACTTCGTTATATTATGAGATATAAATTATTTTAAGAATATTTTTCGTGAAAAAAAAGCATATTTTATATCATCACGCTACGAACAATAGGAGCAGAGTAACAGTAAAAAAGTGTTACAAAAACGTGGAAAATTCTGATCCATTCTATCTTATGTGACGCAAGCGAAGTTGCGCGGGTCAGCTAGTTTAAAATATTTTTGTATGTTGTAACACCGTTATGGTCTTTTTGAGAGTTAGTTCTTAACTTAATTACTACTTTAGTTTGTTTAGAATTCCAGGGCTTACAACGCAATCCTTTATATACTTTAAAACACTGTATCTAAACGAGAAGGTTTTAACACAAAAGTCAAAAATATGTGTGAAACTCTCCTACTCCAAGACTAAAATAGTTATTTTAGTAGGAAGCACTAGTCTGCTAATAGACTAAAATTAAGTAGTTCTATACTTACAATTATTAAAATTGGTTGTAAATCTTTAAGATTATCGACTTTATTCACAATATGCAAGAAAACCACTACAAAATAACATTCTCATTCCTGCCCGTTACCGTTATCGATGAGATAAAGCCGTGTGTACATTAGCTTGTAACGCAGGATGCGGTGGACGTGTGAATCGTACGAGCAAATAAAACTCACTGAGAGCAGAAGATAAAGCCTCTTGTTTGTGTTTGCTGTTTTAGGTTAGAATAGCTACTAGTATTGGATTTATATAACGTTATAGAAGGCTAGAGCTAATTAAAAATAGTTTTTTTTTAGATTTCGATTGATGCTTCTTATAAGTTAAACTAGCGGCTAGCTTATCTGAAACCTATATTCAAGCTGAGGAACTGGCTCTTGAAATTATATTGTCTTTCCAAGGTTAAATGTATGAAGTTAAATATGAATTGTTTAAATATTTGTTAGCTCCTACTTAAATCATTAGCTTTTTACAGTTGCAGTAGTCTTGAATTTAAGCTATATATATTTTTTATAGCTTTTATAGAGCTACTGTTACGGAAATATCTAGCTGGGCAAAGTGGTAACTATACTTTTAAAATTGAACTGAAAAAACGAGAGCATAGATTTTAATGCTCTACAAATTAAAATTCGTTTTACAAATTTGCTCAATAAATAGGCGTTTAAACATAAACTTCTTTACCTTCGTTTTATGAGTAAATATTGTGCCGATTTTCAGTCTGTATCCGTCCCTTCACAGGTGAATATACTACAACTGAATTATAATAGTTAATGGCACTATCTACGAACGTGATTTGAATCACAATACGCAATTAGCACGTGAGAATGGGGTAATAGCAATATTATCGTTATTTCAAGTTTATTTCATACGATCCTATTAATTAATGCTCTTAGTGTGTGTGGGACTTTATTTTTGTTGTTGGGAAATATTCTCATAGGTTTAAATATAAGTGTAATCTAAAATTATGATTATATTTTTGTTCTTAATAAGGTCGAATCAAATGAAATCAAAAAGTATTAGAAAAAAGCTTTTTAACAAGGTAAATTTGAACAACTCATACACGGTCATCTAAATCTAAACTTAGAGATAGTACTATGGTAAACAGATAACTTATAAACATATTTATACATACATTATATCACGCCTATTATACTCAAAGATTTAGACAGATTTGCACGAAATGAAATTACTTAAATACCTTTGGACGGCATAAACTACTTCGACACTAGGTTGACTACTAACCTTACGACAAAAAGAAGACTTTAATACTTCTTAATACATACATAACAATTCCAGTGATATACAATCGCGATCACCTGCATGGACTCCAGAATGCAAGCGTGAGAACCACAAACACATATTCACTCACAGTAATAAAAAATAACGGGTACCATGAAGACTAATTTACATCTGTTGATCGAAAAGATAAGATTTATTCTTTGATTTAAATAGTAGTCAACATACTGACAAAGTTGCAAGTGTCAAGTAAATTAGAAGCAAGGCATTTCAGCCATTACTTCTTCTTTCATTCATATGTCACCCAATTACTACTTAACCCACATTATAAACTGATGCACCAAAGAGTACCTTGGTTAGTTTCCGTTCATATTTTACGTAATACATACAAACCTGCCAAACTAGTAGGTGCTAGGAAACCACAAAAAAATTACTTTTAATCATAAAAATATATGAAGTTATGAAAGGTTTATAAAGTGTTTTGTTTCTTTCACGCCTTAGTGAAATGAAAAAGAAAAAACATATTCTAGTAGCTTTTTAACTAAAATAGGTTTATAGTGTCTTTATGAATAAGAAGGTTAGTTTTTAGCTGAGCTGTAACGCGGCCCGTACGTTATGTCTGTACCATGGAGCATAAATATGTTCCATTTATAGGAAAAACTGTTAGCTATGTACACTTCCCTATCTCTACCCCCTATACGCAAACATACCTTCAAAGCTGTACAAATTATTCATCGTTAACTTTCGCAACACTGACACTTATTGTATGTCGAACACGCTATCGGCGCGTTATCGTCCAACTATCGGCGCGTTATCACCCAACAATCGGCGGCTATCGGCGCGGTATCGGTCGACGACGTCTACGATTTGTGCCAGTTAGATACGAGACTTCGTTAAATATTGTCAGAGCTTTGATGTTCGCGGTAACACTGTTTGTTTTTATGAGTCGATAACTGTTACACGTGTACGTTTCGACTTTGAAATTCTAAGGGATACGTCTCGTTGTTTATTGTTATATTTTCGACCTTATTCTTAAAACAATAAGGTTAGTAACATTTCGTGTTATTTTTGTGCCCTAAGACTTTTTGAAGTCAAGTGTGTAAAGTAAATCAGAAAAGTTATTTTAACACATTTTTCAATGTTAACACGACACACTATGTTTTAGAGTAATTACCACCCTGCCTTAATTACTTTAGGTATTAATAAACATCTGATTCCGGCTTTACAATATTTATTTCTAGAAATAAATCAGAATGAAAACACTTCGAACACATTTATATTGTTGAACATGGCATTTGGCTGCATTCTTTGGCTTCCAAATTTTACGTCATTTTCTTTTCGACATCATTCATTAAACGTATATCGGTTCTAAAACCCGATCTTAATACGCTATCCATTGATAGATTGATAGATAATTTTGACACAAGATGTACACAGTAAAGTTTTCTATAGCAAAAACAGTTAACAAGAAAAACCGGCAAAAGATACCTGCGTACTATTACTTATAATTACAAAGTAATCAGATAGGTTGTCCACTGATCTTGTACATTAAAGAAGCAGGATATTGCAGATGATCGTAAGATTTGCTTACGAACAGGATGCCGCCGACTGTTCTAATGTATAATCGTAATTTACCCCCCGGCGTAGTTATAATGTAACGTGGATATGTAAGAGATAGTTAATCAATGTGTTAGGCTACTTATTTACTAGATATGGTTTTATAATTGTGAACTTGTGTGGTTATAATATTGTATATTTTAGTTTAAGTCTTGAGCAAATAATGAGTTTTTGATAGGCATTTTATGGTTTGTATTTTATTAAAAAACTTTTTTAATTAGTCACATACTCGTAATTGCTAATAGGCAGGATATTAATGTAGAGGTAGAATCCCAATTACTTTATGACCTTTCATGACCGACTGTCGTCAGTGTTCGTAGAATTTAGCGCTTTTGTAAAGTCCCCTAAGACAAAAAAATTGTCCTTAGTTAGTTGTACTATACAGTATCAAAAAAAACAACAAAATTTACTTTCAAGAACTAGATACTGTGTCGTAAAAGCGAGTGGCTAGTACAAAACAAATAAAAAAACAAAGCTTTGACGTCACAAAAACCGGCTTACGAATTTCGAAAATGCGCCGATAAAAGCCTTTGCAACACTGTATTTTAGTTTCAAAAACTAAACACTAACCCTCTACAGTTTAATTCCATTATATGAAAAATGCTCACAAAACAACGAGTGCAGTTTCGGCGTCAAAAAGAAATAGACGTCAACTAAGTTACTTTAAATAAAACCTGCTTTCTGTGCCCGCGTTCAAAGGCAATGCATTCTCTATAAAATGCCGATAATACTGCTTTACAGGCGGCTTTGTGTTCCATTCTATGCATGCATGTATGCATGTTTGCATGTGCATATGCTCGCAGTTCCGTGCAGAATGTAGTGTGCATAAATCTTTTCGGAGACCTGTTTATTTTAGTCTTTCATAGATGTATTTGAGATTTGTTTGTGAGAAATTTGTTGTGATCAAAATGCACTTGCTTTGGCGACTAGTGGAGTGTGTGGCAATTTTGTAATGCTTTTGTGAAAGGCATGATTTGGTAAATGTATGCAAATTTATTGTTCTTTCAGTGATTTGTATGTAAGCTTTAAATCATGCATAAACTGTAAAGAACATGCATGCAGGTATTTGTTGAGGATTTAAAGCCTACCACCTCTCCTTTCGAAAGTGGAGACCCGTGCCTAGCTGTGGGAATAAGTGAGTGTTCCTGCAATAATTTATTTGGTATATAATCAACAGTTAATGCATCTGTACAAGACATACTTAGTGCTAGAAAATTACCTAATTATTAAACCTCTCTAAAAATTGAGTTAGACATATACTAAAATATTTCAAATTAGTATCCAACACAAATCCACCCTAGTTTAATTACACGAACGTTCCACAGTTCATTGCCACTCAATAAAAAACCCATTGCCCATAGATATAAAGTTCCAATTAAAAAAGCCGAACTTTTCCCGATACTAGTGATGTCCAATTTAGGCGAACACGGCTTACATCACATGGACGTCGTCCGTTATTGGTACACGTAAAATTTACAACACACCAATAACTGGTTACGAGCAGTTATAGCCGGTTATAACTAGACATAACAGGATTATGCTTTGAAGTTATGAGCACTTGGCATGGGGTGGTTGCTAATGTGGATTTTGCTGAAGGAATTTCAGTGTTTAGTGCAATCCTGAAAGCTTTAGTCTATCACGGAATGAAAATTTAGATTGCAATATTAATGCAGGCAATATACATTCGCAATTTTAAAGGGTTGTAAAATATATTCATGCATAAATAAGTCAACGTCCTACGTCTAACTTTACTATTGAAACCAAATTAATTAATAAACAATAATACCATATACTTCGATAATTACGACGCTTTGAAAGGGTGATAAATAATTACATACTAAATAATGTTCCTATATACACAAGGACCCTCTTCCAGTACAATGAAAATCAATCGTAAATCAACAGACACAATTGACACCCTTCCAAACATCAATCGACGCGACAGATGGCCGATTCGTATTATAGTACGACAACTTAGTAGAGAAGCATACACGATTTATTGAGATTTTAATCAATAATTCCAAAATGATGTAGCTGTATCAAGCAGGCCATTGTAAGTATGCAAAAGTCGAGTCTCTTAAGTTCTTAATTCTGAATTTAATACACCTCCGCCACTTGCGAATCTTGTATACAAGACTCTATGCTAAGTTGTTAGACTAGATAAATATCAATAATTTTATGTGTTTTTTCAAAAGCAAGGAATCTGCATAGGCTTGCAGGCCACTAATGTAATGTAATAAATTCAGAATTTAGTATACCTAAACCCCCCGCGAATCTTGCCCACAATGCTCTGTACCAAATTGTTGTAGTAAATAATTATTGATGCGACGATAATAACCAGTTATTTACAACGACAACTGTGATAACGCATTGTGGGGCGCGCTAAGTGTGTCAAACGCTATCAGTTATAACGTAATTGAAGGAAATGTTGGAGAAATGATAAGTTCAAGAGTAAGTTGAATGGGAGAGTTTTGAATGTTATGTCATTCATTGTTAAATGTTTAGAGATAACTGTATTTTATATATTACTTTAAAACTTTATCGTCTACTATCGTGGCTTACTGAAAAGTGTTGGATAATCTATCCAATAGTTAAAGTGACAGTATCGTGTTATAATCCAAGTAACAGGATAGTGGAGTCAGTACAGCATCCGGTGAGACTGGAAGCCGATTCCAACATGGTTGAAGGAAAGCATAGACTGATGGGTTAAAATGACAGTAAATGGATGAAAATCCTGTCAATATTGCAAATAAACTAACCGATATTTATTCTGAAGAGTGTGGAAATTTGATAATTTAAAATCTTGTTATAATTAGCTATGTGATTATTTACCTAAACTTAGTTAACGGCCTAATTTTTAGAAGGTATCTTTTGCATTTAAAATAGTTCTTTCTACACATACAAACCGATTCTTAGTAAATCATCTTACCTAGAGATTCGTAGCCACTGCACGCTTGCATTTGTTTAAAGCAAGGTGACAACTTTCCTACGCGACTCGTGCAGTATACATATTACCTTATTTCATTTTATTTCTTTGACTTCTAGGATAATTTGAAACCCGGTTGCATATTGGCCCATCACTATCTTTCCCAACAGCTAACGTAAATACATGAGTCTAAAAACAAACTTCTTTAAATTGACAAAGCGTGAGCTAGGCTTTATATATCAAACGCTAATACGAAGAAAACGATCACAAGCCATAAGGTAGCGACCAAATAATATTTGGGGTACATTTTATGTTTTATTTTCACTGTCAATACTGTCGTATGGTTATTTAATGGTCAACCTAGTGTCAAAGTTCTTTAAACTGCTTGAGTGCCTTTCTTGAAATAGCTTGGCGAATCTAACCTTGCCCGTTTTTAAACTACGCTTTATAAAGTACGTTGTATAGGTATATCAAAAAGAAAGAATAGTTATTGCACCAAAACAGAAAAGAATAATAAATCGAGACAAAAGAAAGTTCTAGAAAAATCTTCAAGAGACGAGTGTTCCCTGAACGTTACAACTTACCTCAATGATAAACAGCCGACGTTGCCTCCATTCCTTTGCAACATTCTTACTTGAGTTTTCGCTTAAATATTTAGCTACAATTTCCAGATCTACATTTCACTACGACTGGGAATTACTGTAAGTCTAAGGAAACCAGAGTCTCAGGAAACAAGCTTGTTAAACAAAATTAACGAATAACTGTCTCGTTGGAAGATAGTTTTTGTTAAGGAATTTATTCGATTTGTTATTTTTACTGTGATGTATCTATATAAAAATGAATAATTGAAATGTATATGCATAACTTTTGAACAACTAAGTTACATAAATTGAATAACTCTTTTTTTATATTTTTGTAACGGTTTGTATGGGATCGATGTGATCAAAAGTCCCACGGGAAAAGAATCAACGGGATGAAACGGTACTTTACCTGGACGACGTCGGACCAGTCTGCTAGTTACTTAATGTATATTTAACTATTAGAAATAGAAGGTCAAACTTCCATCCTCGTGTTACCTATTTATAAGTACCTATGTTAGTCATAAATAAAATAGCCAATACACGTATTTTTCCGTCTAAATTCTAGGTTTACTCCAGGACCAGTCCCTCATATTTCTAGTACCAGGAAAAATTCTTTAGGTACATTTTCTACAGGACCTATTTTCCAAGAATATTCGGTTAGAAAGCCACCTTTCGCTCCAACCCTTAGAAAAAAGCCAAGTTAAACTAAAACAAGTTAATATGGCGAAAACAACAATATTGTCGATAAAATTGGAATTCTTTATTATGTATATAACGTTATGAAAAACGGTAACGGTTCGAGCGGAATAAATTAAATTTGTCTTTTCGAGAACACTTTCGTGATCAGAATATTTCATATGTACGTAGTAATAACTAGAAAGTACCCCTTTCATGTTGGGGTATATTTCTTTGATTTAACAACTCCTGTTAGCGATATTACCTACGAATATTTTTGCTAGCTTTTTTGTACGATATTACAACAACCTGTATGTTATAGGCATATACAGGTTGTTTTTTATTTTCTTTGTATTTTTTTATTAAGAAGTAGTAAAATATGTAAGTTTAGTGTAGCTATGTCTACGTCTAGATTTTTAAAGGCAAAAGGCCCAATATTATTCAGAGTATACTTTTTAATGAAAATATCAATGAAGTTTAGAAGTGGCTTTTGTGTGGGAAACTATTCTAAGACTTGATCATAAATATCAGAATTAAATTTTAAACTCATATAATATATGATAATAGCAAGTAATGCTTAAATTCGTGCGTTATTTATAAAAAGGTAGCCTTTTGGCTGTAAATACTAAGTGGAAAGAGCTTTGATATTCAAAAACTTTCTTACATAACGTGAGATGAATTTATAGTAGCGTTTGATTGAAGTGTAGATTTTTTATGTCCCCCTAGATTTAAGTAGGTCTTAGGTTTCATTCCCAAGATAACAGATAAACAGTAACAAACAACACCAACGTATAGATTTCCATGTATAAGTGCTTTTTTATTCGCTACGTTTTAAAGGAACACAAACGTATTTTTTCGACATAAATTAAATTAAAAAATCACAGGAAATCATAATTTTTACGAAATTTTTTACGAAGCACATTCTCCTAATAAACATGAATATTGTAAACGAAATTCCTGAAACGAGTGCTAACATTTAAACCTTACACAACTCAAAAGATATTGACAAATAAAAACCAATCGTACAAAATACACACTTGACGAAATCCAAACCAATAATAACCGTATATTTACGTCTGCGGTACTTTACCCGGAAAATGTCAGCCAAAACATCGATCACGCGGGAAAATTTCTCGCAAACGGCACCTAACCCTTTCCTCGGTCGTCGGTCTCTATGACCCGATACCCATTTTTCAACGATACCCGTTTGATCGACCCGAAGCATCGTAATTGGTCTTTGTACGGCGAAATTGTTGTTAAAACGTGGTCACTCGGACCAACGCTTTGTGCTTTGCTTGACACAGGTTAATAGTTCAGTTACAGTGCTTAAAAAAACCCATTGAATATCGCTTTCACGTTATTTCAGTTTTTGGCACAATGAAAATTGCATGTGAATTGTTCTGAAATTTGACTGCGTTCCGTTGAACGTAGAACAATGTTGATACGTTCCGTTCTTTTTACTAGCCTTAATGGTTGAATTTCTATTTCTGTTCTAATAAAGTTTTATCTACCCTCGTTTAAAAGCGAGTGGACAAAAAGTAACGAATTAAAATAAATGAAACGCTGACTTTACTCGACTTAATTGTCTATAAACGGTCATTTATTTTCGGCTTTTGGAGGCATTAGTTAAAAATCGATACCAATTATTCGATACACCAAACAAAAATCACAATCAGAACGACCGCAACACTAATAAACTTTTAATATAATTCAATATCAATTTGAAATTTCCAGTATCGTAACATAATTGGTATCGCGTTCGTATCTAATAGACATTTTTAATTTATACCCCACGATGCCGGCACCACAACTGGTGGTATGAAATTGTTTTAATATTATTTGACATAATGTTAACCCGCACTTGGCCAGCGTGGTGGACTCAAGGCCTAACCCCTCCCTCATTACGGGAGGAGACCCTTGCCCAGCAGTGGGACATTAATGGGTTAAATTTATTTTATTTTATTTATAATGTTATCTTTCATGAAATGGATTTTATTTTTATCCAATAATTTTGAGCTAAGTGAAGTATTATATATGTTAATACTTCTGAGACGCGGTTGTGTATCCGACTGTTGAACACGAGATCCCGAGTTTGATTTCCAGGCTGGATAAAGTGCAATTGGTATTTTTCTAATTTATATTAGGTTATTATCAATAATAGCCCGGAGTTTGGTAACGTGTCTGGTGCATAGCAATAGGCTTGTCTCCAATTACATGGGACCAACGTTAATGGCGAAACGAGGGTACATGTTCGTGCACCTCTGCCCACACCTTCAGGAATAACATGCTTGATATAATGTGTGTACATTTTTTTGTTACTGATTTCTTTTACCAGAAATAGCAATCTATTTTTATACATGTCTACAAAAAACCTAAACGTATCAATTCTGTTTATTTTAAAACTTCACTGATCTTATTGAAAGGTCGTCCCATTGTTTTCTATTTAGGCTGTACGGCTTGTTCGGATTGGGAATACATTGTCAGTTTCGAGTTAGATCGCGTTTTGATATAATTGTTTTTGTATAACGGCTCAGTTAGTTTCAACACTGGATAATAATTCATGTTTATTTGTATTCGTATTTTCCACAGCTGCGATTGCTAACTGAACTATGTTGTATATAATTTGTGATTAATGGAACGAATTTGCTCATAGAATTGCACTTAGTGAGAAAATGTTTGGTTAATTTATCGGTATATTTTATAACCAATAGATGGGTTTTTGAGTTGTATTTTTATTTGTATAAGTACAATAAACGATACGTGCCTATACAATAGGTTTCTAAACAAGTCTGATTTGTTCGCAGTTTTAACTTTGATACATATGTACAATACTACCCATCAAAAGGAAATCGTATTAAATAGTAATCAAATTATAAGAAAGAAACTTGGTACAAAGTTTGTAGAAAAATCCTAGAATCATTAATTTTCCCGTCAAAAGTCTAGTCTAATTCTCTAATTACTAAAACTTAGCGCCGGCATGAAAAGAATATTGTAAACATCTTTAGAAGCTCGTCAAAACTTTCCCGGATGTTATCTCGACGATCGTCTCCAAATTTACGAAACTTCAGACTCATAAAAACTACTAAGTTATAAAATATTAATAAAAAAGTAGTTTGGCTTAAAACGCGAGATTTCGCAGCAAGTGATGTTACTAAGGATTTTTTTAACTCATGATTGTCTACTGCTTGGCAAGGGTCTCCTTCCGAATGCGTCAGGCCATGAACCCACCATGCTGGCCAAGTGCGGTTAAGGGACTTACATCCCCTCAAAAATTGCTCATCGCGATGCTTTCCTTCAACGTTGGTGCAAGTGTCGATTGTTTATGATACACACATAATTTCAAAAAAACATCAGCGTTTATCGTCGGGTTCGAACCGTCAATCACTCGGCTTTCATTACTAGAGGCATAGCAAATGCGTATTTAATTTTGACCGTTCGCTCTTGCAAATTGGGTAGGTATCTGAAAAAGACATTCTCGTTTTCAAACGTCCAGAGCAGATTTCAATGAATGCGTATTCGTTACACTATTAGGGAGATACGCGACCACAATAGCAGCAGCCCTAGCAGCTTAGGGTTGTCACCCTACTATGTATAATAACAATACACAAACGAGATAAGTAAAAATACGAGCTTGTTAAAGCGTAAAAAGTAATAATGGGGTAGTAAAGTCAACAACGGTTGCATTTGTGTAACAAAAATTATTCACGCGAGTAAGTATTTGACGCCATTTTGTTACACCCGGTGTGACGTGGCTAGGGGTGGCGGTAACGATAATAACACTAAGTATAATGGGAGAAAGACATTTTTTAAATATAAAAAAAAATATTTCACGGTAGCTACTCGGAGCTTAAAAATATGGGGTGTCAATTGTGCTGGATTAAAATTGACATGTCTGTTTGAAAAGAATTCGTTTTTAACTTGGTCGGTACAATGGATTTCTCCGAAAGGATTATGGAGATGTATTAATATAACCACAATTCGTCAGGTATTATTTGGTTTCAAATAATAAGGGGTACTTTTTGGCTATAGATATTTGGGAACTCCGACTTACTGTTGATAATATTTTGAAGAGGCATTTCTCCTACTTTAACAACGGACTATCAAGTTCTTGCTATTAAAGGAATCATAATTTCGTTAGTTAATAAACAAAGTATTACTAAATATCTAAATGTTTTATTTAGTATAAATTTAAGGGAATTCAATATCGATCTCCAGGGTTTTAATAGTATACATTAAAGTGGTTTAAATAGTACCTTTATACAAAACGATTCACATCAAAATATACCACCGCAATACAAAAATGTAATCAAAATTTATTCGAGTCGCCAATCCTTTCCGTTACATATTAATCTCTAAGCCTCTTTCCGGCCCGACCGTCAATCCTGCCGTAGTCTTACCCAGATTTATACTCGATTATTTTCTTTTACTTTTTGCTTGGTGAAATTAAAATCTACAGTAATACAGTGTGTTTTAAAATACGCTCTTTCAATTAACAAACCATTATCTCTTGAGGAAAAGAAACTAGTGTGGTTTTAATTAAATAAGTAAATGTAGTCTTTTCTAAAGACCTACAAGGCTGTCTTTTGTGTGAGACTTTGCTTACGTACTTTAACGGGAACTCTACAATTACTAACAAGAAAGTCACTTTTTTTTAGTTATTTAATGTAAGTGACCTATTTTATAGGTGATACTTTGATAAAAAAGTAGCCTATGTTTGATCCCGGATTTTCAAAAATCTTTTTACAAAATTTTATTGCAACGGGTTTAGCGGCTTAGCCCGGAGTAAGGCGCATCATCATAGATTTTCGCTTTTTAGGTGCTATATTAGTTTAGTAACAAGCAGACAATATTTTCTGAGTTTCAAATTTTCATGTTAAAATTTTCCTACAAGACCAACACGAGTATGTTTGCAAAAAGAAAGAAAACTCCTTGAGAATACAGGGAAGGTTGCTCTTTAAGTAAATAATATGATATGAAATAATGTAACATTTTATATAAAAACTTAATTATGCACCGGAAAAGTGCTTGTACTTAGTACAAAAGGTACCCGTGTAAATTCTAGACTTTATTGTTTTACCTAAAAAGGGAAACTTAAAGAAACATCAAATATAAGTTAATATTATACAGCTAGTTTCGACCCGCGTCTTGGCCCAAAAAAAGTATCTGCCCATGAAATCGTTGAGTGAAAAGACTTCTTGGGGTAAAAAGTGTCTTATGTGTTTGTCTTGTATCCAGGTTTTAAACTATCTGTGTGGCAAATTTCGTCGAAATTCTTTAAGGACTTTTTGCATGAAAGAGTAGCAAACATGCCTCTTCACAAACTTTCGCGTTTATAATATAGTACGATTTTATTTTCTTCAACATAACATCGTGTGTAACTAAATGAGATATATTAAATTCACGTCTCAACTTGACATGAGATAAATTAATTAAGTGCTAGACACCATTTTGAATAGAAGCCTTAAATTTAAACATGTTAACTTAAATTACGGTTATTCCTTTAAATTACGATGAAGTGAGACAATATTTAGGTAAAATATTTTAATGCTGTGTCTCACCTTTAATACAAAAAGCTAGTGGAAAAATAAATGCCATTTGCTTTAACGGTGAAGTAAATCATTTGAAGAATCGTAAAATATCTGTGTATTGTGTAGTGGTATTTAGTTTGCTTGATTAGTCAGTAATAGTATGAAGTGGTTTTCTTAAGAAAAGTAAAGAAATGTAGTTCTAGAAAAAGTACAAACTTTAGAACACACCTTTCTCTCATATTAAAAAACAGTCTAGTAGTCCACTATCAACTACTGTCAACAGATTTTTGTATGAAAATCTGATCAGTGCCTCTAGCGAATTCCTTGGTAACAATTTTTGAAGTACATTTTAAATGTCAAACTCTCGAAACAGAACACCAACTGTACAGAATCGCACTCTATGCGGCAGTATCTAAAACACTAGGTATATAATTTGCAAAGCCAGACGCTATTAAGTCGCAAGTCACCAAAATCTGTGATTATTCCGTAAGCTTTTGACGTTTGCGGCAGATGTACGTTAAAATTGGATCACAGTATTGTGTCGACGCAGCTGACGTCAGTGTCAAAATCTACGAGGAATATTGCATTGAGTCGTCGAGCCCGACACTAGAGGGTTGGCCGCCATTTTTGAATTTAGATTATTGTACTCTAATTTCGAAATTGTGATTGAATTTCGGTGTATTATTAGCTCATATGGTGTTTCTTTTATAATTATGTATGTGGGAGTTTAAAACCTTTTGTTAACGTGAAAGTGCAGTTGCAGAATATTTTTCTATTTTTATGTAATTTGGGCTATGGAGGGCCTTTGCCCAGCAATGGGACGATACAAGCTCATAATAATATAATTTTGATTTTACGACAGTTGCATATTGCAGTTTTTTTGACATACTTGATTTGCAGTCACTTTACTAAATTCATACTAAATTTATTTTCGCTTTTGTAACCTACCAATCGACCGGGCTACAGAACTTCCTCACAAATCGTACAACTTCAGTCCTTAGAGACGTAAAGTCTAACTGTTGTAACCAAAATATCTTATCAGCCGTCAATCAAGGTCGTTCACCTCGCAATATGCGTTCCACATAGGCCGCATTCAATTAAACATTCAATCGTGATGCAGCCGCGCCCCGCCGCTGCGCACATTGTAGCGCGCCCAGCGATTAACACGGATCGTAGGTACGAATTATTACCGCTTCCTTCTGACTCATAGATCAAGTAACGCTCTACAAATAGACGCGAAACGTGATTCATATTTCGTTCGAGTTCTAATTTTAATTAGCAAATGGTAATCCAATCATTTATGGCGGTCATCTGCTTTTAAAGTTCCGATGAATCAGGTCAGTAGATAACTACGGGAGGTGTAGGTTTTTATTTTAACAGACACGTTTAGTCATGAAAACTCTGTTTTGCTTATTTTAGTAATTGACATGAATTGAATAACGCTATTAATGCACTCGAGAAAGGCATTTGTATTTTCATTGGAACAATACAATAAATATTTGCTTGTTGAAAATCTCCTTTGTGTTAACGACACCGAATTTATCTCCAATAAAATACTTACTTTATTTATGTGATACCTATGTGAAATCGTTTCCGAGAAACAAGTGGCTTGAAGAAGTCGTACAAAACCAGTATAAAATGAAACTTTTTATACTTTAACTTCACAAACGCCGACGATGACTCCACAAAATTAAAAAGTAATGAATACTATCACCCTAATCATACACTTTACCGTTCTTCTATGACCCTTAAGAATGCATCATCAAAGGTACCCTGTCATTACAACAAAACTGACCAAGAATCAAGAGTAATTACGATTGTATGAAGCCTCTGATTGAACCTTCATTGGGCGTGTCCAGTCTACGTTTGAGTGACAGCTCTTTGTTCACTCTTTTCGAATTTTGAAATGGAATGTTTTGTTTTCTTAACGGATTTCGAATGTTTTTGAATTGTAGCTGGCTGGGTGTTTTTTTAATCCGTTGCTTTTGGGTGTTTCAATTTAAAAAAATAGATCGTGTTTTTTTGTTTGGAGTGTTTACATAACATTACGCCTTTTTCCTTGTTGAAGGGTTAAATAATAGGGCGTCATTCAGTTCGATTGAACGACGCATATTGTGGAAACAATTATTGAAATTCACTTGAACAAAAAAGTTATTAAAATAATTGAATATAGGTACCTATTATATCAATCTAATCTGAAAATTAATGTTAAATCGTACAAAACAACAAACTCAGTTTACCAAAATTATAATAAACAGGTTTTCTAAAAATCCTAACTAAAATTAATACTAAAGTAAAAACAAAAGTTTTGAAAGCACTCATCGTTTCGAAATAATTAATTGTTGAAATGAATAAACATTATTCGGGTGTAAACTTAATTAAAAGTTATCAACCTGTATATCATAATCAACGGTTTATCTATTCCTGAACGAAGCGAGAGACGTTAAATTATAATACGGTTCCGAACGAATGAATGATTAAGATTGGAGTGAACGTGTGAATGGATTTTCAATTATTACGTTCGGAATATTTGAAAAGTTTTGGGTATAGATTGAGTGACCTTATTGATAAATGGATTATAATGGTATGGGTATGGGTCCTTTTGTCGTGATATGAAGGGTTGAAATAAGTATCAGGGATCGTGAACAACTCAGATCGCTAACATAATCAACTTAAGACCAGAAAAATAAAGTTTTCATCGCCCTGGTAGTTTAGAACTTGATCAATATTTTAAATTTATTTCCTATTCCTATATCAGTTGGATAATCTACCGGTACTAGCTACTATAAAATTTCCATGGAAAAATCTTATGGAGGTTTTCCCGTGTATTCGATAGTTTAATACCCAAGCAATCTTCAATATTAATTAGCTTTCTAACTCAATCAATGTTTTCATTAATATAGTAAGTTATATTTTCAAACTAGTAGATCGCGTCGTGAAACTTCCCGGGATAAAAGAGCCTGTTTTAAAAACTACCAGGGTCCCAAATTTGATCCAAAACCGTTCCATAGTGTAAGAATATTTAAACAAATTAGATTAATATACATATAACTCGGTGAAATAAATATCTATTGGATTCGTCACTAGGCGGACCTGTATCGAGGAAACCATAATATTAGTAAGATAGTTAGATTCACAGTACTACAGTCATGAGTATCATAACCTAAACATTCTCTGACTTGATGGAGAGCTGTACAAACACGTCTGACACTCGTAAACAACTTCACGCCCACAAAAAAGAGCCTTTTGTGAACTTTCTCTACGTAGGCGGGCACTGGCGAAATGACTACAAAACGTCGGGTTGGTCCTAAGTTAAAACCTTAGTTAAGATTTAGAAAGCCAATTAAAATAGATTTATCACGTCGTCAATATACTGACATTATGAATGCAAAAGTTTAGATGGTTAAATGTGCCCATGTTTATTACTCTATCAATCTCCGAAAACTACTACAGATTTTAATGAAAAGTTTAGTGTTATAATTATATACCAGAATAACGCATCGGCTGGAGAAAAAACTAGCGATTGCTCGTGATTTTGTCTCATGATATGAGATACACAATAAAACTGGTGTCCAAAAAAATGACGTAAGAGCTGAAAATCATATATTATTATAATACAGGAATACTCGGGCCAAAAACCCTTTCCCCTTTTCGGGAGGAAATCCTTGCAATGGGGCATCAGGAGGGAATGTAAAGCAAACTTGGGACATCCCAATATTAGAGATTATTATCGCCAAAAACCATGAACGAAAGCATATTTCCCCCATTATAAAGAGCCATTAAGATCACAACTGGATCAAGCTCATAAAACTCTTAATTTTATAAAGCAAGTAATAATTAAAATCTCTGAAAATCGATGCTGAAATTCAACGGTAATTAATCTTCATCATAAGCAACTCGGTTTTATTGGAAATGACTTTCAAATTCGGTAAAAAGATAGTTAAGGTTTTAATAGACGGGGTAATGAAAGGGTAATATTTTGGTCTCGCTTATTATATTCGTAATATAATTTTGGTCGAGTTCAACAATACTGTAGGTTTTCTTTACACTAAAATAACGTACAAGGTTTTGGGAACTATAAAATATACAAGTTTAAAGTGGTTTTACTCGAAAAAATAACACTACAAAGGAAAATCAGGATTTCACACAAATTAACCGACCTTTTATGTTTTTTTAACAACAAAAATAAATAAATATATGGCAGAAAGCAAAGGTTATAATTTGATATGACATTTATTTATACAAATTTCTTTAGCCTCTAATACGCTGAAAGTGCAACGCACTACCTCACTGATTAAGGAAATAATCCACTGAAATTACGACATAACTCAAGAACAATAAAAGTCCATTTAAACCATTTCCAAACTGATCACACAGCCTCATAAAACGCATCTTCTTTTATCACCTAAAAGTCTTATGCAACACAAATATTCTACACTACATCGAAGCGTAACCATCTCAAATAATTCCGTAATCAGTTCTCACCGGAAAGGCACTTATTAACCAACGTATAAGATAAAAACTAGTTATAATTAAAATTTAACGACTACTAATAAAAACTGTAGAAATAATTAACATAATTAAGACTGGGAAGCTATCGGGAGCATACATCAAACTGTCAGTGGAAATTGAATGACAGTTGAAATCTACGAATGACAGGATAGATTATAGTTTTTTAATTAAGTTGAGGCCGGCGGGTGAAATTATTTGTTTGTTTGTCACAGTAAACATATTAATAGTAAATAGTTTTATGTATGAGTTGTATTGTTTAATAAGTAATGTATGGACAATATAGTTTTAAAGTTTTCGAGATTATTGCTATTGTCGATTGTTATTTGATTCGGAGACTTTAGTTTAAAAAATGCATTTTTTCGTTTTAACAGAAATTCTGTGTAGTAGTCAAATAAATTAATTTGTTGTTTCCTCTTTTGAAAAAAAAATATTTATGACGAAATGGAGTATCTGTATTTCTGGATTCGCAGATCCAATTATACGACGTATCATTTCATAGAATATACTCAATAAAAAAATGAGAATTGTTTTTAAAGATGGAAAGTGATTTTGACCTGGTTGATTGTAAATCAATTTTTTACTCGTGGTAAATAAAAAATAATGTGTAAAATCACAATTGATATTCTTTGCTCCATTGTAAAAATAAGTAAAATTACATTCGTATTTCAAATGTAAGTTTAGTATGCGAATATTAAAAGCCAAGTAAACAGAATATCTTATCAAAATATCGCGAGCAAATAGGTCTGTAATACCCAAAAATGTTACTGACACATTCAAAATAACTCATGATTTTTACACAAAAAGTTCTTAGAAAAATCCCCATATTCCATTTCAAAGAAAACCTTCGCGTTCAGATATAAAAATACAGAAAAAATAATCCCTTTTGCTGTCAACATTAACTCGTATATCAATAAATAGGCTTAACCTCTCCGATACTATTGAAATTATTGTCAGTCGTTCAACCCTCGCACAAAATAGATATTTATTCTTCTTTAGAAGATTTTAAAGTCAACAACATACGATTTGTCTCTTTGCAGAATTATATTTTTATGCTTCATTTTGTTGAAACTAGGCAAAACTATGGGCTTATGACCTCTCCCCGTGACGGTGTACTCTCTCACTGGGTTTATGATAGAGTTTCCAGATCCAGGCTGATAATTTCCTGGACATTTATAAGGCCACGAACGGAATCAGAGTTTTGGTCTCCGGTCCGAGACTCGGCTTCGGATTCCTACTTAGGAATACCCAAAAAAAACGTCGTTGCATCGTAGCTTTGTAAAAACTAGTATTTTTTTCATTCCGGGACAGTAAACTTAAATAACTGGACAAGGGGCAACACGCAAAATTTTGGTACAATCCCGGGAATCCCGGCCATCTGGCAACCCTAGTATATGACAGGAATAGAGAGTGTACCTGTGTATTGTATACAGCCTTGGTCAGTTACGTGCGTACATTATACAGAATCTAATCAAACTGGTCGCTGAATATCGGCCAGCGGAACACGCAATAGGCTCAACGCCCAGTTCAGAATTTCATACATACATATTATTATTATATTATACATACATGAAATCCCGCATTTCTCTCATAGGGATAGACAGAGGCTAAAGATCGCCGCTTGGTACGTTCCTTACAAACTTCACTTACCTTATTCACATCCATACTTTTCATCAAACAATAATTAAATTTCATAAAATTTACTTCAATTTAAACTAGAGCTAGGTTTTTTTGGACGAATTTTCTTCCTCTATTTGTATTCTTTAAAGTATTAAAATGTTTCGATTTGTATTTTACAACGCTTCCACATTCCTAATCTATTTCTTGTGAAGGAAGTGACTTTTTGCATTAGTTTCTAATGAAAAATAGCAATTGTTTCGTGTGAGTTTGTGGAATTAATTAGCATATCAAATAATGAAATAGTAATGGTAAAACAATGACTGGTTCTTCAGGAAGTCGTAACTTTTATCAACGTGCTAACGAACAAAGAACTATTGGCAATTTTATATAAAGTCTTATGAAAACTTAATTTAATTTTATTGAGAGGTTAGTTATACCTTTTGCGGAAAACAACTGTTTTTCTTTGTGATTACGAGATGAAGATTATAACTTATTAAATTTTTACTATAGTGTAGTGTAAAATAAGATACGGGAATTAACGCGAACACGCTTTTTACTTTGGAAAGCACCGCGTTTTGGCTTATGTTACGCCAACGTGGTAGCAGGCTGATCAATGTATAGCTCTTTCACGCTAAAACAACTAAATAAACGTATTTGAAATGACATTTGGTACGATTGGTTTATAATCGCTTCGACACAGTTGATACATTTAATCCCTGGATTTTTCTTATATGTGGTTGAAGTTGCAAAAGTCGCAATGAAAAATAAAATATAATATAAAATGCAAAGAAAACCTGGTACTAGCATGTATTGACCGAAAATTGTTATTATTTGAAAGAATAGGTATGAAAAAAATACCAAAACAATAATGAATGAAATATCTACGTATTATATTGAATGAACTTGGCGGAATTATTGCAATGAATTTTAATGTCATACGGTCCTTATGCAAATGTCGGCCTCATTCCTCGCGGTGTATTTTAATTCTTAGATTATTACTCCCTGAATAATACATTTACAGTACATTTGAACTGTGGAGTGAGTAATCTTGGTGCTATCGTGACAGATGATAAGATACTGTTGTGGGAGTTTATTGATTCAGTTGGTGACTAAAGTATCAAGAACGTTTTGATACGATGTAGTGAATATTTTTTATTAAATTGGTTTTAGAATAAATTCTGTGAAACTCTTGTTAGATTATGATGCCGGTGTTAAACAGAGAAAATAAGAAAAGGAAGAAAACGTGTAGTAAATCTTAACACACTTAATTAAATTAGTAGCCAATTTCTAGTCCTTTAAGTTAACTCTAAAAGGCTTAAATGAACACACGTCATTACAAACACATAAGACCTTTAAGAAGCCTCACATTCATTCTTAGCAAATAGCTTTTAAGAATAAAAAAAAATCTGACACTAGTTCGAAATTCAAACTGTAGGTCGCACACCTCAATTTTGGAGCGCACGTTTGTTTCCCGCGTTTCTTACGATCCACGTCACGTGCGCCATATTGATAAGTTGTCGCAACGTGATCCACCATATTTGCATGCCCCGGCCTCGATTAGTGACTGCTCCCGGCCTTTTTTCTTCACTCTCGATTATTTCCCTGTGTTAAAGGCTCGCACACATTGCGAGGAAAATCTTTTGATTAAATTAAGTAGGTACAGATTTTTTAAGCCGTTTTTCGATTGGTAGAACGAAATAAGCATTGATTTTAAAAGTTCTATGAGAGTTATGTATTATAACAACCTATTCAGGGTTATATTTCTGTATTAACGTATGGTTCAAAACATTACAATGTGTTCGCTATTTTTGAATATGTAGTATTTCATGACGTGCCCGGAATATGGCAATAGACTGACTTCCCATTACATCATTGTTGATAGCGAAATACGTGTGTATTTTATGCATGAATTTTTGCTATTATCGTTTGTGTTGCGTCTTTGTTAAACGCTACTTCAATTATTGTTGATATAAAAATATAAAAAAGTTCAGCAAAATCTATGTAGTTCAATACTTTAATTGAGAATTTTGAGTCCCATATAAGTAAATGTTCGATTTCAATATTCCCAAATATGGATTCGTTTATAAGTTACCCAGTTCTGTACGCGCCCTTATTCCATTTCCCCACTCTTTGTTCCAACATGTGGAATACTGAAGAGTTCTTACAAAGTTTTTTGGTGAATTTTTTCGCGTGAATGTTTGGAAAATGGCGCGATTGAGAGTTCTATATGGGATACTTTGTCCTTATAAGTTCGGGGACTGCAAGTGATAAGTAGATTGCGTTTAGCATATTTTATACATATGTATAGTAACTTAACGTTCTTCTTTGTTATTTGGGGAAGTTTAACTTGGGAATAAGAATTGGTTGGGTTTTTTCTATTGGCATTTACGACACTTGTGTGATAAAATATATTAACAGGAATTTTGAATACTCTATCGTACAACTGAAAATATTATAAATGCGTAAGTTTTATTTTGTACCTTACGTAATTGTCGTTTCTATTAATTTGATACCAAGACTATATAAAATAGATAGGTAAGTGTATCTAAAAGTAGAGCCAGTGAAACGAATTGTTAAGTACTGGTCAGCTGCGGGTCTATAACACTTTTAAGAAAAGCTTATTCTTTAATTAAGGGTCAGTAGAAGTATGTTACAGAAAATCAGACGATTTTTTTTCTAATTCATCTTTCGATGTACTCTCTCGGACTCTCTTGTACAGTCACCATAGGATGTTTACTCTTTATAATCATACAATGCAAGCAAAGTCGCAAACATCAACTAGTCATACATTTGTCACGATTACCTAACACAACCAATAAGCGATATTTACAGCAATCACTTCTAAGAATTAACACGTACATGTCACATTGCACTGAACATCTTGCGTCCTTTTCTAACGCAGTACAAAAGACAAGGACAGATATATATTGCAGGTGTGTTTGAATGGCGATATGATTGAAGTGTGAAACATAACGGCCTCTTTGTGATTGGGAGGTAAGCAGTGTTTAGAAAGTTGGTTAGGAATATTCATGGTTATAGGTATTAGCTGATACATATTCAGGAGAATTTTGAACAGTATATGTTATGATAATTTAAAGCACATAATTACGGATTGCGTAAGTAAAGACACGTAAGATGTAGACTTACAAGGAAGCTGAGGAGCAGAGAGTTAGCAGTTATTTTTATCCTACGAACTGTATGTAAAATTGAAGATATCAAAGGATGAATAAAATCCGCCTAAATGTCATGTTTGGCCTCAGACCATAGGGGTAAACAACTATCAAATATATTTTAATTAATATCTATTTAAGTACCTATCCTACGTAATACCACACATAGCTACTACTTAGATCCAAATATTGATTATTTTGTTAGGATTAATACATAAAAAAACATTATCTATTTTGACTTTAACTTGTTAATTAGTTATTTCTTTTTTTCTAATAAAGCAACTTCCCAATATTTCAAACAGCAATTTTCTACAATACTCTTCTATTTTTCAAAACATCGTTCATAAGAAACCATAAACAGTTCGTGTAATAAAGCACTTAGATCGCCTGTTAGTATAAACGACAGCTCAAACGTACATACTCCTGGGATGGTTTACTAAGATTGATGTGTTGAGACTAACAATGAAATTGTTTTAAGGCTTTACTTTTGAAGAAAGGTAGTGTATAAAATGATACCTGAAATATACAAACACTGATTTGTTAAGAATACTTTTCATATAATATTTTTAAAATCATATATATACTTATGCTTTTCTAAAGATGCTTCCAATAATCGATGGTCGTTAGTTCGGTAGTTTATTTACGAATAAATTCCTTACTTTATGCTTGAGTGTAGCTTGTGTTCTTTCTCGGGTTATAGTATGTCGCATATTTAAGCCGTCTTTGCATTGATTGGTTATGATTTCGCTATCTAAAACGATAAGGAAATTAGGCTCTCAAACACAAATCTACGTTTATTACGTTCCCTTTGAAATTACCAAACTCTGAGGCCTTTATAATCTAGATCCAGAGCACTGAAAGGGTTGGGAACATCCTTCATAATAAGTACTCTCTTAAACATAAACTTAAGTAAAGCACAATTTTAACTACAGATCATAATTTCTGGAGATAAATTTCATCTGTATAATACCTCTCTATTAGATTAATATCTCAGACGGTTATTGTTAGCCAAGAAAAATAAAAAAGCTACCCTAAAACATTTTTATGAATCCTAAACGGGTACAGTAAAGACTTTACGATTCAAATATAGCATTTGAGCGAACTACCTCCATTAAAACTAACCTAACACAACTCATAAAACCAATAAAAATGAAATGTTTATTTTAAATTTAGATCTGACGCCGCCATGACAGCTGTCGGGCGGCCATTACCGTTAAAAAACGCGGGAACAGCAAATGAACCGTTAAAATAACAA
This sequence comes from Anticarsia gemmatalis, assembly GCF_050436995.1. Lineage (NCBI taxonomy): Eukaryota > Metazoa > Arthropoda > Insecta > Lepidoptera > Erebidae > Anticarsia > Anticarsia gemmatalis. The sequence continues at coordinate 12,622,494 of NC_134747.1, forward strand.
TGTTATACATTGTTATCAGTTTTTATAACAATTATGTATGTTTTGTTACGGATTGTTAATTTGTTTGCTACCGTTGTGTATCGATAACTAATAAATTGAGCATGAAATAGATTAGGGTGTGTTGAGGTAGTGACGTCATTGGCCGTCCAATATGGAAGTGTTTTTATTTGAAGTTACTTTGGTAACTTCGTTCGTAAATATAGAAACGCCTTCTGTAGTAAAATACATGTTAGTGTCATGATTAGTGTAATTTTTATAATAACAGGAAATGTCAACCGAATACTTAAGTTTTTCAAAATAGAAATAAGACGTCACTTTGATAAGCTTTATGAATTCAGAATTATGAAGCAATATTTTAATTTGCTCTGTACAATGTTACATACATAAAAGGATGCTTTTCCTATTGAGGTAAGCAGAGACTATAGAACGCATAACATAATAGCTCTCCAAGTGTTTAATTGTTTTATAAATTTTGCGAGTCACTATAATTTTCTCATCGTACATCGTATTCGTGTTATTTAAACAAAACATAAACAGTAGTAAATCGTACACCAAAGTCGAATTTACTATCACCGTAAAGCCATACTTTTTCAAAACCAGTCAATACATTCCAACAAAAAACTACTCGACATGTTCAAATCCTTAAACCAACTAAAACACCGAAAGCACACGCACATGACTTCAAACGGCCGTATATTTTATACGTTCAAAACTACCGCAAATGTTTACTCTGCTAGCACGTGTTAACACAAAAAACCCATAAAGAAAGCGGAGTCGAATGAAAAAAGACGAAAAAAGGTAAAAAAAAGTTTCAAAAGATCATGATGTCGTGAGCTGCAACTTAAGAGTTGTTTAAGCACCTGACGTCAATAGTTTTTGTAGCAATGCCCAAAGATGTAGGCAGAGGTACGCATTTACTTCGAACACCAAAAATATGTCTGCTATGTATCTATTGAGTTGCATATATGAGGTTAATTAATTTTACTTCGTATTTTTAAGATCATGGTGTTGCAAGTCTGCTCATTCTACTAAATTGTTTAGATCAATGTAAAAAGGTGCAGCTTTATTAAATGGGACTCCTCAATCTTACGATAAATAATAATGCAATTAATAAAATGCAAGATGTGGTGTTTTTAAAATTGCGCTTTATAACATATTGCCGTCTCCGATAGGTGTAAAAAAAAACCTCGGAGAATTAAAATAAATATTCTTGGTCGGAAGTGTCCATTTATGTTTTTCTTCAATAAAGTTTGTTTTTTTCTACTACCTGCCGCCAGGCGGTCAGGGGAGCCAAAAAAAAACTGAATGAAACATTTTGTTTAGACTATTAATTTTTGTAATGGATAAAAAATTATATGCCTGGGGTAGGTCGCGGGGTTTTTGTACAAAAATAACATCACCCCAACTTTTTAACGTCTTGGTAGATTATTAGATTATAAATAGATGGCAGTCAAGTATATTTTTTTAGTTTAATAGTGTAAATGTAGGGTGGTTATTAAATTACGGCATCTGTGCCATGAAAAACCAACGATAATTTTTTTTATAAGTACTATCCATAGGTACATTTGCCTTGTAGGCTTACTGTGTTAGCATATAAATTCGTAGTATGCCTGTGTTAAAATATGGGGTACATAGCAGGGGAGGAAGATAGAGATGCATGAGCTAAGATAATAATGCTTTGATTTCAGACCATCAATATCATTCATAGCTTTTCTCTATCGATTGCTGCAAATAACTTCTCCCGTGCTGTGTCACTCGGGTGTCTTGCATAAATTAGAAAGTAAAAGTCTTGGCATTCCTGGAAAGTAGTTATAATTTAAAGTTACTTATGTAAATACTGTAAAGATTCCAAGGAATTTAATAAAATTTTATTTTTGTAAAATACTGAAAAATGTAATACTGTGTCAAAGCTGAAACGTTATAAAATATTAAAATAAACCTCGTGAACTTTTCGGCTGAAGTTTTTTAATTAAATGTTTTAGTGTAGGTATTTCGACGTGGGATTTTTAGGCAGTGGGTGTGTTGGGAGTAGGGATGCACACGATACATGAATGTTAGAACATTAAAGTTTTCATACATGAAGAAATACATTGATGATCTCGATCGATATTGACTGTTTTAAAACATGGAGGTATTGATGTTTTATGTTAAATGATTTTCTAGGAAAAAGTCAGGTAATTTGTTTAAACTAATGAAAATAAGACACTCCGCATGCCAAATTCCTTTTAGATGCTCCCATGTCTACTTTATCGGAAACCTCGATGCTATACAGTCTGTCTGACAATTTAGTAAAGAGACTTGCAATTAAGGTTCACGTGACGTTATACAACATTTAAAATTTAAAACTACTTTCAATTTTAATTGCATATTGTTAGATAATGTTAAGTGGAAGAGCGGAGTTTTCCTAATACAAGCAATCTCTTTGCTTAAATGGCGACTCCAAACCATGTAACTGTTTTGCACTTACGTAATTGAAATAAATATTTTTATCTTTTTCACTATCGGCTGAAAGTGGCCTGTTTGATACAGTTACTGTATTTAGAACATGCATAGAATTATCAATTAATTATAACCCAAATAAATCGTACTTGCAAAGACCCTCTTCTAAGTTATCAGGTTCGAGGTATCGATTGATTGAAAGCATCGATTTTTGTTCAATCACTTCTTTTCCCAAAACATCGATGTATCGATACATCGTTTTTCATCCAGATGTTTGCATCCCTAGTCGGGTGAATACTGTTAACATGGGGTAAACAAGGCTAAAAGCGGCACAAACAAACCGTGCGTTAATAGCGCTTGCTATGTTTATCAATAACGTATTAGGTTTCAAGACTGCAATGGACCGGCACTTGTAATATTTAGTGGTGAAGTAATTTAGCTGTTATTTAGGTCGTTTAAAGGATTTTTGATGACATGATCGCGCTATGTCGCGTGGGTTTTTTCATTAGTTAATTAGGTATGTGTTTTAGATAGTATTTTGCGAGTACTTCTGAATAAGTTTCAGTAAACTTATCAGATGGTTATAAAACTATTGTACAAAAGCAAAGTAGTGTAAGGTTTATCTTTACTGTTAATATTATTATAACTATACATACAATTAACTATTGTATAACAGTCATAATAATATATACCTCACATGACTTACTCCATCTTTAGTGACTAAATGCGGGTTGAGTGTTTCTCGTGACTACCTCCGTGGCGCAGTGGTTTAGGTCGCCACGCCGATACCACTGCAACGGGAGGTCGTGGGTTCGATTCCCACACGGGACAATTATTTGTGCGATCCACAAATAATTGTTTCGGGTCTGGTTGTGCTTTGTGTCCGTTGTTTGTTTGTTTGTAAAAAGTCCCCGCGACACAAGAGCAATTCTTAGTGCGGGAGTTGTCTATAAAAAAGAAAAAAAAAAAGAAAGAAAGAATATATAAATATTGCATATGATTCACGTGGCGACAAGTGGGCTCAAAATTTATATTCGGTAACAACAAAATTCTAGTAAGAAAAGGCATATTTCGAGGAACTTAACTCGGGTCATTACAAACGCGCGAACTGTACGTTATTATATCAGACTCCCTCAATCACACATGCGAATGGTTACATTCCTATGATTCTTTTAATTATGACGTAGTTAGCAACGGCTGAGTACAGTAATAAAATTAGATATTATGTATAAATTTAACCTTTCAAATAAAATATCAAGACCTAAAATGTACCTAGAATTTTGCTTAGCACAATAAATTTAACAAGATTATAACTTCATAAACTTGTATAGCGTAATTCAAGACGTTTATTAAGTCAACACATTTGACTTCTCTTACACGCGGTACCCTAAAAATTAACACCCTATTACAATATGCGGGAATAATATTATTATGAGTTACTTTTTAATTAGACCCTCATCAAATTTTACTGATAAAGTGTATTGACCGTCTGAGCTCGGCTTTATTAATGACGGTGTGTGACTTGCCTAATTTTTATTGCTTAAATGACATACGAAAGTAATTTTTAATTGATGAAATGGTTGACAGCAAAAAGGTATTTATTTAGAAACTAGATTTCGTTCTCGGTTCTATTTAATATGTGGCCTTTTTAAGTAATTAATGTCTTTACCCGGGACTTATCGTATTTTCAAATTAAAATTGTAATATTAGTTATATTAATTCAGTAGGTAATTGACGGCCTCCGTGGCGCAGTGGTTAAAGTGATCGCCACGCCACTACCATTGTTATTAATAGTTGTAATTTGTGTCCGTTGTTTGTATGTTTGTAAAAGTCCCCGAGACACAAGAGCAATTCTTAGTGCGGGAGTTATCTTTAATAAAAAAAATTGACAGCGTGACAGACAGATAGACTGACAGTTAGTTTAACTACCAATCATAAATTTGTTTTAGTATGTTTAGTTACTTAGGTATGAACTTAGCACGATCAATTTTGTTCAAAACTTGTTTCATAGTTTGGGTAACTATAACCTTTATAAATTTACTAACTCAGTTCACTGTATAATTATTAGTGTAGAATATTAAATTATATTTCAACTTATTTGCATTTAAACCGTGCTATATGTATACAGTTGATGCAATAAAATAATTTAACATATTACATTTATTTAGATTGCGAAGTCCTCATTCATAACTATGAAAATTTGACAGCAAAATAAATTATGTGATGTACGCAATAATTATTTATATATTCTGAGATGATCTTTAAGTATAAATTATTTATTTAATGTGATTTTCTACAATAAATGATATCACTACGTGTTATTAATTCAATGACATTGATTTATTATTATTTTATCGCGCAGTTATCATATTATTACGAAATTATCTAAATACTGTGCTGGAAAAATATTATTATTTATCCTTATTGATAATATAAAAATGATATTTTTTTGTGGGAATGGTGTTTCCCGGTGTATGAGAAATCAAAACATAACCTAGTAGATTATTTAGGTTATCGTTATTTGTAGACGAGAAACTTAGCGTAGGTATGTCATTTAACAACAAACTGAGTACTAAATAGATCTACATCTTCTTTGGTGTATTATAGATTTCCATTAGTATTGTTTAAGAGTAAATGTGGAGCTCCTAAAATCTCTAAACCGATTTAGGTAATATTAAGCACAGCAAAAGAATATATCCGGGGGAAGAACTTAAAACGTAAACTAGATTTATAAGAAAAATAAAAAGTGGTTGAAACCGCAAGTATACATTGTTGAACTGCTAAACATTGTTTCATGTAATAATAATTTTCCGTAATATTGTAACGAGTTTAGCCGAAGATTTCCGAAGGCAGCCGAATGCAGTTCTGTCAGTCGCCATATTTATTCTCTTCTAATGTCAAGTGCATTGTGAGATCTTCATATGAGCTCGTTAAATTTTTATTACCATGTTATTGTAGTAATGAAGCTAATAATAGATTCGAAACGATGGCGGTGGGAACCGAGTTACGAAATATTACTAAAGGTTCGAATTGAATTTTTATTATTGTGTTATTTATGAGAGATTAATATCTTGCTTTATAATCCGTTGTGAAGATATTTGATATCTTTGTGAACTATCTATGGTCACAGATTAGCGTTGTTTTTTAAGAGATTTTTTTATGGTATTGTTAAATGTTAGAATTAGCTTAGTGATAATATAATCCATTGTAACTAAAATAAGAGGAAACTATGACTTTCTGATCATTGCTACAGATTATAAAATTGCATAAGTACATACATAATATCACGTTTGTTATACCCGAAGGTGTAAGGGTTTATCCCATGTAATAGGGAACTAGCCTATTGCCATTTATCGGACACGTTACCAAATAAAAATTATATTATTGTTGCCTTATTTCAATATCCTTCTAACTTCTAAAAAATGAACAAAGTATTATTTTTTATCTACCTGGACTCAAACGATCCTCGTCTTAGTAATACAAAATATATTTTTAGAATGTTCTAGAAAAATCAGTAAGCATTAAACATTACCTCAATCACGTTTGTTTCAAGACCTGACACAATTATAAATAGAGCCGGTGAGACACGACCGAGTAATATTTTATTCCGTGCCCCGAGGGAGTCCGGAAAACGTAACTTATCGTCTTCTCTCAAACGTACTGCGTCTGTACTGTTTCAACGTTTTCCTATCAAATTGTATAAAAATATTATTTTTGTAGTAAAATTGTTTTAATGGAAGATAGAGTATTGTGATTTGAATTTAAATTCTCGTTTTCATTAGCTTTTAATATCAAGTTGCTGAAATTAGTGGCTTTTAGGTCCAGCAGTCTTTATCACGTTCAATCAAGGATAGGTGACCACTTAAATAGACGATATTGTATACATTTTACCAGTACTAGTTTCTTGATCGGCATGAGAAGGAAGATAAGCTGGTAAAGTCACAAAAAATTGTTACCATGTAGTTTAGATAGTTAACAAAATATAAATCACCATGTTATTCCAAAGGCCCTCTGTGACCTTGAAACGCATGACACAATCAAGCTCACTTATATAAGCATGATAATAATAATATCTGTTCTGTTATTAATTTGTATGACACACAAAGAACACGATGTGGACTATAAAAACCTTACTAATACAGAATTCAAAACAGCAATCCTACGAATAAATCAGCAGTTTCAACAATTCAAACGAAACAAGAAGTACTATTAAATATTAAAATATGTAGAGGCAAGAACACAAACTTACTAAAATTCGTGGCGGGCGACACTTAAAGTACCTGCAACGTTAAAACTTAAACAGCTCGGTTTCTGATATGTGAATGTTTAATCAGAGGGAGTACGCTCTAGGCTTTGATATTCTAGACACATTTGAACTTATGTTTGAGTTTGTGTAGGACAAGAATGGAAAAGTTTATGAGGGTTATTAAGGACCCAGCCGCACGCCTTGGCTTCAACCTGACTAATTTGCACATTATATAGAATAACAGAAGTTATTTCTTTGAGTAAATTTTCAAATAGTCATTATAATTCTTGTAAATACAGTCGTTTTAGAGATTTCACCACCACAAACAAGTCAAACAACAATAATCTAATTCTTTTTCGTGATAGTGGCAAAGATAGAGACGTTACGTTTATGAATGTAAAAGTATGCTTCCAGATTTCTTCCTTTAAAGCATTATGGAATACGATAGCCAATTTTGAGCTGTGCCAATTTCGTCTGATCTTTTCAAGGAGAAAATATCTCATCTTGCACTCGATCATCGAACGTTACGTGTTCCAATTTTGAGACGTCATGCCAACAGATGTGTACTTTGCTAAATTATTCGCTTAAACTATTACGATTTAGAGATCCCAAAATACTTACATCTTTCAACAATCTTCAATTCTAATAATAAAACCAAAGAACGTTTCTATATTTTGAAGAACAAAAAAGATCAAAAGTCGAAAATTAATAAAATAATAGAACTTGTACAACTTAATATTACCAAGTCAATGTCTTAAGTCGACGACTTCAAAACTGAAAACTAACATAAACGTTTTACGAACTTTAATATGACTCAAATTAATAAGTGCACACTTCAAGTCTTTGCCTCTATAATGGATATCGTAGTAATTTTATATCTTATCTACTAATCTAGGGATATTTTAAGACTTTTATACCGAGATAATGACCCCCCGTGACTTCGTCTACGTGTGTTATCTGAAGCAATCTTTATTCTTTCATTCTGTCTCTTTTTATCGCCATCTGGATACTGGAATGTATATTATACTTTTTATTCTTCTTTAACTGAATTGAATTTTTTATTACTCTTTAGAATATTGTCTGCAGCTCTGCAGTGTTTTAGTTCAGCGTGTGGCAATGCGATCAATAAATTAGCATACATATTATTAACATTATTATAATTTATTGTTCGAGCGCCCATACTGTGGGCATATCGCCTATGATCTATGCGTGGCGCATAGTCTATTGTATCTATACGACATTCCAGTATGAAGGTGACTCTTTAAATCATAGGTGTATAATTTTATAATGCAGACCAGGTGGCGAATAGGCGACCTATAAACCTGAGCTAGAGTCCTAGATTACGTAGAAATAAAACAGGCTCAAATTGAAAAAGTAGGACGAAAAGCAGATGGCTTACGTAAAGAAAAGAATACAGATAATCTGGAAAACGTGAATAAATAACTAGATTAAGAACTGCGCTACTTTTTATGCATCCTAAGCTGGTATAAAATCATAGATGAAGCGATAAAAATAGAAATTCAAATCGTTGCAATTTAGATTATAATCAACGAAGACAAACATAAAAACGAAACTAAAAAGAGCCGTTTACGTGAAGCAACGAAAGTTGCGCCATTCAGAAACGTAATAAAACTAAAGAAGAATGGTTTAAACGAATAATTGAATATACAAGAAATAATTACGATAATGAGGACCTTACACAAGTAATAACACGACCTGCATATATTACAATAAGACCTTGGACTGACTTATTCTGAAGTCATGTTTATTTTTATGATAAACCGTGGTTATGAAATGTGAAGTCATCGTCGTGAATCTAAACACGTTTTTGCTGTGCGTTTTGCTTCGACATGTTGTTTTATTTTGTACGACATTGCTACTTAGTGGTGTGGGTAGTATCACATATGCTACTAAGCACCTAATATTTATTAGACTATTTACCTAATTTGTTCTTAACATTTAAAGATATTAAGAATAACGCTAAGTACGGAAAGACTTAGCAAATGCTTCCCGATATTTAGAGGCGTGTGATTTAATAAAAAATGTTTTTCGCGACCAACGCTATTTTTTTTTGTTTTAGTAATGCGGCCTTGGATATCAATAATTGGATATGGTGGGTATAAAAACAATTTCAATCGATGTCGATGCATTAATTTAAATATTCCTTTTTATACACCACCTGTGTCACTTGAAACCAAATTTTAATGATTAAGTCGACACTTTTTATTATTATGACGTGATCAGACTATTTGTAAAGTAAAATTTCGAACATCATTTTAAATGTTTTGTCTGTCAAGCAATTATTATTCGACCATGATTCATTCGCAAAAGGCGTTGTCTATAAGTAGTCCTGCCCAAATTGTATGGTCTAAACTATTAATTTGCATTAGAATACAGTCTGTCCTATTATATTTATTTGTTTCTTTGCTATCTTAAATCTGTACATTGGTTTTTATAATGGTCTTGGTTTTTATGCAAACCTATGTATTAATTACCTATTATTAGAATTTATTTAAAATAATATAGTTTTTAACGATAGTGACATGCATTTCTTTGAAAGGCGATTCGGCTTTCAGTTATTTTTTGTTTGCCTTTGCAGTAAAATAGCTGTACATTTTTGTAAGGCACCCTTCATTTACACATAAAGGAAAATCCCGTTGTAAATCTGCATGTTTTCCCAAAATCCCGTAAATATTTTATGATTGCCGTTGTATTTGCGAAGATTGTTTTTTATTTATTCGTAGTCAATTTTTATTTCACACCCGTTGCCGTTACTCTAAATAATATTGGCAAACGGTACATCAAAATATTTATCATTTGCGTTATATCTACAAACACACTGTCGCTCGGAGTTTGACAATTTTGACAGTTTAGAAAATCTGGCATTTGTTGAGTGAAAATAAAGTGATTACAGTAAAAACCGGACTCCTAAAATAGCTTGACATGAATTGCTTAATAAATAAAATCCAAACATGCATTTTCACATACGAATAGGGCGAAACGGATGGCTTAAAAGTAGAGACTATAGAATAATTAAAATAATTACTTTAATCTACATCATTCCGCTTGGTTCATACACTGCCCAGCATAACAAAATATAGACCTTAAAACTCAAAAATGTATACAATCATTATAGATACTCTTTTCAAAGAAATAGAGGTAAAGTGTGTAATAATAAATGAATTAAATGTGCACATTATTCGACTAACTAATGGACAAACACTGCCCTAACACCAAGTTTAACATCCGTTTATTTGTCCTCACGGCCAGAAATTGAATGGATTCTGCAAATGCACAAACGAGGTAATTGTATAATTGTATTTAGGTCACAAGACTAAACTACAGAATCTAGGCTGAGTAGTATATCTAACCGCTATACTGCACTTGTTGTTTATTGCTTTGTACAAACGTTAATTGGGTTAGCATTACCAGAATTCAGGTACACAAACGTATTATACCATCTATTGTTTGAACAGACACAATTCTACCGTACTATTTCATTCTATCAATGTATTTTTAACTTTGAAATATTTATCGTGAATTTATATAGAAAAATTCAAATCACGTCGATTGACTTTCGTATTTACTAGTAAAATAGGTATAATATATTTTCAGTGAACGAAAATTTATTTCGCAGTCTGCCTTAACATAGTGCCGAAGGGGATATTCGAAATAATAGAATTATAGACCACTCTTTGCAGACGGGTCATTTAAAGAATAGCATTATAAGTATTGATAACGTGACTAAAAAAAATTTCAATACTACTTTATAAGAATCGAATAAGCTCTTAAATCATTGAGGAATCTTTTTAAAGAATTTCGAATATTAATAGGCAATCTCTTCAGAGCCCAATTAGAAATAATCTTTTCTGATAAAACGGATTAGGCCAAAAAGAAAGGATCAATTCCAATTTTCAGTGATAGATTGAACTCTAAAACCTTATGACCAATTCGTCCAGATAATGGCACATTTAATTAAACCTATAAAAGGTAAAAGTTTTTACAACGGACGCGCCTTTTATTTGTCTTGAAATAACTTTGTTTCTTTGTTACCTTCGTAATGTGAGAGGCGGCTGTTATTAAAATTCTTCGGAATAGAATTATTTCTGTCTTCCTAAAACGTAATTTTATATAAAATGGCTCGAAAAGTCAGATGGAGACGGAGTCAGAGATAAATTATGAGTAATGACATTTCATAATGAAGAATGCGGAAGAATTAATGACAAACAATTCTGTTCTGTCTAGAAGTTGGCGCTATTAATACATCTCGCGTTTTGATAAGAATAAAAGAATGTTGTGAAAAAGATAGCTACGCTTGGGTAATTTTATAATGAATGAGGTCATATGTCATATACCAAGTATAGCAATTATGGTACTGTATACTTCCTTGGGGAAGCCCCCAAGCGTCTCAAGTGCGTACCTAATTAGAAATTTCCTAAAAGCGATTTCAGTTAATAAAATATTAACACCCCGAGACTTCAAGTTTATTTAGGTCAGTTAAAACATCGAACCCACTCAAAGTGTTTACATTTCCGTCTCCTAACATCTTGCAACGAAATCAAAGGCTTCACACAAAGCAACGAATTCATAATCCGGTTCGTCTAATCAATTGCGCAAGTACTTGTTTACATTATCACGTTTCAGTTAATGAATATGCTGCCGGTCGCATTGACACTGCGTTCTTAGAATCAGTATGATAAACATACGAACCAGTATACTATTACATGTGTGTTTACACAATATTTTCTACTAAACGTCCGCAGAGATAAACTCTTTAAAAGAAACGAGCTGCATGTTTGTTTTATCAAACGCTCGCGCATTGAGGCGATATGAAATAATATTTTTATATTTATTAAATGTTTTGAGAACGTTGCAGATTGTTGATTAGAATAAACAGAATAATATATCGCAGATAAGCATATTGAGATATATAACATAGACTATGTGATATGAGATGCATTAAATATTGAATTTGTAAAAGATAAGAGGTTCAAAAATTAGAAGCCTATGACCTTGTGTAATGTAAATTCTGGTAATAGTAAACTACTAAGTTTGTGGAATTGTTACTCTTAAGTGGAATTCTATGTAAACATCGCACATATTAGCGGAAAATATGGAATATATTTGTAGCAATTTGGAGAACTTGACGATCCAATAAATAGTAATATTAGCAAACATCGTCGAACATGGGAAGTGGTAAGCATGGATGCTGTGCCACCAAGTGTTTGGATTTGCGCCAAAATAATCAGGCAACTAGAATTCGAAATGTATAAGTCGTTATTTATTTTATATTCCGATTCTTTATTGACCATTTCGATGAGCCGGCCACGATGCAATTGACCTTCATTTGCGAAATGGAGCGCGATATCATTCTTTGCGAGATTTTTTTCCTTTGTTGTCTTCAAAGACGTCTCATTCAGTTTGTGTAAAGCAATTTTAACATTTCCTCATTTCTCCGACATCGTCGGTTGAATCATCGTTCAGCCTGTTTGTTCTATTAGCACGAGTGTTTTGTAGCTCTACCATTCTTAGAACCGGTCTAATCTTATTACTGTACCGGGCTAAATTAATTCGCGCTGTATTTACCGAATGTACATTACACGTTAGAATTAATTTGTGTGTAAACGGCTCACCTTGACTTTATTAGTCACTCTCAACACAAACACCTACACTATAATCTTATCGGAACATACAGCTACGAGTAAAAGTATTGCTAAAATATTTGTACCAACCTCAATCGAAAATCCGGTTGCGAAGTACCAAGATTATGAGTTTCCAATTTTAAAAGCACATTACATCCATGTAGTTCACTTTGAGGCAACGTTACACAGGACGGTACGCTCGTTGAACACACATAACATCACATTTTGCACTTGCCAACTAAAAACAATAAACGTTGTAAAACCGACGTGTATCCAGTTAACTAAAGCCGTATTTCCCTTTACGAGAGGACGTTACGTGAACACAGACCAGTCACAGTTTATTTATTTTTTTGGTTATTACGAAGATTACGTGAGGAGAAGATATCGAGGCGCGTGACACGTCCGCGCGCGACGCTGGTGGCCGACCGACTGAGGGAACGGTACGGGAGACGAGCGATGAACGAATGGCCGTCTAGCTTGAGCGAACGCATAGGGCGCATCCGAGTCGGACTGGCGTGATCCTGGCAAACCCTCTTGTAGCCCGAAATAAGTGTTATTAATCACGGAGCCGCTGCTCTTACTTTTATTTTGCATTAAACCGTTTTTGATACAGAAGTAGAGCTGCAGAGGTGTCTGAGTCTGCCATATGTTTGGTGTAGAGTTAACTGGTTTGACAACTTGGGTGTCTGCCTACCTGCTATCGACAGATCCTTTGGGCGAGCTGAACGGTCTTATTAATAACAAAAGCGGCACGACATCAAAGCGGTATGCGGCATTTGTTATACATTATTGTAAACTGCAGTAGATGAGGCTAAGAATTTGAAAACAATTGTTCTGTTGTGGCCTGCGGGTTTGAAATAATGATTGAAAGCTGTTTGGATGATGGATTTATATATAAGTAGAGTTCGGAGTTTTAGATTTAGATAATTTTGTTGTGTTTAGAACTTATTATTTCGTTTTTCCTAATATTTAAAGTTAATTAGTAAATTGAAGGTTGAAAAATCAAAGTGTATTACAATATTAGAATTAAAAAACTTTGTCATTTTAAAAAAGAAGCGATATAGGTATATTTGCTCCGTTTTTTATTGTCAATTTCTGCAATAAGATTTTTTCATGTCAAAAGTGACTTTACAAACATACAAATCATGCCGACCACTGACAATTAAAAGAAGGAAGAAAGAACCACACTCCCAATCAACTTAACACTTTATAAAAATAAACAAGCCGCGTCTTTCGGACTGACCATTTATTTTTAACGCATCATTTATCAATATTTGTAAGTGCGTGTATTGATGTATCGCCGTGAGAAGTTATATCGTGATATGTGAATTGAAATATGATTATGTTTTATTCTGCTACAGCCTTTTTTGGCTTGCGAATTTGTTTATTTAATGTACGATTTATTTTGAATTTCACAGTTACATATCGATTTATTGTTTGCATAAGTAACATGGAGAAGATTGTAATATATTAAAATTTTGTCAGTAAATGAATCTTGTACCTTATACATAATAACGAAGTCTTAGGTTCCAGGAAACCAATCTCGTGAAAGGTAAAAAAAATAATATTGTTAACGTTTGTACTATAGAGCAATACTTTGGATATAGGTCAATTCCTAGAAGAAAATATGGGTTAAAAAATGCTCAAATCAATAAATCATGAGTTAAGTATTAACTCGGATAAGGCTTTCTGTCACATGATTTTCCATATTAAAAGGGTTGACAAACGTGCAAGCTACTATCTATTTTAGGTTCAATACCCTAGTAAGACAATGTGCTGTACATTACTATTCTATGGAATTGAATCTTTAGTGTTCGGTTACTTGAGAGTTAGTTGCTAGGTTATAATTTTCACCAAGCTTGAAGTAGTAGCCTGGTATAGTATCGCGCTAACGACCAAAAGGTTGTATTATAGAATTTCCCATTGCTCCACTGACCTGGACCCGTTCTAACACAAGCTTTTGAGCTAAGCGAGAGAGTTAACAAGATTGTTAGTATTGTACAATGTAGCCCAGAATGTTAGTACATATTCGATACTAAACCTACTATCCTGCAATTATATTGTAAACGAGAAAGTTTGTTAAGATCGTTTGGAAGTAAATGACTATATACAAGAAGTTTTTCGGAAGGTACGGTAAATAGTGGATCCAAGTTGTCTTTTTCAAAGATCTATGACAGTTGTTACCAGTATACAGAAGCTTGAGAGTCAGGCAACCAGTCTTACCCATGTATCTGGTTTGTGCAGGTCCGATAGGCAAACGTTCTATGTCAAATACTGGTATTCAGCTGGATCCGGTGAGACTGAAAGCCAGCTCCAACATAGAAGAAAAGCTTAGCTAATGATTATACAAACTAATCAGAGAATCACTATGTTAAACTTCGCAAGCACGCACAAATTACTTCACTATTAAAATTAGTTTTACCTGAATTTCAAGCGGCCTGAAACCACACATAATCTTTCTAATTTATAAAGCAGCAGCAAAATCGTACAAGTACACTAGTTTTGTAAATACGGAAGCGACATTGTCTGCCTATCAGTAAAATCTATCTAAAGAAATAAAATTACTTCGAACAAATGGAAGTGTGATTTTTCACGGTGAGTGATTTTTTGAGTGGATCATTAGTTTTTCATTAACAAGTCATTGTAGTCAGCTGCCGGACATAGTCCAATTATTGACACGGCTGACCAAACAGACGCAAATAGAAACCGATTAACTTTAAAACAAACAATAAACTTATTTGTAGTTATGTAACTATTTTTATAACGAAATGAGAATAGGCTAGTTTGAAAAGGAAATTAAAATAGTGATAATTTACTTTTGGTTCTTCGGCACACCTGTTATATCCTAAGATTTAGGCTGAAATGTACAAAATACAACCATTTGACGAGATTTATGACTTAGTTCTAAGTAATAGGGACGTACTGTCATATATCATGCAAATTGTAAAAAACTGAACTTGCGACATCATGGTCTGGTTCCGTATACCCTACTATATACTCACAAGCGATCAATCAGAGCCATTATAGTATCCATGAACACAGGCATGTTGCTTAAAACCATGGAAATCGAACCTGGGACCTCGTGATCAGCAGACGTATACAACTATACACACTATATGGTTCAAATAAAATCTTCATATTATCATCTTCTTACTTCAACCAAATAAAAAAGACACTGAAAATTGTATTCAACGCATAAAGGTATATAATTCCGTTCTGTTCATACCGATGAATCTGTGAGCCATTTCACGGTTAGTGACAATTGCCACTGCACCTCTTATTGGAGCGTGGATAATAAAATTGGTTCAGTGCCCGCCCCGACTCGATGTCCACGTCCGGTATACAGGGTGGATGTTGAGAATTATTACGCCATTATTTATTTATTTGTTTCATATTTTAGTGGTAGTTCCGTTGTAATTAAACTGTCGACAATTTCCTTTACATTTTTTTAATAGTTTTTTTTTCATAGCCTTTTCGTCCCATTTCTGGTCTACTGCTGGGAAAAGGTGTCAACCCAAATTTAGGGAGAGATTAGGCCTCGAGTTTTTAGTGTGTCCGAGTCAAATAGTGAAGCGGTCTGAACTATTTTGATTCGCTATTTCGATATGTCTAAGATAGATAACAATCTACACAATTTCGTACCTGGAGCCATTATTCCTGCCATGCTGCCATATTGCTGCCATGGAGTATAAAATAATTATAAAATTAGATAATATAATGAATATAAATTTTTATTAGGTAGCTATCTTAAGCTAAGAAATCAACGCGATTTACAAAAATCCAAGAGCATCAATTCATTTAATATTCTAGGCCATTACTGACATACAATATTTCTCGAAAAGAAAGCCTTGCATTCCATTGATCAGATTATCTCGCGACGTGATCCGAAAGATGCATATTATTTTACGTCTTTCAAATAAATTTAAGTTTCACTAATTTGCATTGAACATTGACATAGAATTTGTGTTCATTTGCAAAACAAGTAATGTACTAGCATTGTTTATTGTGACATTTAATGAAAAGCGAAATAAATGCCCTCGTTAATGTAGATGGTAGAAAATTATTCGGACTTTAGTCGATATTTTCTTCTGTGGAATAGAAACAGCGTTTCAAAAAAGCACAAACAAAACATTTGCAGGTCGCGACGAAATGGTACTACAGCTGGTCTAATTTCAATAAGTTTTATAAAAGACCAAGATACAATGTGCCCGGCTGGCCATAGACCCGCAATCGCCCCATTTATTTGGCGTGTAGTCTAGCGACACACCTGCGCAATATTGTCGAACATTTGGTTCAACACTCTCACTCTGCTATTTTACGCACCTAAATTACGTCGCGATGAACACAGCGCCGAACCTTTCATCGTCAAACGTTCAGCGCCGAGGGCTCAGCAAATGTGTCATTACACTATGCTTAAAATAGTCTTTACTTCTTTGCGTAGTTTTTTTAACCCATTACTGTACCACTACTGGGCAAGTGTCTACCTTCCGAACTGGTGGTAAATTCTATATCTGTATCATTGACTATCATAAGTGTTAATAATTGACCTATATGAATAAATGTTTTGATTTTATTTTTACTTAGAGGTTAAGCTTTGCGTAAAGTATTCTAAAAAGAGATCTTCTGCATGATACATCAAATTCTTCACAAAAATTCACCAACACATTCGACAATAACACATATACTATACACCAACAATGGCCTGAGGTTTCGAATTGATCAGTGTAGTTCCGGCGTCTTCCGATCTCGGTGTCCGTGCACCGTGAGTGATTTACAACCGCCATTGTATCACACGTCATATTATTTACAACACAACACATTAATTTGTATTTCGATTTATCAACTTTTCTGTTTTGATGTAGGTTTTGTTTGTGGTGTGATGTACGAGTGTTTGGCAACTGGTCAGTAGGGCTGCACTGTTTCTGTGGCTGTTGTATTTTTTATATATGTAGCATTCCAAATTTAAGTATTAGTAGCAGTCCAAATGTTAATAATAGTCGATCTTATGATTTGTTATAATAATATATTTTAGTTGCACTCGAAAGTTTAAAAATGTGTTCGAAATTTCATACGAGATTCACTCATTGGTAAAGTGTTCGTTTAGTCAAGGAATGCATGCCACCTTAGCTCATTTACAAAAAAACTATTTGCTTTGTTTCACTTTCACATTAACATCACTTTATATATAAAATAAATTTAACCCATTACCTACTGTCCAACTGCTGGGCAAGGGTCTCCTCCTCACGCTGGCCAAGTGCGGGTTGGGGACTTTGCATGCCCTCAATAAATGTATTAAACAAATTTTAGGCATTCAAGGTTTCCTCACGATGTTTTCCTTCTCCGTTGGAGCATGTGATACCTAATTATTTCTAATACACACATAACTTCGAAAAGTCATGTGTGTTGCTTCGGGTTCGAACCTGCGACCACTTGAGTGGGAGGTGTCAACTTATACCACTCGGCTATCACTGCTCACTTTATATATGTCATTTATTTAAATTACTGAATCACGTAGATGATAAAATGATATATTATGCAGTTTCAATGTGCTACCAAATGCTACTAATTTGACATGACTTTGTTAAAACTTATTTGATCATCACAAAACAACTGTCATTATCCGCCTTAGTATAGCCTATAATTACACCTGTTAGTCTTTTTAGAACAGTCACAGTCATTCTTCGATAATTTGCCCATCGAATGACAGGAGCCGAAATATTCCCCGCACGAATCACATCTAAGTAACTAACATTTTTTGTCTGGATTTTAATCAAATTACCTTCAAAACCAGTCCGAATCAAAATTGTTCGAGACTAAAAAGCTGGTATTCTGCTAATGTACTTTTTAAAGCATCATTTTCTTGTGACTCAAGACATAATATTTACTCTGAGTCACTCAATAAAGATGACGATTTAATGGTGATTTCATCTTTTATGGTGTCTGTAACTGGTTTCTTTCCAGTCTCTTATCGTGTATTTGTATCGGCTACTACTTGATGGTGATATTGATAAGACTACGTACAAACAGGATATTTTTATTAATGCAAAAACATAAGGTATTCGAAAAAACTACAGTTTTGCTCAGTTTGTCGTCCTACTGAAAGAAAACAGTAGGCAATATTATTTTCGGAATATACCAAATCTCTTAGAATTATATCTTAGAAAAGAAAAAATCTAAATATAATGTGTTTAGTAACATTAGCCAAGTATACAAAACAAACTATAATATAAACCATTCAAGCGTAGAAGCCACAAACGACATCATAAACCGAAACCTGGCAGCACCTTAAAATAAATTCGAAACATTTCATCAAAATTGTCATAATATCTGATACCCTCACGTCGTATATACCTACGTAACAAGCTAATCTGTTCCATCATAAAAACGTTCATTTTTCCCAGCTCTACGAATCCCTAGGTTATCGTTCGATGAAATTATTATGCCAAACACAAGTTGAAGCGATTTGTTCTTTTACAACTGTTCGTATCTGTGTCGGTTTTATTTTGAGAACGTTAGGGTTGTCTTGTGCCTGGGAAATTCGGAAATTGCTCTCGATCTTTTAACCTGTAAATCTGGAACTTGGTACCCAATTATATTGCAAAGCCTATTATAATCGAAGATGCTTTCAGAGGTGTATGAGATACACTCACTTTTCACACTGCAATAGAAATCAGGAAGCCCATTAACAGTTTGCATGGCTCAAAAATGTCGTATAAAACCACCAAATCCGCAGTTGAATACGTTACTGCTCAAACTATTGAAGAAGTATGCTCAGTAATGGTAAGATGATAATAAAAACCAAGTCTGAAGTACGCTTGTGGCTAATCAGTTTTTCAAATAAAATTCAACACTACTTGGTTGTCCATAGTCAGTAGTGCTAGAATTTCGCCCCTCTGATCAAGATCGATTCGTCCCGGAAATCATAAATCTGTCAGACAACCTTAAATACCAGTGGCTCAAGCACAAAGGTAAATCATTTTTCATTTGATGTCTGGTTTAGTCCTACACTGTTTGTCGTAATGCTACATTTTGTCTCTTATTCTATATTTAGTACTATTAAAATATTGGGCGAGTAAATTAACTTGAACGAAATGCTTTCAATTCATGATTGTAAGATTCTTAATCGTTTTGCTTTTTAGAATGAAAGTTTCTATAGAGATCTGTCATGTATGACAGTTGAAGTATGAACTGTCTCTCTAGCATAATATTTTAGTGTTCTGTATAAGACCATTATTAGAAGCGAAATTTGTGAAAATGTCAATGGCTACCGGCTACCGTGTTAAAAATTAAAAGTTCTGGAAATCGCAAAATATAGTAATTGGTAGGTAGGGCTCTAAAACCTTAATAATTTTGTACATACAAAGGATATGCTTGATAAAGACCAACCTATGTTAAGCTAAATACACTACAAATATTAAGAAGAAAGAAAAATATAATTCACGATGATTATTCCGCGTACCTGTCAGTAAGGCACATGTTATCTGCTTCTGTATTTAATTTTTAAACTTTAAACAAACATTGGCCAACTCAAAACGGACAAAACCGTAAATTCGGCTCACTGGCTCCATTCCATTTCATCAGATTCAATATAGATTTTTGATAAACTTTTTAACATTAATTAAATTATTTTTACAAACCTCAGTGGAATGAATTCTTGGAAATTATTGTTTGAACTTTTACAAACCAAACTGTTATTTCAAAAACTAAATTTAATAGTATAGCAATCATCATGAATTTTCGTTTATTTGCATATATTGGAACAAGGGTTAATTTTGTGGATGTACGTACATATTTTGATATTTCGGTGAAATTTTTCACGCGGTGACAATACTTGGAAAAGAAAGCAATATAATAATTTCATGCCTCGTTTTGTCACAAATTTTACAAAAGAATATTTAGAATGACAAAAATTGAGCATTTTCAAACAAAGACCGATTTACGTACACCAAAGCCCGCATACACCATTTTAATGGCACATTACGGAAATGGTTAGATCAATGACGATAGCGAAGTAAGCGTTACTTACATTTGTATCGTACGATTTCAATAAACGGGGCTCCCTACAAGCATAAATAATGCATGTCGAATTGTTGGGTCCCGTATATCGAGATAAACATCTATAATAATGCTACATCTGAAAGATGCTTTGTGTATTGCCACGCAGATCATCAGACGGCTTATAACAAAAATGACATTTAAATCTATATCAATAAAGTTGAAATTTGTATACAACTGCTTCGAAATATCTACCCGCCGATTGACCAAGTGAGTGTTTGTAATAAATAAGCCGATTCAAAAAGCCAGTGACGTTTCTAGGACAACTTTTGATTATCATTAAACGTTCCATACGCTGGTACTTTAGAGAATGTTTGATTGATTTCATACAAATTAATGGAATTAATGTTGCAAAAGCTCTTTTAAATGATAAGTAGGTTAATCTTGAGGTGAATGGGTTACGAAATGTTTGGCGTTGGTAATTATAGGCTTATGGAAGTAAGTAGCCGTTAAAGTAACTGTAATATCAAACTAATTATATGTTGAGTGCAAAGTTTGCTCTCGGTCTGGGTTGAGGACAAAAACGACTTATCTGATCGGCTTCCAACTTATGTAACTAATAGGGCTTTTAGAAATTAAACTAGTTTTTGGTTTCCAAATTGACGTTTTGTTTAAACTCTTTAAGGTTTTAACGTTTTTGAGTACATACATACATACGAGTCGGTACATATGTATATTCATAAAATCGCGCCATTTTCCCACAGGGGAAGGTAGAAACCAAAGAACTGACAGTTTTTGAGTTATTGCGAAATATATCGTGTTCGTCAAAAATATATATTTAGTAAAGACAAATAAAATGTACCAAAAATCATAGTAGTGTTTAGTATCTAAACCGTTTTCAATACTCAATTCCAGTTTATTTTTGTTTGAAAACGTTTAAAGTAATCCGTTTGTTTGTAAACAACAAAGGTGTTAAAGAAACATAAATATTTCAAAAGAATTTACACGTAGCATCAAACGATATTTATAAAGACAACGTACAATATTTAGTAGCATTTCAGAGAATGCAGCATTAAAGTAAATCTTCACTCGCGCAACACCGCAACTAAAAATAAATAAGATGAGACTAAAATAAAGATGTAAACGCAACAGGTAGGAAACCTTTCTTCAAATATACTTTAGATCTAAATATTGATTGAGGAAACTAACTGTTTTGAAGTATGAATGACCTTTTATTTAGAACTAGCTGGCCCGCGCAACTTTGCCTGCGTCACATAAGAAAAAATAGATCATAATTTCCCCCGTTTTTTTAACATTTTTCGTTGCTTCTCCGACCCTAATGGCTGTAGCGTGATATTATATAGCCTTAAGCCTTCCTCGATGAATGGTCTATTCAACACAAAAATATTTTTTTAATTCAAACCCGTAGTTCCTGAGATTAGCGCGTTCAAAAAAAAAAACAAACAAACAAACTCTCTATATTAACTCATATAATAGGTAATATGAGAATATATTTTTTTCGAAGACGCTATGAGATGTAGTCCTTTTTACTGAATGTTTACTGTCACATTCATTATTATCATCACGTCTGTAATATCTTAAAACTGCAGTCAAAGGTGTATGAAAATAACACATAATTCACATTTTGTTGTTCAAGTTACATATTATTATAATATACATCATACATCATAATGTAAACTTAAACAACAAAATATAACCAGTCCGAGTTTACGCGTAAAAACCTGCAGACAGATTGTCTGCCGTACCGTCTACGTATGTGACCTATTGAAGTATGCAGACTTTTTATACACGTACACTGTAGTCATCTCAATACTAAAAAACGAAACTGCGAGTAAACAGTACAAGGAATTATTCTAAGAAAACTGTATACCAAATCAACCGGATATCAGACAGACAGTCTTTACAATCATATGTATAATAATAACTTGTATCACTTTAAAGTTTCAATACCCCGATTCCAAATCTTCGTTTTTACATATTCTCCATTGATAAGAAGCCCAAGTTCGTTACTGCGAAAGTATTTTAATCAAAGCCAACAATTTCTGTGTTCGTTCGTGTAATGATTTCTCCTTTTATTCTTTCGAGGCTAGTTCAATTGCTTTTACTTTTGCTCGAAGCTAAAAAGAACTTTGTATTGTTTTTACTTTTTCTATTACACCTAAATTATTTGCTGTGCAAAAAATGCCTTGAAAACGTTGATCGATTCGTTATACCAATTGTTTGGTTTTTGTCTTTGGATTAAAGAGAAATTTGCTGTCTCTGCGCTAATTGCGATTTGTTTTATTTATTTAGTGAAGAATTTGCAATTACTAGATCATTCTGTAGGCGTTTCACTAATGACCCATTTTTTTTGATGTCGTAAGAAATCGGTAATTAGCAGTGCAAAAAATTACTCTATACGTATAAAGTACTCTATACATACCTACACGCGTAATGAGATGAAGGAGATTCTTTAAGTACAATAGCATATTTGAATCATGCTATAATCTATGAGAGAGAACAACGCAACACGAAATAGAGGCACCGTTAGCAGCGCGATAGATCTTTCAACCGACAAAAAACAACAACCATTTTTGAGAATACCTACGATTGTACAGAAACTAGAAAACTAATTTAGCTCTCTGATGAGCTACTTTCCTATAAAATTAAGAAATTCGATAGAAAATTAACTAAGTAATGTCTTTGATGCATCACTGTCTATACTAAATAATACGATTCATCCACAAAAACTGCATTTTAAAACCGAAACCATGTAACCGACTCACAGTAATGTAGTACCTATTGTTGCATTCGGCAACAAACCTGGAACTAACTTATTTGTAGCAGTAAATTCGCTCTCTCGGCTCGAGTCCAAACAGCAATCGATTTGTTATACCGAATACTTTGGCGTACAGCGATCTTCATCATTGGACATGGAAGTTGATGTTTTGGAATGATTCAGAGTTTGTTAAAGCGAATTATATTATTACTGTCCCACTGGGCATCATATGCGGGCTAGGAACTTTGCAACTCATCAAGAACGGTTTAAAAGAAATCTAGGTCTGTAAAGTTATATCGCGATAATTTATCCCATACAAAAATTTAAACTTTAGGTAAGTAAACCCGAAATTAAAATTCAAGTTAATACAGTCATTAGGTACTTCTTTATAAAAAAAACTAAGTTTATAAATAAAAGATAACTCTTTGGCAGTACGAAATAACAAGAAACTTAATCTTTGTACATCAAGCAAACAATAATTTCAGATAATCGCAATGTTTTGATGTTCTTGAAAGTGTATGACGCATTTGGCCATTGCAATAAATAACGTCGATATTTCCTTGATATTTGTACACTTCAAATTCATATTTATAACCCTTTCTCCTCAACGAGTTTGCATACCAATTAATCAGAAGAATCAATATTGTCCATTTGAATAAACTCGAAACAAACAAACTCAATAAATATTTAGCTTCCTCGATTTAACGAAAGCGTTTGAAAAGATGATCAATCTTCGTGACCGAACAATCGAAACACATTTAAATTTATAAAAAAAAAACATTTGATAAAACCCAAAGGCTCTCAAGACAATAGCCCAGACGATATTAATCTCGCTCCTGTTTAAAAATCCAATATTTTTATTGCTATTTGAAGGCCGCTCCAACGGAATAATCGTTCACGTGCACCGGATGTCAAAATCAAAGGGAACCAACCATTCATCGACCCTTTTGAGTCAAAATCGCGGTTTAATGCCAAAACAAGACTTATTGTGTGCCGACCAACTTACGATTACAACACAGATTTTGATAACGATCTTTATCGTTAAAGTATAAAGCTCAAAATCGTTTGCAGAATATTTTTGATAGATATCGGAGCGGTTTACATCCCGCTCATTGACGCCGCGCGGCTCTCGGACGGAACTCGTAAAATCGAAACAGAACGTTGATATAAAAGGAAAGGCAGATGAATATCGAGATGAGAAAACCGCTATTATGCATGAGATCCACTGCCTTAACGTTCACTGAACCGTAATGATGAACATTTAACGATCGCTCTAGAAATATTCGCAATATACACACGAGAAAAGAGTAATGATTTTTCAAATTTTAGGATTATTCCGAATGCTTTCTGTGGAGTATTTGCAGTGAGAGCATAACAATTTAATTTTAAACACAAACTACTCAATAATTTTCGTGGCATAATGCCAGTAACTGTTGCTACAATTGCGAGTGTATGCAGTGTTACGAGAAAATATTATTTATAAATAACTAGCGCGACTATTGTATGCAAAGCACTCCATTAATTATAGTAAAAAGCTTTTTGAGTACTTAGGAAACTTTAAATTATAATTAATGAACATTATTAAAGTTGTGCTGAAGGAATGAAAATAAAATATTTTATGTAAGTATAAAATTTATATAGCTTATGCATTTGCAAGGAATATGGCGGCCGTAGTATCAAGTTACCCGTCGCTGGGCAATTCTAAAGTTCCGTATGTCACAGTCACAAAAGAGCAGCGAGACACCAGTTTTATTCTTAAAAAAAAGAATCGCACAATTTCATTCTCTTCTTGGTTCCCTTGTGAAAATTTATTTCAATAGTACATTTCGTTCATTCGGAGTTTAAGAAAGGATTCGACTAAGTTCCAGCGCATCTTTAGCGCTATTAATTTGTCCGCCTTTTGTACTGGATCCTCAAGTTTAAGGACGTGCCAGCGAGATGCTTTCGAGACAATTACCATTGAGAGGATTTCCTAAAGTTTTATAGATTTCATTTTATTCGATCTGACTGAACGTTGTTAGCTTCTTTTACATTTTAAAGCTTTCGTACAAATTCTTTTGCGTTCTCCAATGAATTTATCGTGGAATTTCGATTTTCTTTATTTCGCCACTAAATTGTGTTTTCATCCTGATCTCGGGATAAAATCTAATATATTTTTTACTGAAATGCCACCCATATATCTTAATCGAGTTGGTGAGTGATGGGCTGGTAAATTGAAATGGACAGGCCTTGAAGCACTGTTCAAACTGTTCCTAGCGATTTAGACTAGATATAATATTATATTGTAGGTTGTTACTGGAGGATAGTTTAACGGATTATGTTAATGTGCAGTTTTAAGGTTTCAGGTTAAATTCGTTGAAGCCATTTAGTTGAGACTGTAGTTATGTAATTTTTATAATCGAGCAAATGTTTCATAGGTTCTATGGAACGTTGATTGACCTAAATTTTGGTACAGAATTTGACCAATAGCTGGCCTTCTTTCACAAGTTTATGAGACAAACCATACGATATTTTTCCAGTCAACACCGTTTATCACCCATATAAGAAAATGTAGTAGAAATCAAGCCATGTTTCGTACATTTACATAACACAACAAAATATACATATTTTCGACAACAACATCACATTGTTCCATCTCATTTCATATCAGCCATATCCATTGCCATAATCTCTATATTGTATGTTACGTAAAGTCACGGGTAACAACATGTTTACTTTTGCACATTTTCTATCTCAATTTGATCTTTAAAGTTGGTGTATTGACATTTAAATACCTTTACTATTACTGTTTAAGTGTCTTAATAAATACAAGTTATTATATTGATAATATTATTATAATGCATAAAATTATTGCAATATAACAACAATAATTCAGCTCTCGCTCGGTACTCTCGACAATTTTGTCAATTAAAACTCCCTTACAAAATTCTGAGTAAATACATATTTTCGCCCATAACCTATTATATACCATTCTTTTCAAAACACCGTCTTCTATATACAAAGCCGTTTCACTTTGGATTAGTATGGGAGAATAAAACATACAACACGTTGGTTCAACCGCCGGGGAATCCATTAGCCTGCGGGACTGTACGTCCATTTGTGTGTTTTAAGTATCACTATAGGAATGGGATTCATGGTTCGTTTCCAAATTATTTGGTGAATAGCGAATTATGTAGGCTTTGTGCGATTGTGAAGACCATTATTTTCATGTTTAAGCCAGAGCAAAATATACAAGTGTACCTAATAGTGATACGGAGTTTTTCATTGTAAAAATATGGGAGATACAAAGACACGGAAATAAAGAAGGTAGTTTATATACTTTATTGCACCTACGTATCCATTCAGATTTCAAAGGATGAAAATTATGAAGACTTAATATTGTTACAGTTTCCACTTTTTACTCTTTAAGAAAGATCAATTAATTATTTGTTTCTGACAATCTACTGTTCGAATATGCCAAAACATCGAGATTTTTTATGCAACATTAATTTCTTAATTTATCTAAGATTAAAATACACCTAGTAACGACTTCAACAACTAGAATTCTTTAATGAAAAACCACAATGTTCGTATCGTTTCACTCCGATTAGATGTTGATTTTCAAAGTAGATTGGATAATGGCGAATTCACGTATCTAGTTTCGTCAGATATGGAATATGAATGCTGATATCTTAGAACTAGAAACTTGGTCTGCTTCAATTGAGAATTCAAATAGGACAGTGCCGACTTGTATACGTAGTTAGTTTGTAGGTTAGATTACCTAGGAATTTAGTGAACTGGAACTAATTTGTAGGAACACTTTTAGCCATTGTTTCATTCATGTGGCCATTTCTTCGCGTGTCTGACGTTATCATGTCTCATAATTCAGACAATAACATGCTTATTATTGACTCTCATTTCAACCGCTCTTGGAGTAGATATAATCTAAAAATCCATTGCACTAAATATGCTAACTTTAGGACAATAAGGTTAATTTGCTAAGTAGCCGAATATATTATGTTCCATGTGATTCATCATCATCATCATCATCATCATCTCAGCCGGGAATCGTCCACTGCTGGACAAAGGCCTCCCCCATCGAGCGCCAATAGGACCGGTCCATGTGATTAAAAATGTGAAATACATTTTGTATATTTTTACGACAGATAATCGCAAAAAAATATGTTTACAGCTAGCTTAAGCAGTTTGAATATGATTTGTATCCAGAAGTATTTTCTTTTTTGATCAAATTACTTCATTTATAAAGACCTTTTTTTTCAATGAAACTAAAGAAAATGTTAAGTTTAATCCTGCAACATTTTAACTATAATACTACATTAACCTACTTCTATAATACTAATAAAGTAAGAATAAATTAACTCGGTCTGTGTAGAATCGATCCTGTGTCACAAGGGGCGTATCAAACGTCGTGGCGTCCGATAGGTCCACTGAATCCCTGTACAAATTTCCTCAGGGAATCAAGAGCATGACTGCTATGGTTTTTATTAGAAAATCCCTAAGGAATATTCTTTATGGAATATAAAATACGGCCATCTGGACTAGTAGTCACTTTTAATTATAATTTTTGTAGCAAATGTTTTATGTAAACGGATAGTTTTGAAACAAAGTTTTATTTTAATATAACTTTCAAAACATAGTTACTGGGTCCCGTCTTTTGCATATTGCAATCCAAAATACCAGACAAATGATATGTTTGTATCACATGACAATCCTTTCGCTTGTTATTGTTCTTCTCCAGAAATAAACTTTGGGTTTTAGATAAGTATTTCCGAAAGGTATGACATAACAACTACTGGGACCGACTTTTAACGTGCTTTCTAAAGTACGGAGATGCTCGGTTCAAATACCACTAAGCGGTCACCTATCTGTGGAATAATCGCGCCAAGGGTTGCTTAACCCACAGAGCGTTTACCGACTGGTAAGCGTAACTGGTTACCTGACAATTATTCACTTTTTCATAACGTCTATCTATACGTACAGATTGAATTCAATAAAAATATGAAAAGCAATACATTTACAGTTAAAATGCAACCGGAGACTGCAGACACGGAAATCAAAGTCTGTCTACAAAGTCACAATTGCTTATTTATCGTCTGATTGATATGACACATATCAACGAACAATTTATTAACTAAATCGTCGGACAGTCGCCGCTCGTTACTCATAGACCGTCAATAACATAGTATTACATAGTGGAACATTGTGGGACAATTGTGGAATTTGTATGAAGCAGACGTTTGTGAAGTATGGGGTTAATTTGATGACAGTAATTTATTATGATTTATGTTGTTGACTAAGTCTATTTTAGTAATTGATTTGACTTTTGTGAGATGTAACAGACGTAATTATTATCTTTATAAAATTAGGTAATTTTTTCATATTCTTTCCCATTTTGCGGCCCATGTGTCCTAAGCATAGTACTTACTGTAAAGTGTGGAAAGAATTAGATATCAATTTACTATACTGCTAGAGAAAACGTTTAGGATTTTGCATATCGAAAGCAAAATCTACATAATATTATATTATCAAAGTTCAGAATATGGTGGTTTATAGCCATAACTGTAGTTAGTGTCTAGGACTTTATTAGCGACTCCAAACACCACTGGCTTATCGTTTCGGCTATTGAACGAGTAACCCTCATTAAATAATTTCTAAATCATTATAGCCTAACAGAGGCCATAACATAGTAACCACTTATCACAATTCATAACAACAGAATCACACAACATCATACAAACTTTCCTACTAAGCATAAATAAAAGTAAATACATAATAATTTTCGTTTGAAGTAGTGAGAGTAGGCCATTAATGGAGTCAGTTCTCTACATGAATGTCGTTCATTATCGCAAAGGAAACCATCTTGTCGTTACGTCATCCCCTAGTCAATTTATTTATGCATGTATGGAGTATATAGGTCAGTTTTTCTAGAGGAAAATGGATAAATATGGATGTTTTCATATTATGGAGTTAGATAATCAGAAAAGCGGGATACTGTACTAGTATCTTTTGTTATGATATGACTGTAAAAAATATAATAAAATTATACAACCAATTACACCTTAATCTGTTTAACATTCTATGTGTAGGTAGTATCCCAGAGAATTGGGCTGCGTTATCTGGCTGTCGAAGCTGTAAGTATTAGATTATTGCTTATAGAATATTGCTTAGTTAAGTATACTTTGAGATTATATTAATCTCGACCTGTAACTAAGCAATTATGTATATTTATTTATGAACGTAACATACCAACTAAGCGATCATGTTAAATACAAGATGCAAAATGCAAACTATAAAACGTTATCTTTAAAATTTGGTTGAAGCCGGTAAAAACCAAACATCTTTGTTTAATTCCTAAGCAAAGTACACTACACGATACCCGTACATTATTCCAGAACGCAAAAGTACGCTACACCTCATCCCAAAACTCAAACCTACCTTCAAATACAAAAACAAGTCAATAACAAACAGCACTACCTGTTCCTAACAATGGTTTCTTTAAGAATAAGAATGAACAAAGGACCACGTGTCCGATGTAATCATTAATGTTTGTGATAACGAACAAGGAAGTGAGATTACCTGTATCCTTTATGTTGCTTCCTTTTTACTAGATAGTTTTATTAGTTTTGATGGAATATGGGAATTTTGAGCAACTGTTAGGTATGTTCCCAATAAAAGGTCTAAATTCTTTTACTTCAAAGGTCTTGAAACTGTTTTTGTTAGTGCAACCTGTGCCAAAACGTCAAGTAATCAAGATAAATGTGCATTAATTCCCGTTAGTATAGGATAAACAAGTAACGTGAGAGTGTAAAGTTATTATTTCTTATCGCTACGTGTACAACTGAACTATAATTATTTAACAACAAGCCGTGCTCCTATGAGTGTTGGTAAATACGTAAATATAAAACTTCACGAGTAGACAATTAGAAAAAAATGGTAACCTCAAAATCGAATCTCTGGAATGGATAATCAAATAGTTCTATGTCGCCAGCAATGGCTAGACAACTATACAAATATTGTTTCAAACAGCAAGAACAATAAAAGGGTTATTTGGTACTCAAAAGTCTTCACTTCCAAAGAATTGTATCAAACACTTGACACAAACCCTAATCTTTTGAACACCTTTACAAATTAAAAAGTCACAGATATTTTCCAGAACTCGAATAACACTTAACAATATAATAATCCCGTTTAATCTTCGCACTTCTTATCATGTGCTTGTCAAAACCACCCTACAATAATGATAAGATCGACTGATAACGATTTAGCTAATTCATTTCGACGACAATGGCCGAATAGAATTGTCATTGGGGAGAAAAAAATGGCTACCTGAGTTGAAATGAAAGGTATTTTTACGCAAGGCTTTGAGATGAGTCGGTTCTTGTCGTTGGCGTTTCGTTCTTGGTACGTTTGCCAGTTTTGTGAGGTAAGGTGTGGATGGTTTATGGTTAGCTATTTAGCACTATTGTAGATAGCATGATTTTGGAATATTATCATTTACATACCAACGGCAGCATTCGTTTTGAACAAATGATTCGTTTTTAAAAAATTAAATATTAATTTCTTGTGAGAATTGAACCTTGGTAGAAGTGAAATTGACTATCAAAAGTATAAATACAGGCTGTCAAATAAATAATTGTCAAAAAAGCTGTACAACATTTGATTCGAAATTAATTTTTCCCCAACACCTCTTCATAAAACATCTCATTGTCAAATTCTAAGAAACCAAACACATGCTTCTAGAAAATTCCACACGTATCTAGAACGAGTTGAGAAATTTACACTCGACTAGAACTCCGTAGTAACCAGGCCGGATTGAAATGGAAAAATCCAGTGAATTCCCTTCATACATTTTGTATGTACTGTGGAACATGACTACTGGAACTGTTCACGTACAGATTGTGGGGAGGAATTTGTCACTTGTTATTGGTAGAGAATCGGTCACTCAATATTAAGGTTTTATTCAAAGATATTTATAACAAAAGTACTTGAAGTAGCAGACTGCACAAGAGTACTATTTTGAAAAACTACAATAAAAATCCATTTACAAATTTTTGGTGCAGACCGGAGACTGGCTTCCTCTCGCCACGTGTTCTGTGTGTGAAAATTCCTTGTATTAAAAAGTATCCTGTGTGCTAACTGAGTATGAGTACCAAATTTCATCAAGCCCCATTGACTAATCTTTGCATTTAACGTTCATTCATTTCTCCTCGACGATTTTCATCATAAATACCGAATCGATGTAAATAGTATAATATAAATTAAACAATTGAAAACTACCGAGTAAGTCAAAATACACTAACAAAAATAATCCCATACAAATAAATTCAAATAACAAAGTGCGTACTTTTAATATAACAATATAATGTAAGGTCACGATGAACGTCACAAAACATTTATGCGGCCCTAAATCTAGTAAAAAACTTAAGTGCACATATCCCACGAATGTAGTAAACGTTAAAATGTAACAGCAATAAGTCTACTATGTTTGTGCTATAAACCTTTAGCGTTTTCTGACTATACAATATACTATAATATAGTCCGTAGGTACTTAATAGAAGGACGTTCAAAATGTTATAATATACTCGTAAATAAGATAAACTTAATAGTAAATTTATTATTGATTTTTTTTCTCCGACTGTTAGGCAAGGATCTCTTCCCGGAGCAAAAGCTTTACGCCATAAGTTCATCACGACCAAGTAGTGTGGATTAAGGACATTGAATTCCTTAAGAACTTTTTAAGGAACTCTAAAGCATTAGGTTCCGTCACATATTTTTTCATTTAACAACAACAACACGCGGATATTAAGTCTACACACATCAATTCGGAAAGTCATTGGTGTTTCTTCAATTTTCACCACTGGCGTGAGAGGCGAACCGTTAAAACACAACGTATATTTACTATCATTGATTAGGAAATTATATATTTATTGAAACCGAATGCATCAATACATCATTATTCCTTTCATGAGATAAACAGAAACAAAAGTACACTTACAACTATCGCAAAAAAACTGATTTTACTTTTCATCAACCATACTTATTTTACCTTCCCCGTAAGTAGTGGATTATAAATAGTACACTATACTCTCAACTCAAAACTAACATTTTTAAATCCTCGCCGTGAACTATAAGTAAACTGGTGCTAAGTCGGCTTACACTGCACACTTCCCCGTTCAACTATAAAGTGCTGTAATTGCTACGTACGGATTGATTTAGAACAATAGCTCACAAAGGTTTGAAAAGATTTTGTGCTCAGTTTTGTTACTTTAATGGACGATTATAGTGGTGTTTTAAAATGCAGTGTTTATGTTAGATATATAGAGCAAATTTTATTCTGTAAGACTATATTTCTACCCTCTTATGCATAAAAACACATGAAGTTATGGAAGGCTTATATTGAAGTGTTTTGTTTCTTTCACTCCTTAGCAAAATGAAAAAGAGAAAACATATTATAGTAGTTTCATAACTAAAATAGGTTTATAGAGTGTTTATGAACAAGAGGGTAAGAATTTACAATATTTAATGTCTTTAAACATGTTGAAAAATATTGTTAAATTATTTTTGCCGAACATTGTTGTATTACACACACTATTGCATTAATTTGAATACTCTAAATAGCTATGAGATTGCTATTTTTATAGCAAAAAGGTATTTCCTAAACAAGAATTTAAAACAATAATGCAACACGGGAGTCGAATCAACGACCCCTAGAAGCGCATTCCTCTGAGGGCATTTATATCGTCAAAGTCTATTGGGCGTAACTGCAAATGTTTTGGCAAATTACAGCGGGAGGTCCCCTAATACATTAGAAGTAATATTTTAATCGAACAAAGTAAGGGCCCCTACCTTTGCTTTTATGTTTGTAGACTACTGTAAAACCTCGGTTTATTATATAGTCAGGTAAAGTGTAGTAGGAGTTTTCTTTGCTTTACTAGATTATACGTAGTAGGTATGTGGCAATGATCCTTTGTCTTGGGACTTACATTGGGATCTTATTTTACATACATCTCTGCCTACACCTTCAAGTCTAAAAGGCAAAATGTTAGATAAATAAT
Organism: Anticarsia gemmatalis; assembly: GCF_050436995.1. Classification (NCBI taxonomy): domain Eukaryota; kingdom Metazoa; phylum Arthropoda; class Insecta; order Lepidoptera; family Erebidae; genus Anticarsia; species Anticarsia gemmatalis. The sequence continues at coordinate 12,655,650 of NC_134747.1, forward strand.
ATTTATTGTAACAGGAATTGAACTATGACAACCAGACAATTTTCCAAGACAATTATAATTCTGAACAACATTTAAGCATTTGGAATAGCTCAAAATCTTTTGGCAGAAAGACGGCTACGCATTCCTCCAGAGACCTTTCCGGATTAGTTACGTTACGCAATTCCACATCCAATTGTAAAAGGTCACAATATTGTACGTAGAGGATTATCGTCAATTTAGGGGTCGCATATTTGCATAGGGCAGGCGTGGTTGGTGCGGGTTCCGCCGCAAGCGATGCAATGTGACGCTACCCAGTATGGAGGTGGGTTTGTGTTCATTGTTACACGTTAGTCTGGAAGAGAAAACTGCTTTGTGACTGATTTCATTCTCTATGTATAGTGTGACCAAGGTAAACATGGTACACGGTACAATGGTACAGAGTGAATTTAATTACAAGCCACAGACTCAGGTCTTTTTATCCTAGCCACGGTAAAATTTTGTATTCGATTAATTAAATATGGCTTAAAGAATACTTAACCTATGTTAGATAAGTAATCAGCATTAATAAGAAACAAACTTTTATAACGGATTCACGACCGAGAGTTATGCATTTCTAGAAAGTTCTTATACAAATTATTATTGAATGTCCAAGTGTCAAATAGTCAGTAAAGCCAATACACTGTGCGAAAATAAAAAAGATACGAACGTTCTAAAAAAAAGTTCTTAATGTATTTAGTACAAAAATCTATTCGCCTATTAAGCTAAAGTTTATCTAACTAGTTGAAAGTGTTCTAATAAAACCTGTATAAGTAACGCTTACATTGATTGTTAAGATAACAATTATTTAATGTCTCTTTTGTCTCGTTCAAAGTCGGTCCAACTCGTGTTTATCGAACGATTTGTTTTTGTTATCTTTGCTAATAAAGTTTTACTCTAATTTATATTATATTAGACCTTGATTTGCTATTAAGAATCTATAAGATTTAATATATTATTATTAACGAATAAGCGAGTTTGCGTGGCTCAGTGTGTAGGTAATTTCAGTAAAATAATATTTTATAAATTAAAGTTAAATCAAAATCTTTGTTGAAATAAAAGTTTTCATCTATCTTCAAGATAGCTTAGGCGTAAAAAAATAACATTATAATCGGTTTAGTAGTTTTGCTGTGATAACGACACCAACAGGCATTGAAAGCGTGATAATCAATGTAGTCGCCACTGAGGTCCTTGAGCATCCTACTCATATCAAGTTATCGGATATTTTACCCCCTTCAATAGTATGGAGACCTCATAAGCAGTTCAAAATTCTCGTTGAACAGTGAACACACTCCTTCCCGTCTCCGAATTCAGCCCGAGGCGGTCGTGTACCCTCAATAACGCCCTCGTCCCTTGAAGTCGCGCATTTGTGCATCACGACATCATATCTCGAAAACTGTTATACAGAAAACTGTGAGATTTATGCAACATTGAAACTAATCCCAGTGCCGTGTCGCCTGAAGGCAAGAGATAGGTGCACGTAACTTATGATTTCTTGTTTGAAAGTAAGATTGAGCGTATGTTTTGCTTGGATAAATTTCTTGTTGCTTTTTCGTTTGTTGCGCGATTAGAAACTTTTGTTACAACTATAGTCATTTATAGCGTTAGAATATTTGGTACTTTACGAAAGAAAAGAGAATGACAGTTACAATCTATACTAATCTATACTAATATTATAAAGCTGAAGAGTTTGTTTGTTTGTTTGTTTGTTTGTTTGTTTGTTTGAACGCGCTAATCTCAGAAACTACCGACCCGATTTGCAAAATTCTTTCAGTGTTAGATAGCCCATTTATCGAGGAAGGCTATAGGCTATATATCATCACGCTACGACCAATAGGAGCAGAGTACCAGTGAAAATTGTAACAAAAACGGGGAAAATTATGATTCTCTTATGTGACGCAAGCGAAGTTGCGCCGGTCAGCTAGTCAAATATAAGCTAGATACGAAACATTTTTTTTTTCAGGGCCGCAATTTGATAAAATTGGAGTAACGACCTGAGAAGCCTGCGCCGGTACATCAAGCAAACCAGAGTAATAATACAATAGATAATTATACAAAGCGAAAGACTACCCAAACTTTTTAAATATCTTCCAAAATAGCGAGAATCACAACCTCAAAAAGTACTACAAACCTAAAATATGAAATTTCAAATCCAGTAAGAAATAGGTATATAATATTGAAAGTAATTCAGATAAAGATTCGCCCGGGGTTGTAAAAGCGGTCTGACTGCGATAAAGGTATGTGAGTTATGGCTCAACGTTGAAAGATTGATAGCAGTCTACCTGCATTTTATATAGTGCAGTGGTTCACGGTGCAGGTTATTGTATTTATTATACGAGTATAGTACTAGTGTGTACCCGCTGCACCGTCTGTGTAGATTTGTCAGACGTATAACCGTATGAGAGTAAGCACGTATTGAATTTGAAAGTAATTAATGTAAATATATCTAACTAAAGCTACGTAATTCTGCTATATAAATAGCCTAGTAAAAATATATTTTAGTAAGAAAATTTCATTCCGAAATTATAAAAGTAACTTCTAAAAATAAAGCTCATTCATCTTTGAAAGCACACCTTGTTTGTACCTTGTGCATAATTTAAGAACCATAATGACTTCCTTCCCATTACCACCTCATTTTCCATAAGAATATTCATCAAAATAACATTCGCAAATAATTTCGTCATCAAAGAATCCTATTAAGAAAATAAATAATTTATGCAAACGTATAATCAAATCATAAAATCGGGAAAATTAAATAAAAAGGTCCAGACAAATCGAATAATCCAGTTCAATTAATCTTACTAATCGAGTTCTGGGTAAGCGATTCTGAACATTTTCAATTTGTGCATAAAACGACGGGAGAATCACATCTTCATTAGCAATACAATCGAGTCGGGGGCCGAGTGGGAATTTCCCATTCCCAAGAAGTTGAATTCGCCAAAGATTTATAAATTGCAGAGAGAGTTTGAGAGCAACATGAGAAGTTTCTATTATTGAATCCCATTGTATTAATTGCGTTGAATTTGTAATTAAACTTCATGAGGTACCGATTGATTGTAACATAGTTACTTTTATTTTGTTTATATGCATCTTTATGAAATTATTTATTGAAAGTTCGATTTTTATTGACATTTACATTCGGTAATAATTCAATAATTCTAAAATCGGGTCTTAATATCATAAATGTAATTTAACATTACAAGATGTAACGTGAAAATCAATTCTGATATAACAGAAAACAGCAGACAGAAACTAATTTTCGAAACTTCTGGTGACTTTGAAAGGTACAATACTCTAATTTCTGAGAAAAATGGTTTAAATACTGTAATCCTCCTTTACCCTGAAATATCAGATCATTTTGACCTGAAATTCTTCAAAACATAATCCTAAAAATACCTCAACAATCCGATATTAAAATATTCAACCAAAAAATCTAATCCAATTCCTATTCAAGTCTCAAAAATTATCCCAATCGTACGTCAAAAAGCGATTAGGAATTTTCCAAACTGACGTATCTATCCTTCAGTGCTCTGTGCTGTGAATAAATGAATATTTTACTCCCACGTCTGGTGGATTAGGTGGTGATAATGAGGGGCTTCACAGTTTGCTTTTCATTTCCTAGCAGCATGTGAGATCGTCTGGCTTAGACTAAGTTTCGATTGGATTTTTATGGTATTTCAAGCTCCAGTTTAAATTTCGTCTGGATTTATGTGAGATAGGTTTTGTGGGGCATGTAGGCAATTTTTTCTTGTTGATTTTGAAATGTATGTTTTGTTTAAGAGTATTGTAGGTATTCGTTGTAATGTCGATCAATTTCCTCCGATGCTAAATGTAGATTAGTATAAATTTAAGATTATATAAAAAAAAAACTTTTTATTATTGTATTTAAATTCTACAAAAAGCGGGCGCAAAGTGCATCTGGAAAAAGGAAAATACTTTGGCCGAGAGGATTTATAATGATATCATAGTTTAAAGTTCACTATCAAAGCACATATTACGCAATAAATGATTGAGTAGGTACTGAAACAATACTCTTACTGGTAAAACTGATTTCAACTGACCAATGAAATAGCAATCCATTAAGTCAATAGATTTTAACAACTTTTCCGAAATTTTCAAATGACTAACTTACAAATTCATCATATTAATTCACTATTAAGATGCCGATAGCAGTTACCTTAATTCAATATGGCTGGATTTGTATGCGATGCATTATTCATGACGTGTGCAGTATTCAGATGTTTAGTTAGCTGCTGCCGTTTTCATTTCATTTGGGATTGATTGAGATTTAGAGGAATTAATATTGTGAATGTTGAAGCCGATAATGTTCTTGCATTTGATAGTTTTAGAGAGCTAAGTGATAATTTTCAAGGTATATTTTTTGTGTTAGAAATATTTTTTCCCATGGGAAAAAGGCATAGCATGTATGTATTTGCAAAATATCATTAAAATGAGTTAATTTCCTCAGAAATACAAAAGATGTTTTGGGTGCCAAAACCAACGACCTAAAAACTATTATAATGAAACATATTATAATAATAAAATAGGTTGTCTATTTATCTCGATTGTGTTACGGGAGAGGTTGCATTAAGCGTCTCTTATAAGCCACAGAATCGTTATTATAATTAACAGAAAATTAATATAAACATGTAGTGCGGGTAACTTATACCCCAAATTCCAATTATAATTTGACTCTGTCAAAATAAAATATTTTAGTATGGTACTATATAAAAAAATATCATTATTTCCAGACACAGACAGTAGTTTCTATAACAACATTAAAACATTTAATTGGTCCAATCGCGTACAGCGGTGTGTTATAGAAACGAAATAATTATCTGAATCGATTTAAATATGTCCCGACCACACGATTTCATATTGAATTAATTCGCAGCAGGGTTGAAGTAAATGTATTTACATTTTATGTACATTAATAGTATCCCAATTGATCATAGCTGTTACAGAAAGTTTAATCGGTTATGTATTTTGTAGTTTTAAAATGATTTCGATTAAATTTGGATACTAAAAATACTGAAGATTGCTGGAAATTGGTAAGTACGGCTTCATACATAAATATATAAATTGAACCCATTAACCCACTGCTGGGAAAGGGTCTCCTCTCGTAATGAAGGAGGTGTTAGGCCTTGAGCCCACCACGCAACAATAACGGGTTTCATACATACATATATAAAATCACGCCTTCTTCCCATAGTGGTAGGCACTAGGCAGAGACCAGAGAACGCCACTTGGTACGATCCTTACAAACTTCCTTTTCATCCATTCACATCCATACATCTTGACAAGTACGATTTCATATTTCAGTATCAAACAATATCTTACTAAACGCCCAACGAGTCTTATGTGCAGTTAATATTTTAAAGGTTACGATACCTTATTTACTGCCCCACGTTTTACGTGAGTATGAGGTTTTGATATTTTAAGGCAGCTTCTCCGCTACGAATAGCTCTTATATAGCAGATTTTTTACAAACATACCAACAACAAACACGAATAAGAACTAGTCCCAAAAAAAATATTGAAGATTGCCCAAATAGGTATTTTGTTCCATGTTAGAAATAACCCCCCTGTCTCCCGAGGCAATGTAAATGATATAGCGGCCACTCTAGTCACTATCACAGATGCCATCAATTCTTCTACCAACAATTTTGACTAACTTCAAAATATACAACACATTATCACAAATTCTAAAAATCAATAAAGCTCATCGGATTGCTTTGGTACACTTCTCGACTTCGATCGACTTAGTGCAGTACGTTTTAAGTTGGACAAGATAAAAGCAACTAACGGGCAATTTAAGTTTTTCGCGAGCTGACTCTGCGAGTTGTGAGTTAGTTGGCTTTCAATGATGGCCGACTTGTGGATTGGGGGCAAAGATTATGGTAGAACATTGTGCTTCTTTATATATAATCGAAAATCGTCTTACGAAGAAGTGTCCGTAATTCTTGCCTCTATGGTTGGGGGAAAGCTGCCGCTGATGTTTTTTATTCGATACCCGTGTCGGGTAATTTGCTATATTATTATGTATTTTTAATAGAATGTCGAACTAGTAAGTTTTCTGTTAGGAGGTATATGCTAATATAATCGCTCCATAATGAATGTTTCATTATTTTTTTTCCCATCAACAAAAAATATTTTTAACGTATTTATTATTGTACTTAACTCTTGCCAGGTAATGGGACTTACGACCTAATTCCTCCATTTTTGTAAGGTGGGACCTGGATGTAGCATTACGGCAATAGGGTTTACTTAACCAGCTAATCACAGTTAATTAACATTTTAACCTGAGAACACATACTCAAAGCTTCTCTCATCATCCACAAATCAAACATCACACCTAGTATTTGCATAAACTTCACCTTTACAGTCTAATTGAGTGTTAGTCTTGAAGAGGACACTTCAACACTGTCACTTACGACCCGTCGATTACGTCCAATGTGGCTGCCACTGCCCCTCACACCAGCTCCCACTGGCATTCCACACAAGTAGGTCACGATACACTCCATATACCTACTCCAAAGGTTTAAGTTGTCAAACTTTGAATTCATGCAGATACCCTCCCAATTGAATTTACCTGTATCAAACTAAGCAATCAAGCAATTTTCAACTCTATGCCTTTGTATTAAGGTTTAATACATTTGTCCGTAAACGGCAAAGTTCACTGGTATCTTGTGTGGCCGAATCTCATGGGCTTTCGAGGTGTCAATTGCTAGACACAGTTGCAATGTTGTGATAACGTTAATTTATTCAAAATTAAACCTTGTAGCTTGGTGTTAAGGTCGATTCGCTACGGTGATCGATTGACAAATAAGTCGCGGGATTTAGTGTGTGCTTTAGTTAAAGTATTTTGTTGATTTGTTTATTTTCTCAGGGCTTTATACAATTATTGTTGCATGGGAGAGTTTTATTATGCAATGCGGATTATTTAGTTAACGATAGTCAGAAGTATTTATAGTTATTGAGCATTAGTAAAACAAAAATGAACTCAGCCTAGGTGACCAATTCAGACATGAAAGGAAACCGATAAAAATGAAACGAATTGAATAAATACCAAAACATTATTAGCTTATCCTTTTTATAACTAAACAAAAACCAATAAATTTAATAGGTTGGAAATTAATAACTTATATTTTTTTATTCAACATTTTGTATAAATAAAAGAAATGACCAATAAAATAAATAAACTAAAAACAATTAAACAGCATTTAATTGTCACAATGTACGGTAAACATAAAAGTCCAAATTCATTTTTTTCATACAACACTCACTTTGTTCGAGCGAAATTGAATCGGCCGTAACGATTGTATGGAAAAAAGAATACTGTATTCATATAAAAACGAACAGCCGAAAAAATGTACATTTTGTATAGTATTGTTTATTTGAATGTCCCTGTGTTGCGGGTGAATGGGCAACTTGACTTTTTGCGCTTTTACCGGTTTTTGGTACAAGTTTTGCGTATGGTTAGAAATCTGTTCGTGTAGAATTGTTGTTGTTAGTTTTTCACGATAAAATGATTTTAAAAACCTTTTTTTGTGCCGCTCTGCTTGTTAGATGAACTAATTCCTATCAATACTCCTACTCAATGCTCCTACAATATGCTATTGATTGTTGTATTTTTATATAACGACTCATAATTGTGACTCTATGCAAAAACCCTCGTTAAAAGAAGCTAACTTAATTGACGTATTTAGCATTAACTCTGATTTATTATATTAAAATTAGTATATTAGGTATGCTATTTAACTAAATTTTAGTGTTTTCAATCCTATACATACCTATACGAATTTTGAGACCATAAGGCTCAAAAAGTTTAACTCTTACTTATTCAATACACTTAAACAATTCTTAAGACATTATTTTAAGAAATAGTATCTTTAAGAAAGAATAAGAACCGTAACAATTTTTACAGACATTTTATAAGCATCCTAATTTCAACCTTCACCCGTGACATTTACGTCCGTTGTATATGAAAGCCGTAAACAGCACCAATGACCCGAAACATGCTTATTACCTACGTTTTATTAAGAAAACGATGGCAATACACGAACTCAAGAGCTTTTGCCACTTAGGACTTAAAACCGACTTTAAGACCGTACCTTAATGTGGAACTAATGGTTGTTGAATATGCTGACGGTACCTGGAACAAATAAAGTTGGTCAGTGAGATGCAGAGTGACGTCACAAATGCTTTTCTTTGCAGTAAGTTATGGAGATTTTATCTTAAGAATTTTGCAGACGAATTGCATGTGTGTTCGTTTCATGGTAGTTAGTTGCGATTAAGGCGAAATATTTTGACTAAACTTTGAAAAAAAATCCTATGGTACTCATATGTGGTCTTTGAGATTCTAGAGATTCACCTCAGGTTAGATATATTATACTTTTTCATTAGCCCGTAAGTGCCAAAAACTATTAAAGATTGTGCATATGTAATTATTGGTAGTTAAAAGATGGACACCTAAAATATACCCAACAATTGTTTCTTTTGACTTTAAGTATCGTTATACATGATTTCTCATGAAGGCAATGCATTGCGCATTTCATTAACAAAGCAACACTGGAGTATATTTTTATTCTCCGCTTAATCTTCTCAAGTAAGGAAGATCTAAGTACCTATAACAAAAATATGATATAACATTAACGAATACAGTTCGGAAATAGAACTCATATTATTATAAACATCAAAGCCAGATTTAGCTTTTAAAAAAAGTTGCAATTCCGAAATTCTATTTATGACATCAAATTCGTTCGAGAATTAAAATGGAGACGCCCACACAGTTATCTGTGGCACAAATTTTTTCCCGCGCTTTTAAACCATCCTTTTAATGTAATGCTTTTTATATAAAAGCATTATGGCATCTGTCATTTAAAATTTAAATTTATGGACTGATGTAATGTTAGTAGTGCGAGTGGAGTAAATGTTATAACACTAATTTGGTTCCGTGATTTGTGACGTGCATTATCATTGTTGTTTTATTTTCAATTTGTTTTAGTTAGTGGGACTTTTTGGGTTTTATGTGCTGGCTGTGAATTTTTATATCACTCTGGTGGCGAAAAACTTTTCGCCTTAAGATAAGTGTGGTCTATGGACGCTTACAACACCATGGATATTACACGCGAGCCCTAAAAAAGCGTTTTACTCCCTTTTGGAAGTACTTCATAGTAAACCGTGGGGAATACCTCTGTACCAATATAGAGGTAATTTTTAAATACTAAGTAATAAGTAACCTACGTAAGCGTTGTTAGCCATATACCAAGGCTAATTATTCTGTAAAACGTCTATTTTAATCATTCGCCTGCCACATGCATTACCTATATTTTGAGGTATGTAGACTAGTACTATAAAATCTATAAACTTATGCAAATAGTTTCACATTTTTATAAACTGCGACCATTTTTTATAATTAGAGTAAAACTAATATACTAAAAAAGCTTTCGGTACTGCGAGTTAACGAGTTTAATTCATCGGTTATTGCTCGTATTTTCAGATATTATTTTCGTATATTTTCGGCTTTTTTCGCCGGAGTTCGGGCGGGCGGCCGTAAAAAGCGGGATGATCCCAGCCATCGATGCTACAGGCCGATATGAGAGATTCTCGCTACGGTTTAGGCGTGGACCAAGTTTTAAGAGCTAGAAAAGAAATAAGATTTTGTTCATCATAGTAATCTCATTAAGCGTCATAAAGATAAAGTTAGTTTCTGTTTAACATTCCAGTCATAAACTCAGAAACATTTAAATAAGTCACATAAATATTGTTACATAGACAAATTGTGTCATTTTTTTGCAATGTATCTATTAAAGTTTACGCAAAAGCAATACCTTGCAAACTTTGTTTTGTTATTCCACAGCTTTTATTAAATATTTGTCGTAATTCATCCAGCTTTCAAATCACTAATGTGATGTGATGCGATGTATCTTTGCGCGGCTTTATCATTGCTACTGAAAATAATATATTTTTGTTTTTTCTATTGTAAAGTAGTTAATATATTTTTTTCTATTTTATATTATTCCGCTTCCCTCTTTACCCTACGCCACGCTTACTCCGCAGAGCGAAGTAATATTTCAAAAAATTGTAAAGTTCGCCATGATGGGTGAGCGGGAGACGTTGATTGAAAGTTATATATTTTGTAATTTAATATGCAGCTTGTTTACTTGCGCGATATATTTCAACTTATTGATGTAAAGCTTCCGTGTAGCTTGAGTTATTGCTTTGATTCTTGTATCGGGTGCATTTTGATAGGAGTTTGTATTTTCAGAAGTTGATATTAAATAATATGTAATGTACAGTTGTATTTTTATAGTGTATATGTATTCAACTGTTGAGTAGCTATCGAGAAGTATCAAAAACTGGACGAGCCCAGCGTAACTTAAGTTTCATGAAATATCATCTTATTTTCCTAATTAAATATGAAAACCATGTACATAATATACATTTGCTTAAGATAAGTCTACTGTAGGATTGATTATCTTACATAAAAATAAATAAGCATCGGGAATACTAAATTTTTGATACGTGTTGCCAGCAAGTAAAAAAAAATAATAATTAAAAAACATTTAGTTTTTAAAATAGGTCTTGGTTAAGATTTGCCTTTTAATGTTGTATGTTTCGTAAAAAATGTACGTAAATATAACATACTCTAAATACAGTGCACATTTTCTATTCAATTCTATTCAGTCCTCCATTAATTTCAAAGCTCAGTTTTTCATTACTAAATAGCCAATGATAAATGATAATACAGTGAAAAGTTTTTGTAAAACAAATCCATTACAGTATCATTCGGGTTCAAAGCATTTCAATTAATTTAACGGTGGAACTACAAAAAATTGTCTAGACGACGTTTCTAAACAATAGAATTCGTATTTTTAATGGATAGATCTACTTATATGCTTGAAAGTAATCTGTGATTTGTCTCATTTTAAGACAGATTTTAATAAAGGTTTTAAATGCTGTAGTACGAGTGGTAAAAATTTAATGATGTTATATCTAGTTACGAATTGATGATAAACAATGTAAGTAGTTTAGAAAATAGGAAGCAAATCTACGCATTTGCTTCCTAATTTATTAGCGTGAAAGGCATGTTTGACGAACCGTACAGAAATTAAACAAAAGAAGATAGTCTGTCAGAAGTTAGACTGGCTACCAATCGCGAATTTTTGTATTAAAACCTGACAAACGCTTCTAGCGACTGTCTTACGAACTAATTGTTCAGTATATTTTAAATGTCAAATTCTCGATACTCGTTGGTACCGACTGTAGAGAATCGCGCTACAGATTACTCTGTAATGCACAAACTGCAAAGTTCTTAAGTCTACTTTGACGCATTAGTTTGTGTGTTAGTAAAATTTTGTTACATAAGAATAAAATTAATTGTAAAGGTTATTTTGAAACAAGTTTAAAGACGTAAGTTAAAGTTTATGACCATTTATTTAACGCGTGGCTACCATCGCCTGCGTTTATTGATACTCCGTAGATCGAACCCACCGATAGTTCATTTTGAACAATTTATAACATTTCGTTATTGCCGTTCTGCTATATTACATCACAAACAAGCAAAAGGTCTTGCCATAAATTTAACAACATTCAATAACAATTGACATTGTACATGAATGTTACTAGTTGGTATTTTATTAAAATAACGACGTTTTTACGAAGAATCTGCGAACTGGTCGGTGTAACAGTTCTTTTATGAGTCATTTGGTGCATAAAATTGAGATGGTGACAAGCTCTGGGGTGGTCCAACTGACTTCTGAAATCGTGTACAATTTCTGAATCATTGGTATTTTGACATGCTCTTGGAGAAGTAGTTACAGACCATTTCAATGTGTTTTCATCGTAAATTTTAACATTCATTGAATTAACATAAACATTACAATATCATATAAGTTTATATACGCTACCAAAATCGTGGCGTATATAAGATGCTACCATGCATAAATATGCAATGTGGCATTATTATGCTACATTGCATATTTATCTTACTATGCTATTGTGGAATCTTTGAACCCGTTACTTCTACTATAATTTAGTCAAACTACAATAATTGTTTTTCTCTCTTCAATGGTTAAGTTTTGAGCCATTTTATTTCTCCATAAAATCATCGATATAACATATTTTATCTTAGATACTCTATCTTACAAAGCAAACACATCCTAACCCACCATTTTCCAAACCTCTTGACCCGTTACTTTCCATAATATTTAACTACAGGCCAGCAGTCTCTCGCTCGATATCAGTACGATAGCACGTACGGTTTTGATAGCAGTCTCGAGGGAGTTCGGAGACAAACTTGTATGGAACATGTTTTATGCTGGAGAAAAAATGTGGTGTAAGAGTTTTTAGATATACGTGGACATCAAAACTAAATTGCCTATGAAGTTAGTTTTCTATTATAAAACGTAAGCATGATTTTTTTATGATTGATATCACTAGATTAGAGGTATAAGTTCAAAGATATAGTTAATATGAAAATATGTAAAACAGAAGCCAAGTAAAGAAGACGGCTACTAAAATAATTATATCTCCCATTTTGAATATTCAACTGTATTCTCGTAATGTAAGAATCTCAAAGTGCTATAAGAAAATGAACATAAAAATTTAATAATATCTTCATTCAAAATTCATTTCATTTGTATCAACAGTATACAATTTACGAACTTATTAAGTACACAAAATTATCCAACTTCTTTCTTTCAAAAATCAATGCAAAAATTTCAATATGGCAGCAACTTTCCCTCCATTTGTACACGACGTATACAGAAATGCCTTTGCCTCACGCGAAAAAAAAGAATCAAGTTACTTATTGTGCCTTCGTCACCGGACGCACCTGTTGTAATTACAAAGTTATATTTGCTGTTCTTAAAATATCTGCCAGACGAAAATAAACCCTAACTTAAACCAATAAGATGCATAATTCATTTACCTTTATTTTCTCAACTGCAAGGTTTCTTATGCAATGTTTTTGTTCATAAATTAACACCGTTTAGTTACGAAATTAATTCTTAATTTACACGTGTTAAGGTTTAAATTTATTTGCATTTACTCGAGATTTATTTCGCCTTACCGATGTTTTGTTTAGCAGCATTGTGTAAATTAAATCTGATTCTATTATGCACAATTTTACCGGAGTTTGTTCAGGGTATGGACCGGCAAACCGGAATAATTTCTGTGATGATGTTATTACCAAGATATTCTAACGATTTTGCATACCAGAGAGATCAATTTGTTAAGCAGTGGGCTCTCAACAAAATAATGTGTGATTCAAATAAGTATTGGAAAATATTACTTATGAAAATTATCAGTTTCGGTACAGGTACCATTAATTACGAAGTGAATGGCCTGATTGGTGTGTAAGTCTACGGTTATAACATACGGTCATACGCCTGATGATTACATTACAGTTGGTTGTTTGTGTTCACTTGTTGTCAAATTTGTCAATTTTGTTTCTTGTCATAATGTCATATTAACATAGCAAATACAGTGACTGAAATTTTAAAGAAAGAACGCACAATATTAATTTCGATAACGACGTCGTTAAGCCACGTCAAAGGCTTTCGGACGGCTTGAACAACTTTGACACTAGGTTAAAAACTGACCATAAGATAAGAAGAAGAAGTCAAGGAAATGTCATCACAAGCCATCAAAACATCATCCCTAAACAACAACAGGAACACGCAAGTTTCGTACAAGACAATGTCCTTAGATTAGTTAAATGTTTTATACGTCGGTGGACATTTGTGCCCGTCATTAAGCATGTAACGGTTATGTGGGTCACTTCGACCCGCGTTCGTTATACGTCGTCACATTTTAGTACGACAGTTTTGTTCATGGGAATTTGGTGATAGGGTTGGGGTTAATCGATTTTGGTAGTTTTAAGTTATTGTTTGTATAGCTAGAAGTAAAAGGCATTTTTTATAAAATTTAAGAAAAGATTTTGCTTCAGGTATGACCAGTCCATCTTTACACTGCTTTTCATGTTTCGTACATGAAATCTCTTATTATATTTCAATTTAATATGCATACAACGGACTCTATTTAACTATACCTACCAAAAGTCAAGTCACAGTGTGTGTGTCTATTAATTAATTACAACGAAATCTACCTAAGCGATAAAAAGAAAATCTCAAAGAAAAGATATGCACTACATATTTCTAAAAACATATTTTTTTGTCATCGCATTCTTTAAATATTCTAATAAATATCCTATTATTTGTTGTTAACAAAATTTGATGAATTTTCAAGTAAATAAATGTTAAAATGATTAACTTATCGGCTAATCAGGGGCGGAGGTGTGAAACTTTTGACCTGCGACCGGTCGACATTGTTAATACGTAATGACATCATAACTTATGTTAGTTAACCAATTCTCGGAATATTGTAATTGACTTACATAATAGTATTATTATTACGTTCTATACGCGTAGTATTATATTTGTCGTTCAGCGTATATCATTTTTACTTTAGCCACTGCTTATGACTTCTTGAGCTGTAATAATTCTCGTTATTTTGGGTTTAGTTTTAAAACCAAATAAGATCAAAGCTAATAAGGTCTGCCATTAATGTAAAACGTAGTTTTTATTATAATAATAAAAGGTTCACTTCTTTCAGTGCTTGAAATCATATTTTTGAAATTGATCTCAATTATACTAAAGTTCTCAGTTAACAATTCCCGTTTGATCAAGACCTAAGTAGTAACTTTTTCTAACCTTTTAAGTAGAAAAATACAATTGAAAGTTTCGAAGTGTCATAAGGATGGCGACTCGTATGTCTACCTTTTCAGTTGAAGAATATATTCATAGTTACTTAATGTACTACCCTACTAAAAGATACGAGTTCCAAGCGAGTCGAGACTATAAATTATTATCCTATAGGGAAAAACCGAAGCTGCAAAGTCAATCGTGCAAAATCCCTAAAATCCTGGATTAGAATAAACGGTATCCAGCGACATGATTTATATGTAATTTCCTCATAATCGGGTCCCTCTCATGCGTAAATAAGTCGACCCCCGTCAGTTGCGCTTCAATGCTTAATCGCCTAATTTAACTTAGTTTTACTAACTCTCGTTAATTATATATGGTAGTGTCTTGACACACTGCGGTTTGAAAACTCTAGGGGAGGGGAGGGTGAAATGGAACTAGAATTATTTACAGAATTGAAAATGTTTTTATTAGACTGCGACCACGGCTGGTGCAACCTGCGCCGAAACGTTAGGCATTTTAAGGTAAAATGCGTGTTCGCGTTAATTCCCGTATCCTATTATACATTAAACATGCAACGCGAGAGTTTAAAAGTTATGTTTTTATTAGAATTTTGGTGATTCTATTTGAATTAATAGTAGCGGTTTGTTGTTAAGTCATAGTAATAATTAATAGTTATGATTCGTTTGGCCGCTGCATTTCAAAATTTAAAATGTATTATGACAAATTTTAAATAAAAAAATGTGCCCAATATACGTGTACTGTGATAAATAAAAAAAAAAACATTATTGTCGTGTATAGTTCGTGCTGAATCGAATATTTTTGCCTGAGTATTTTTTACCTTTACCAGCTTCACGACAGCTATAAAATCAAACATCTGCTGAAATAGATCGCTTTACCACGTATTTTCCAAAATCAAGGGCCTTCATCCATACATAAGATTTTCTGTACTATTTCACTACCTCTAGAATTAAACAATGGGTACAGATTTACTAAAACCTTATATATACAAAAGACTTAAAACGAAAACTTTGAGTTGGTCCAATTTACCCCACCCTCCCCTTATCTCGCGTTGGGTTAGAACTACGTCTCCTCATGCATGTTGCATGGAGTTTACAATAGACATATGTTCAGATGATATATGGCGCATAAATCTTGTCTTTGTTGGATATTAGATGGTTATAGTATTACTATAGTTTATGTCTTGATAGGTAAAACTAACTAGTTCACTGTGATGAAGTGTCTTTGGGTAAGATGAAAATTGTGAAGATGAAAGATGAAGATGTAGACAAAAAAATAGTTTTGTAACTATTCACAAGTAGTGTAAAGTAAATATTTATTATCTTTGATTGTAAATCTTTCACACAAAAATATTTTAAATTAGATCTCATTTTTTCACCCCATTACTGCCAATGTCTGATATATTATATACGACACATAATTTTTATGCCCACAACTTTTGAAAAAATAAAACTTTCACATGAAGCCTTATAGCATTCTACGCGTATTCAGACGTGAAATCTTCAAGCAAATATATAAAAATCCAACCCTTCCGAATCCGAGTCGTTCAAAGCAATGACTTTACGGCATCTCATAAAGTAATTCCCAGCTTCCGTAATACCTAGTACATAAAGCCGTAGTAAATGCTGACATAAGCGAGAAACCTTGCACAAAGGACTTCGCAACTATTGTACATGTGAGGTGCAAATCTTTGTAACGTGAGCGTTTTTAAACTGGCTTTAAAATTGCGGTGAAGATTTTTGTGTTAGTGTATCATCTTTTATGTTATAAAAAACTTGTTACATTCTTATTTTATTATTTCTCTCAAGAAACATAATAATCAAGCCTTTTGCACAAAGGTGCAGGCGAAGACGAAAGGACGCTATTTGCTACGGTCCTTACTAACTTTTCATTCTTTATTCGTATCCATCATACGCAGTTAATTTACTTAAAAATATACATAAACCGTAGAATCATTATATTTCCCATAGGGGTAGACAGAGATCAAATAACGCTACTTGGTACAATCTTTAAAAACTTCCCTTGTTTCATTCACAATCCATACATCTTGACATACAGGACCGATGGTTACCAGTACAAAATGTACATACTTGTATGGTGTGTATGTGTTTTAGTACAAACAAATAAACGAATCACTTTAAGTCAAATACCATCCAAGAAGATAAATACTATAAGAATATGTTATCAAAATCTGGCTCTTAACTGCAATTTGCGCAATTATCCGTAAACTGGCAACAGCAATGGAAACTATTCTCCTTTTGGCAACGAAATAATACTCTGAAATGTTGAAAGACTAAATGAATATATTAAATGATGTACATATTTTCACGCCAGTTATACACGAAGGTGTAGGCAGAGGTGTATAAAGTACACTCACATTTCCCTATTCTTATAATGTTAGCTCCACGGGGGTGTTGTACGTCGTACGGGGCGACCCTATTGCCATTTAACGGACACGTTACCAAATTTCAAAGATCTACTATTGAGAATATTGTAACAAAAATTTAAAATCCAAAATAACACTTTGCCTTACCCAGAAATTGAACCGGCGACCTCTTGATCAGCAGTCGTATACACTACCATCTAGTCCACGTAGGCGTTTATGTATATCCACGAATACTTAAATACATATACTATAAATAAAACCACCTACATTTTTCTTAAAACAAAACCTTTTAAGCACTTCATCTTACAAAAAACACTCTATATTAAAAGAAAACGAACAAAAACCGCGAATTAAAGAAATAAAGAAGCGTCAACAGCAAAACTCATCATGATCAAAGTGTTAGAGCATTAAGCCACGCCCACACTTTGCCGCAACCGTCCTTAGATGCTGCGATATTTATTTAATAGCACCGTTTTGCTTTAATAAGCCGATAAACCAAGCTCTGGGTGACGAAAAATGATGTCATTAAACTTCTACATTTTCGCTCAACGCAATCTCGTGGAGGAGGATATATTTGAAAAGTCCTTTATGAGCGCGCTGCACTTATTGAAATACGATTTTTGTACGTAAAATTTTGAAGATATTGGTGTGTTTGTTGCTTATGAAGTATTTCAGTGGGGTAAAAATTGCAATGAATACTAGTTATTTAAGTTCTTTTGTAATAAATTAGTGACGGTAAAAAATATTAAGTTATAATATAATCCAAGTAGAAGCATAGATTTAATTTTAGTAGGTTTCGGTAATTTGTTGTTTAAATCAGCATTTTACAAATTCACAATTAAGAATGTTAGAAAATTGTACTGAAAAACAATGTACCCTCTTACAAACCAATGAAGAACCTAACTTCGGAAATTATCATTACTCAAGCTCTATGTATTATTAAACTAGCACACAACACATAATACTAACTAAGCTATTCCAAAACAATTTCCACCAGAATTCCATCCCTCTAAATATAGCTAAGGAATTAATTCACGAACACTTAACACTAGTAACAGTAGTAAATAGTTAACAGGTACGCCGAGGCATTATTCATGGTCTCACTATAAATAGCGGTCTTCACTAATCCTTGAGGCACTGAGGACGTAAACGTTTATAAATATCTACCAATTAAGATCTGTTATTGAGTATGTAGAGCGAGATTTTTTTGTATGTAACTTTATATGGGGCCAGATTCACAGTAAAAAATTAAGTGACAGATAACCTATGTTCCTAATAAAGTATTAGTATATGTATGAAAATAACTGTAAAAATTCTATCAGATAAGTTATCTGGTAGGTGTTTAGAAGTCAAAAAACCGGGCTTATTGTGACGAAATTTAAGGATCTCTTGACCATTTTTTGTTTGTTATTAAAAGCTTGTCACCATGTCTATCAAAAGTATCAAGTCCCTTAAAAATAAAAGCATTCATTTCATAAACTTAATATTAAGTCAAGGCTAGTACAAAATGTTCTGCCAGAGGTATTCGGTCTCGTGGTCAACGTTTAAAGTTATTTTAACAAAGAGAACTAAAACAGTTATTATTGCTTGATAATATAATTGCCAGCTTTGGCCTTTTTACGTATAATAAACTATCTTAGAAGACCCTTATCTTAGACCTTATCTTATCTTAGAAGACTGGTAAGCAGTCAGGCCTAGTCTAATCAAAATGAGTTTAACTATTAAACTGTATTACTAACAATTCGCAGTGGTTTAGTTCGCTACGCCGCAACCATGCGTCGGGAGGTCGAGGGTTCGCTTCCCATACAAATAATTGTTGGTAATTTGTGTTCGTTGTTTGTATGTTTCTAAAAGTCCCCGCGACACAAGAGCAATTCTTACTGCGAAAGTTGTCTTTTTAGAAGAACAAATTATTACAATAACTTTCGTTTTTCTAACCCGGAAGTCTGGATTATAGAGGTGTTCTCAAGTATATTAAGCAAGCGGATATCATAAGAATATCAATCATGCCCACATTTTCGTACTACCCACATGATTGTTTTGACAGGATCACTAAAGAGGCTCAGGTGTTCGGTATACTTCACCTTTCTTACAATAAGATGCCCTCGAAGCCACGTGTAATATTAGTTATGTACGGACATGTTTGGGCGAAAGAAAACTAAGTAAAGGTTTATTTTAGTTATGTGATATTTTCTTTGTATTCGTTTAGGGGCCAAGTTAGTATGTCGCTCCAAGTCTTGACTTACGGGTAAATTAATTTCTGGTTGCTTTAAAGTTGTTCTTAGGCTATTGATAGTTTGTGGGTATCGAAGGTGGAAGATTGTTCGGTGCTGACAATCAAAATAAAATTTCTAAGTTAAGTAAAAGATTCTGGATGATTTGGTTTATGGTTAAATGAACAACAACATAATGAACCACCAGCCTTTTCGAATTTAAATAAGATTTCTGTCATTTATGTATAAGAGCACTATTGAACAATTTTTGGAATTCGTCTTCAAATCAAAATTGATCGTCATCGTGATGTATTCTGTGCCTAACCCCACCTTATTACTGGAAGACATACTTGCCCGGCAGTATCATCAGTAATTTTCATGATACAAAAATAAAATTATTCTTTCAAAATTACGCATACTATATTTTTGCACGTTTTTACCAAATTGTGTCATCCCAGTGGGGTCTTTACATAAAAGGTTGAGACACAATGGCACATTAAATTTGTTACTAAGACCTGGGGCTGACCGCACGTTGAACCTATTGTTACTTGCTAATTACCAACTGAATTATAAAAGCCTTAATTAGCTAGGATCTAGGGTATAATGAAATGTTAAATATTTTGTTGTAATTATAGAAATAGTTTGTGTTTATAAAGGTTGGTTTTCTTTTACTGAAAACATTTTAAATGATATTTAAGTTTTATTTTCTAGGTAAATTTTCCAAGAAAAATGTTAACCAAATAATTTTGTTGATATTTTTTTGCTGACCTTATCTAAAATTAAAGATTTTCGCTTAAAATGATAATATTAGCTAGTCCAGCATGAAATTAGACGTACAAAGTTAATAACATTCGGTTTGAAAATATAAATAACAAAAGATAAATAGTAACAATTCAAACAAGTCAATAGTCAGAGAACTAACAAAAGCCTTCTACGACCAAGGTTGAAAGTTGGCCGAAACGTCAAGACATAAAACGTTTAACCTTTAAACTACTAAACCTTTGTAATACTTTTACAAGTCGTAATAGTTTAAAAATTCTAATAAGCATAAAGAAATCGTACTTCTATCGTTTGCTTCTGGTTTCAATCAGGTAAAAAATATGCGTCTCCGTTTTTGTGTTATAACACTAAAATCTTTATGAGTTACGTGGCTTACATTTTTACCTTAGGTGGCTTATAGGCTATTTCTCATCATATACCTTGTACATAGGGCTACCAGCCATTATCTTTATTAGCTTAAGTTAATACAGAGGTTTTAATTTTTCTTTTTATATTTTACTGTTTCGTTTTTGAGAACACCTTTCTACATAAGAATTGCTTTGACGATGGGTTTGTTTTCTTTAACATAAAGTCTAACATGTGCGTTATGCACGTCTTACATTATAAGCATTCTACATATAAGTTTATAATCAAATAATTATATTGCAACAATGTCGGAATTTCTTCCGCGCACACTTATTTTTTCACTACTTATTGCTAACTAATTATTCAGAAGCAGTTATGACCTTAGTTTTTAACCAAACTTCTTTAAACCAAGATGACATTGATAAAATACTTAAAAACCTCAAAGAAAAAGCCAACAACCCATATTTAAATAAGCTAAAATAAAACAAGCAATAAAAGGTAGCAGCCCTACGTGTCGTGTTTGTACGCATCAAGATATCGCTGAAAGTAATCTTGCAGAAAGGCTTCGTCTGGTAGTGACACACTTCTCTGTTGGGGCTATAGAAACCGCTTGTTTTACATATAAATAAATACAAATTATTTATTTTTCCTTGAAACTTCATAATATACAATTACTTACTTAGTAACAATAACTGACTAATAAAAAAGAAAATATTTATAATTATACAAAATAGAAGGAAGAAGTCTATCGTTATATTCTCAACTCCGTTTAATATCGTTGCGTGTCATAGGCTTGAAGTGCTCTAGTCTTGTTTAATAATGCCAAATATAATCAAACTTTGCTCTACTAACTATTAAGAACATTTTAAGAGAATTTGGATAATCCCAATACCACTTAGCAATCGAAAATAAGAAATCGAACCCAAGATCTTGTCATTTTATAGAGGCGTACGCTAGTGCTCTATAGTGACCACAAGCAAATGAGATTTTAAAAAACAATGATATACCGTTTTTACCTCAAATTAGAACAAATCAAAAATATTTTTATAAATATCCATACTAATATTATAAATGCGAAAGTAACTCTGTCTGTCTGTCTGTCTGTCTGTCTGTCTGTCTGTCTGCTACTCAATCACGTCTAAACTACTGAACCAATTTGCATGAAATTTGGTATGGAGATATTTTGATACCCGAGAAAGGACATAGGCTACTTTTTATCCCGGGAAAATTACGCATGTCCCGGGAAAGTTCAGAAAATTCAACGAAGTCGCGAAATATCAATATTATAATGACATTGAATTAACAAAATTACGTTGCCATGGCAACTGTTTTAATGGCGGATATGTCTTAGCGCGACTTCGTTATACTTAGAGATATAAATAATTTTGAGAATATTTTTCGTGAAAAAAAAGGATATTTTATATCATCACGCTACGACCAATAGGAGCAGAGTAGGTAACAGTAAAAAGTGTTACAAAAATATGTGACGGCGTAATATGTGACGCAAGCGAAGTTGCGCGGGTCAGCTAGTCATTTATAATGTGATATCGCTCGCAGTAGTCGTCTTGAACGTGAATGAAGCAAAGGAAGTTTGTAAGGGTCGTACCAAGTGGCGTTCTCTAGTCTCCGCTAAAGGGAAGAAGGCTTGGTTTTACGCGTGTATGTCTGTAAAAATAATAAAATAAACGATTATTTAACAGCTAATAAAAACTATCATAATATTTCAGTGCTCTGATGTTTTCTATTCGCCTACTTAATGGCCCAATACTCAGGTATTTTGTACAAAGACGTCGCTGAAATACCTGCAACTGCCAAAACCGCTATGTTAATATCATTTCAGATTCTTTCTCGTTACATCTCACTCTACCTTGTATTTCCTTAACAAATAAATGCTAAAATTGGTTATTTTCTTTTTTAATATGAAGAGTGAAATTTGAAGTAGGCACTTAGTTCGTTGTGAATTGCGTTGTGTAAAAGCCTTAATTAGCTGCACTTGATTATTATTTACTGATATCAAACTCTGGACAGTTTGAATTTTGTGGACAGCATTTTTCTAACAAGAGAAACATAATCGTAAAATTTTAAAATTAACATTTATTTTGATAGATAGTTAAATTTTGGCACGTCATGAAAATGATTGCACTAAACTCACGTAACACCTTTATTCTTCGTTATCTCTACCTTACGATTCCTATACAAAAAAACAGCAGATACCTATAATAAATTCCTCGGATGCACATTTATTAGTAGCGCCGGCAGCATAACCCACATTTAAAACTCCTAAACACACTATAACCTACACAAAAAGCCACCATTAGCCCCAATTTCGACATCGGTCACGTCTAATAACACCTATTAGCATCCCAAAGTAATCTTTTCCCTACAAAACAATAGGAATTCACAAAAACCCAACAAAATAACATACTACTTAATCATCAACACATTGCTAAATAAAACCCACCTCCCGAAATGAGTCGCGTTATAAAAATTAACATGCTTTTAATTCAAAATCGGTCGACCGTTACCTGCTAAGGGTAGAAAAAAGCGCACCCTTTGTTTTTTGTGCCCAAAAGAATTACCGAGACACGGTTTTTTAGAAATGTAGATAAATACGGTTTATCAGACAGATAAACACGTGTATTTTATTGGATTCCGGTTTTTTTTGGGTCCCCGCTCCTGTAAAAAGGTGGGGGAGCAATTGTTTGTGCGATTGTTGAACAAAGGTGTCCTTGCCTCACGACGTTTATTTATTTAAAGCGTAAGGGGTGAAAGCGTTGCGGTAAAGACTTTAAGATTGCCAAATCTCGAATTCTTTAAAACAATAAATACCTTGAAGAAACTGTGAGGGGTAAGTATTGAGAAACCAAAACTTGTTTAAGAAATGTGAGTAAACCTAGCACTGCACTATTACTAAAGTATTTAATACTGTAAAGTGACTTAGATAAAATAAATAACTGCGCCGAAACGTTAGGTATCTCAAAGTAAAAATACGTGTTCGCGTTAAATCCCGTATCCTATTATATTAAACATGCAACGTGAAAGTTTAAAAGTTATGAATTTCTATAATTATTAATTATAACCTAGATAAATTGTAGATTCCAGGGCTATCTACTAAGTTGTTGGATTATAATATCTTTACCAAATAAACATTGGTCATACTCTGACCCAAATTAGAAGATTGTTAGAACAATGTATCTTATATTTTATTTTATGAATAAATTGCTAAAGAAAGTGAACGTCAGTCCATTGTGCCAAGTTTTTTTAGATCTTGTTTCTTGACGATAAATTAACAAGTTTATCTGAGACCTTTTGTGTCCAAGATGGGGTTGCTAGGGTCACCATGAGATACAAGAGTGCCGGATATTGTTTAATTTTTAAATTTGTTTCTTGGTTTTTCGTACGGAGTTTAAGAACTTAATTTTTCAGAGATTTATTAAACGGTAGGTATTTTTTCGGGTCGATGACGTTACTTTTACGGGGATTATGGGTCAGCAAAAAAAAAAATAGTAGAGATATATAATACTTCTGTTATAGTTTGTAACACCCGTGGTTTACTGAAAAATATAAGCTAATAGAGAAATACTCGAATTTAAAAATAGTACCACTATATATATATATTTGCATTGTTTTTAACTCATGATTTCTCGCGACGCGTTAATACGGAGCTGCTATTATAAGTCTATTTTTACTCATAGTAAATACTCTGCTCTCAAAAAAGATCAGCGTCTTGAGAAGTGCAGATACAATAATTGAAATTTATAGAACTGAATAGAACATGTGTGTTTCTTATTTCACCAAACATTTAACAACAGATTCTTTTCCTTAAACTTAGTAGAATACGTGTCTCTACTATTTATCGAGCTTTAAACTAAAAGTAAAATAAAGTATTGGCTTTTAAAGATATATTGCTATCCTACGAGTAACATAAGCCATTGATATATTGTGTTCTTTTACTTCACTTGTAAGCTAAAAGAAAGGGTTATGTGTTCAGTTCTAACATAATTTCCTGCTTCTATTTTCTACTGTAGAGGTATATACTCTTACATTTTGGCAACAAGAGAATTGGCAAGGAAAGTTTTACTCATGGGTGGTTATTGCTTCACAATAAGTTAAATAAATAAAGACTCTTTAAGGCTGGTGTGTCATAAATTCTGCATACGTTTTATATTTGTAAATTTAGTTAATAGTAGCATTATTACTTTATACTATACAATACTACTGTATTTTACTGTATTTGATTTTTCATGGTTTGAAGTTCGTTACAAAAAGAAGAGCTTCTGTCAGGAATCAGATTGACTTATTTACAAGATTTCGTAAAAAGATAGTTTCTTAAAGATTTAATTGTCAAGTATTTATTGATATTTCCTTCAGTCCAGGCTCTTTGTAACCCAGAATGATGGTGCTACGAGTGTCTACTGTCTTTTGCATTTATTCGCAAAAACTTCCACGCGCCGTGCTAAGTTATTTACGACACTTGTTCATTGGTGTACTTGTGTTTTATCTTCATGACTTTTGTTTACTGCAACTAAATTATCTTCAGTGATTACAATTATGTTTAACTCATCTGTGGTGAACCTAAACT
This sequence comes from Anticarsia gemmatalis, assembly GCF_050436995.1. Lineage (NCBI taxonomy): Eukaryota > Metazoa > Arthropoda > Insecta > Lepidoptera > Erebidae > Anticarsia > Anticarsia gemmatalis. The sequence goes on from NC_134747.1 coordinate 12,680,699, forward strand.
CGATAAGCGATGATGATGAATGGAATGATATTAATGTTATATCTGGTGAAACATCCGAAAAATACATGATAACGGTACACATTGAACATGCTAAGATGAAAATGGAATTTGACACTGGAGCCACACTTACTTCTATGTCATTACGAGACTACAGAAAATTGAAAATCGGCAAAAGAATCTTTAAAACTAATATAAAACTCAAAACATATACCGGCGAAGTAATCGAACCTGCAGGTGTTGCATACGTTCAATGCAGATGCCAAGGAAAAGAATTCCACGGTAAATTATACCTCATCAACAACAACGTTGACCCCGTTTTTGGCCGGAGTTGGATGAAAGAACTCGAAACTCTAAATTTAGCAGATATAAAAACTTTACAGCAATCAGAAAATCTAGAATTAGACCAGCTTTTGGAACTTTACAAGACATCAGTATTTCGATCCGACTTAGGCGAAATACCCAATTACAGAGGACACCTAAATCTACAAGAAAACACAAGACCAATTTTTATCAAACCACGTAGAATACCGTACGCTTTAAAAACCAAAGTGGATGAAGAGATCGAGCGACTATGCAAACAGGGTGTCATCACGAAAGTCGACCACTCTGATTGGGGTACTCCAGTGGTACCAGTTGTCAAACCGAATGGGAGTATCCGATTGTGCGCTGATTATAAAGTTACACTAAATAAAGTCATACAAGATGAACAATATCCAATACCTATGATAGAAGATATATTTGCAGAGATGAACGGAGGTAAACTATTCTGTACACTCGACATCACCCAGGCATATCTCAACATGACAATGGATGAAGAAAGCGCAATGCTACAAACACTAAGTACGCATCGAGGCACTTTTAAGGTGAACCGCCTAATGTTCGGCGTTAAGGTCGCGCCGAGCCTTTGGCAGAAATTTATGGATAAACTCCTTCAAGATCTCGAAGGTGTAAAATGTTTCTTTGATGACATCATCATTCAAGGCATCAACAAAGAACAATTACTACAGAGACTTAAGCTCGTGTTAGACAAACTAAAAGAAAGTAACCTACGAGTAAACAAAAATAAGTGCCACTTTTTCAAAACAAGCATCGACTATTTGGGACACACTATCGACAAAGAAGGTCTACACAAAAACAGAGAAAAGATTAACGCAATAATTAAAACAGAACGCCCAGTCAACACCGCAGAATTGAGGACATTTCTTGGAATGGCAAATTTTTACAACAAATTTATACCCAACCTATCATCGATCACGAATCCACTGAACAACTTACTCAAGAAAGAATCTAGTTTTCGATGGTCTACAGAATGCGAACAGAGCTTTATACACATTAAAAAAGAAATTCTAAGCGAAAGAGTACTTATACATTTTGATCCCAAGAGGCCCTTGGTTCTTGCAACAGACGCATCTCCACTGGGAATCGGAGCAGTACTGTCACATAGACTCCCAGATGGATCAGAAAGACCGATAGCATTCGCTTCCAGAACACTATCGGATAGCGAGAAGAAGTACAGCCAAATTGACAAAGAAGCTACTGCCATATACTGGGGATTGAAGAAGTTCTTTTATTATTGTTACGGTAGAAAATTTATCCTAGTGACAGACCATAAACCACTGACAATAATTTTCCACCCACATCAAACGTTACCAGCAATGAGTACAATGCGATTATTCCACTACGCTCATTTCTTATCTGGATTTGACTACAACATTGAATACAGAACTTCGCCTAACAACTCAAATGCAGATTACCTATCCAGGTTCCCAGTAGAAAACACAAAGGCAAACAAAATGGACCAGAATTACAGCTTTCAACTTCAACAAATACATACCATTGATGTCAACCCAAATATCATAGCGAAAGAGACAAGTATTGATTCCGATTATACACCATTAGTACTCGCATTACAAACTGGCCGATCACTTAAAACGCTCGGTTACAATGATAATGAATTTACTTTACAAGATGGATGTATACTAAGAGGAACGCGAGTCTTAATCCCAAAAACATTACGCGAACGAGTGCTGGACGAACTACACCTCGGTCACCCGGGCATTGTGAAAATGAAGCTACTGGCCCGCAGTTTTGTATACTGGAAAGGAATTGACAATGATATCGAAACAAAAGTTAAGTCCTGTAGAACATGTAGATTACAACAAAATGAACCAGAGAAAGCACCACTACACCACTGGGAACACCCAAAGGGCCCCTGGCAAAGGCTTCATATTGATTTTGCCGGACCTGTTTACGGATACTATCTTTTAATAGTTGTAGACGCATTTTCGAAATGGACAGAGATTATACCTACTAAATCAACGACAAGCTCTTGGTGCATCCAAAAATTGAAAGAACTATTTTGCACCTATGGAACACCTCTACTCCTTGTCTCAGACAATGGCCGACAATTCGTATCGGGAGAGTTCGAAAAATTTCTAAAAGACTGTATGATTTCGCACAAAACCTCTGCTCCATACCACCCTGCAACCAATGGACAAGCTGAACGATACGTACAAACAGTCAAGAGAATCTTACGAAGCTTAGAGGGAGAAAGGGGTAATCTTCAAGAGAAACTTGTTATGGTAAAAACTCGCCTCAGACGGACACCAAACTTGAATGGTCAGACACCTTATCAGTTAATGTTTGGAAGAGAAGTTCGAACAGCATTACACTGCATGTTTCTAAACACCCATAAGGAAACTACATCAAAACATCAAGAGATCAAGGTCAGACAGTTGGAAGTCGGCGAACGTGTACAGGCCCGTGACTACACGAGTGCTTCGCACCGTTGGCAGTTTGGTACTATCACAAGACGTCTAGGCCGACTTCATTACGAGATCCGCACCGACAACGGCGATGTCTGGCGCCGACACCTCAACCAGGTGTTGGCTGCATCTTATATTCAGAACAGCTAAGAGGTTAGGAGGGGAGAAATGTGGTGAACCTAAACTCCACCTAAACTCCTTCTACTCTATGGTAGATGCCATATATTAATCATATAACGATTTGGCATTCTCTGTCAATAAATATATCAAACACGTAATGCTCGTATTTTATTAATACATAATATCATCTATTGAGTGAAGAATAGAAAAGTGCTTAGTAGCTTCGAAGCAAGAATTTTGTAGGTTTTGAATTTTGTTAGTCTATTGCTAGTAAGTAATAATATAATTAATATGTTAGTGCTAACAATAGCTTTGTAATGCTAAATTTTTATACAGTTTTGAAGGTGCAGCTTGCGACTGCGCGTCTGAAGACGAAAATAACACTTAAATAGGACCAATGGTTCCTTTTGTCGAAAATGAGTCATGATTGACCGTAATAACGACCTTCGCGTCCTACAGTTCCATGCTACGAAGACCATGTACAAGCTTCGTCGCGTCAATGACCCGTCCCCAGTAATCTTATTTGTCCATAAAACAAACTAACTATATCGTTGTTTTCATCAGCTCTGAAAAGCTTGCGGCGTCTTCTAGAAAATACTGACGTCATTTTTACTTTACGGACAGAATTTAAACTATATTTAACTTGACCTTTCGAACATGACTGTGGATATTAAAAACTAATTTAGTAAGCTTAAACATTCTCATATCTTCACGTAAAACTTTCCATTCAAAGGCGCAATATCTTTAAAATTGAAAATTCATTAAAAAGTAATTTTGCTTATTCTGTCATAAACTTTCCTGATATAAGTTTTCAACTACAGCAATTCTTAACATTCTCTTATATTATTATTGCGTGGTTATTAATGTAACGAAGAAGACTAATCATTATTGTCATTAGTGTACAACTGACGGCCATCGTGGCGATTTAGTTGAGTTGATCGCAATGCGTTTGCGCCAAAAAATGTTTGTCCGATTCCAACATGAATTTTTTTTTTGCTATTGATAATACTTATTACTAAAAATAATAAATGTATACTATTGGATACAATAGTAGTTTCTGGTAGAATTAGGAACTAAGAGTCCGATGTTTTTATGAAGTGAAATCCTTGCAATAAAAGTCCTATCGCAACCTACCACCCTTACTTCAAAATTTAAATCTTCAAATCCAAAAATATAAGTTAAATTCAGAGCCTTGGAATATATAAAATAGTACCTATGTGTTATAAGAACCTAACAAAAACTCACTAGAATATAATCTCATAAATTAATGGTTCTCTAAAGAAATCTTAATCATCAATCAACAAATAATCCTCTTGGCACTTACATTTGATAACTTAACCTAGCCTCACCTCGGCCATATGTTACAAAACCCCATACATCTTGCCTTCTGTTTGTACCATAGACACCATGGTATTATGGTAGTTAAGTGATGTATTATTGTGATACGTCTTGTGCGACAATGAGGCATTTTATGGAGTAGCAGTCGTAGTTAGTTTAGTTGGGTTCCGTAGTAAAATTATTTAATAGAATACCAATGAACTATTCAGATTAAAGGCCCCTTAATACAAATAAAGATATTAAAAAAGAAAAACAAATGCATTCAGTTATATTTAAGCTGGTTGACATTAGGATCTTCTTTGTGTCTAGGTATATACGAGTATCTCTCGTCTGACACGACATTTTTTGTAAAAATTTAAGTCTAAACTTCATATATTAATGTCGTATGTTTTTGTTGTAAATTAAGCTAAGCTTTAAACATCAAATACTAACAAACCAATGCAAATAAAAGTCATAACCTAACCAAAAAAACAATGTCAATCTCATAACAATTTCTACAAAAGCAATGTTCTCAAGAAAACACAGAGTTTTATCCATTACGTTGCAGTTTGGTAAAGTCCATTGCGCTCGAGACTTAAGAAGGATCCCTCCGTTTCAGTCTTTGCCGTCTAATTTCCTCAACTGAATAGTTTATTAGCAAAGGAGGATTCAGGATACTAGAAAGGGCTTTTAGGATGAATGAAAAATGCCATCGCAGTGTTTTAAAGTTAGTTTCCTTTTAATAAAGGAAATATCAGATAAAGAATGTGAGAAGATATAAGTCCAGCAAACTATTTTATTGTATTATTTGATGTGATGTTCTCTGGAGGTTTTTTTCTTGTGAAATATATCACAATAGTTTCTACTTCTAATTACCTAGCTATTTCTGACTCATGTTACCAATATTTATCAAAATTAATTAATTAATTTTCATATGATGATTAAGAAAATGGCGTTAACGCCATTTTCTTCTACAAAAGTAATACCAGAACCATGAACATGCATATTTACTTGGAATACTTGACATTTCGGCACTGGTCACAAGGTGTTTCTTTCAAGTTTTCAAAAGGAGTTTGTAAAATCACCAACGGAACTCCAAAACGTTCAATACGATATCAACTTTCAAGTGACTTATCAAACACTTGGGAATGCATAGACAAAGCAAACAATCTGTCATTGAGTTATTGTCCATTGTGATGAACCGGTCTATAGCCAATTGGGCAAGCATTCGAAATGTTTTGACTAAAGTGTATGATCATAAGTGTGTTTAATTTGATACGTCTGGGAAACGAACCAATACGCAGTCTCTGATAATTTAAGTTAACTTTGTATGTAAAAAGATCTTTATAGCCTAGCGTTTAATGCAAAATTTATTTCACGTTATATTAATGTTCAGAAATTAGAAAAAGTATTCACTTGAAAACAGTACTGCTTACCCATAAGGTACCGCGTACCGCAACTTCTATTGTTTCACTCCAGTCACAGGACTTGCTAGCCAAAAAGTTTTGCTACCTATATCAATAGCGGATAACTCTTAAATCTGTAATAAGACATTTCTTTATTATGCAGTGATGATGATCTATCCATCCGGTTTCGGCCAAGGCGACCACTTCGAAGCCTAATTAGTAGCACGATTCTGTACAGTTGGTACTTTCGAGTATCGAGAGTTTGACATTTAAAATGAACTGTACAAATAGTTTCTACGACGCCCGCTAGAGGCGCTGAATCGATTGAATACAAGTTTTTTTCGAAAACTAGCCGGTTGATAGTCGATAGTGGTAGAGAATCGCGGTACAGAGATCGCTTATATAGTCAATTTTGGCACAAAACTCACGTGTAAGTAAATAGGTAATATAACATTTTTCCTCTCCCCAAATCAATGTGAATAAACGATTTTGATTTTGTTTCAAGTTATTTCTTAAGAGTTTAAATCGGCTTGACTTAACTTCGCCCACCGAAGTAAGTAATGAAAAAACTTTCCTTGAGTATTTCAACTTTTATTCCGTTTGGGAGGAAAACTGTGATCGCTTATAATGTTTGTTACGTCAGTGTTTTTTTTATGAAATACTAGTTTTTACCCGTGGCTTCGTCCGGGTAAAATGTTTTTCGAGGGTGAAAACTATTCTACATGTTAGTCTCAAAAGTCTTCAATGGATATTTTATATATGTTATTGAGGTAATTTATTTCTAAAAGGTTATTCAAAACACCAAATATCTCGCATGACTATATACCTTAAAACATAAGCTACAGCTTTTTTGCAATAATACACGTGGAAATCTTGTCGGATAAACAATTATGTATTGTGATTTCCATAAATAGAACACTTTCGACTTATTTTAACTTTCCGTTTTCCTCATGTTTAAGGTAATTGAATATGTTATTTTTCCTTTTATTGATTGTTATGGAAATTTAAGGTAAATTCTTTACTTAAACGCTCTTTAAGGACTTATTCACACGTACTTTGATCCGTTAATTATTGTTGTTTAATTTGAATACAGGCTTTATGTTATTTAGTTGGCATTTAGTTAGATCTTGGGTCTTCAATTACCTGAATACAAAATTTTATCAACATAGGTTGAGCCGTTTACCAGTGAAAGCGTAACAAACTAACAAACTTTTGCATTTATACTTTTTCAAACTATTACTGTAGCCACAAAAACTCATTATAAATAAAAAATCTCTTCAGCATAAAAACTAAAAAAGCAACTCAAAACATAATTACCGACGTTTTTTTCATATTTCATTGAAAACACAGGTATTTGAGAATTTTCCTTTGGACTAAAGTTTATTACTTAGATCCTTGGAACGAGTGCGTTTTAAGCAACATTCACATTCACCGCGCGGATATCAGAATAAAATATTAATGCCATTCAAAGTTGAGCTTTACCGCATCCATACTTATTAATTTTTACATACTACTACTTATATAACAATCATTACGAAGACCTGTCTGTGCGTGTGTTCGCTTTCACGGCTAACCACGGAACCGATATTGAGTCAAACTTCTTATTTCTTAGAAATTCGCCTAAACTGATGAAATAAGATCGCACCGTTCCGAGATTATGCATTTTCTGTGGAATTACTTACATTGAGAGATCATTAAAACAAGCGCGCGTATTTTAACACACCTAAACCTACCACACAAAAACCGAAACGATCGAATTAAAACAAAACTTTGAATATCATAAACTTAACCGGTTAATGTGAACAGACGCTAAGCAGTCCAGAGGTGGGCTAGCGAGTTGGATATTCAGTGCATTCGAGCGGTCGCTCAAAGGGCCCTCTCAAGTAGACGGAGCCTAAGGTAGAGGAACCACGAGCTCGGTAAAGGGCGGAAAAGGTCCAAAGTTTAAACGGCCGGGTTTTGTGTACGCAAAAGTTTCGGGAAAAGTTTTTTGTTGGATTAAAATTGCAGTCAATTTAATTTTAAGTGCAGTTTTAAAATTAAAAATGGTAAAGTTAACCCGTTTAAGTTTTGAAGGTTTTCATTTTTAGTCCTTCGTATTACTTTTTACGTGGTTTTTTATACAATTTGGTTATTGTTGCCAAAAACGGGTCCCTTTATTAAATAGTGTAGCTGAAAACTATACGACAAAATTACTAACAAAAACAAAAAAAAATATAAATATTTCATTCATAACGTTGTTACGACACGACTGTGTCTTTAAAAAGTGATGAATTTCTATCAAAGATGTTCTTCTTTCAAACAGAAACAGCACAGCAGCAGAAGATGGGAGCAAGAGGTAGGGTTTTTAATTATATATTATATATGTTACTGTAAAAGCCCGAACTGTGGTAAATCCTAAGATTTTCCGGTAAAACCTAAGATTTACCAACTCTCAATGGTAAAAGTCCGAACAAGCCAGAGTTTAAAAACTATGTTACGTTATATAAAAAAATCCTCCTTCATAACTATGTTTATAACTATTTCACGGTATAATTATATACTGTGACATAGTTATAAAGAAGGAGTTTTGGGCAAAGCGACATGGGTAGGTTAGGTTTGAAGGCTTAGGTGGGAGCGAGCGAAGCGAAGTTCGAAATAAAATAATTGTTCGGACTTTTAGCATTGCGAGTTGGTAAATCTTAGGTTATACCGTAAAATCTTAGGATTAACCACCGTTCAGGCTTTTACAGTAACATATATAATTGAAAACCCTACCTCTTGCTCCAATCCCGTTATAATATAATATCCTTCATAAGCCTAACAATATGGCCCCACTACATCGCAAGGAATTTAGTGTTTAATGACTGGGCATTGCGGCCGAGAGGAGTGCACTAAGCGGATCCGAACATCTTAGATTTAATACAAGTACTCTGCCAGCACTTTGATAAACAACGAGCGTGAATTACCTGCACTCTGTTAAATAATATGCAGTGTATCGTATGTACTGCGGCTGGTTAAACTGCCAAAGGGTAAGTTGATTTAGTTTGAGATGCTATTAGGGTGTATTCTATCTTACTTTGAATGTATCAAATGTACCTTGCATTCAACTTTAACGGACTTCAATAAGGAGAAGGTTCTCGATTCGGCCGTATATACATATATATATTTTGTAAACATGACGCCTGTTCCTATTATTATATTATATGAAGGTTAAGAAAAATAATTATTATAAAAATACATACGTTTTGGTGTTTGTCTTAATCCTAAGTAGAGAAAAGGAGAACTATAGGGACTACTTATATAGGACGTGCATTTTTCATTTGCATGTGCCTTCACCTATAAATATAAAGCGTGATGTAATAACTCAATGTATTAAACAAATAGGGTTCATAATAAGATACAAAAATCTGTCAGATTTGGGTAAAAAGGCCTTATAATTTTAGCAGCAAAAGTACACAACTAAATAAAGAGGTATAAAACTACTAATACATTAATTTATTTATGTAGTTTTGTTGTTAAAGAAAAAAAACCTGCCTAAAAACCAAGTTCATAAAAATCTGTGTCGGTATTATTATTTTAAAGAAAACCTTTTTCCCTTTTGTTCAAGTAATAGATTTTTTCTCACGTTTTTACAAGATTCTCCGTAATGGGTAGTCCCTATTTTTAGTCAGTTGCCAAATATGCCTTAAATATTTAGTTTCTTTTACGCCTAGGTCGACCTTCATTATAATTCAGAAAGCCTAACAGAAAATTTTGCTTCAATTTGTATGAAAACTATGTACGGAGTCATTTTCCCCATCTGTGGTAAAAAACTGGAAACCGCACGTGTTTTTTTTACCTTGGAAAACAGTTGAAAGAAAATTCTTGTTCGTACCGACGTAACATATAGTTTATTTGGAAAAACACGAACATGGCAATATGTGCCGATTATAAAGTCTAAAACCTTTCTTAGTATAAAAATAAAGAAATCTCGCCTACTTTTTCGCATACAAAACATGTTATATACGAGATCGAACGGCAAAATGAAAATTTTAGAAACGACCTGCACAACACAATATTAAAACCTTCCACTACTTCACAAAGCAAGCCTATTCTCGAAAACCAGCTTACTAAAATCACACACAACTCGAAGAAAACATCTCGATTACTCGTACGAACTTAATACCGAAGTTTAATACACTGGTCCAATGGTAAAGAATTGTCGGAGCAGCTGTGACGGTGCCGCGGTTTGGCAGGTCGCAAATAACCTTTTTGTACCGTACAAACTTGGCAATGTATGTTGCAATTGGAATGTATTGTCGAATGCTGGTTAAGACGAATGGGTTTCTGATTATGAATTGTAATCTTGGATGTTGTTTGCTTGCCAATATTCTGGAGCTATTTGGTTTAATGATTGCGGCTTAATGATGATAACTGGCAGTGGTCCCTTTTAATATTTTTTTTAGTTTCTGACCGCGATTTTGTCTGAATTAAAAATTAAATCAGTTTTTTTGGCGAAACATAGGATAACCCCCAAGACAAACAGTCTAAGTGCTTGGTGTAGCTATATAAGTATGCTAAACCGTCAGGATTCTGCAAGACAGTTAGGCGGTTTGCTAGGCAAAACAAACTCCAATATGTCCTAAAAGACCTCGCTTCCATACACATCTCTGGCGGCAACGCAATCGTACTGACGATCCTTACAGGCGTTTTCTGCTCTCCTTCTTAGGGAAGAAGCCGTGATTTGTATGAATGTATGTAATAGAAAGACGTGTAACAGTTCAGCTATAATTTGACAATAGCTATAGTTTTTCAAATTGTCAATAAAAAGTTGTCTTTGTTATAATTATTATCAAACAAAAATTTTCCTAACATACTACTTGATCTTCAAATTGAATTAAAGCGATAAATGCATATCCAGATCCGTAATCAAACTAGCCTTTAGACCACTGAGTAAGTACTCGTGCATAATTAATTGATAATATAATTAATGGTTGCTTACTAATCTAAATTTAATGCTTATTACATAATGCTGGTAATTGTTATACATTAAATAATTTCTGCGTCTTGTTCAAACTCCGTGGTAGAAATACAAATATTACTGATTTGCAGACAGTGCGTGACTTTGACTAAATCGTTTTGTTACTCGACCATGGGTTAACTTTGCATTTGTACTTTTTAAAAGGCCACCCTAACACACCATCAAATATATTTTTTCAAATACATTCTATGCGAGTTTGAAAAAGCGTTCGTCAAAACTATAATTTTGCGCTTTACTAAAAATGCATCATTGGAAAAAACATAGCAAAATGTAAATTCACCGAGTTTGAAATACTTTAAATTTTTTAACGACTGCAAAAAAGGAGGAGGTTCTCAATTCGACTGTATGTTCTTTTTTCTGTTTGTTATTTAACGTTCATATTATACGTGTATAGGGTTATAAATATTATATATATTTTTTAATAACAAAAACAATAGACCTCAATAAAACATTACTATCCACCAGCAAACAACACATCTTTGCAAACACCCCTTAAAAACAAACAACAAACGAATTTCTCCAAATAAATTATGAAATATAAAGTATTTCCGCAAAACGCAGAGCAAATAGCGGTAGTTTCCAACAAAGAAGTTATTTTGAGTCTAAAACGTGCCGGTATAGATAGTTCTTAAATTTAGTTGTACAATTCCCTCGGGTCCCGACTATTGCAGGTGTGGGGAGCTCTTAACAGCTAGTTTTGAGACGAAATGATGATATTTCTGCTACCAGTACTATGTGTTTGAGAGTTATTACTTCGAGGCAACCGTTTAAGCGTACAATGTAGCGTTACTTTTAGATATTTTTTTGCTTTTTTATAATTGTAACTGTTATTCCGTGTTTCGGAAGGCGCGTTTTGTGGGTCCCGGCTATCATTTTCTAAGATCTTTGACAGTCGTTAGCAGTAGTCAGAAGCTGGAAGGTCTGACAACAGTCTTACCGAAGGGTATCGTGTTACAACCCAGTAACTAGGTTGTGGAGGTCCGATAGGCAGTCGTTCCATGTAAAATACTGGTATTCAGCTGCATTCGGTGAGACTGGAAGCCGACTCCAATCATACTCTATAATTGAAAGAAAGGCTAGGCTGATACAAGTGTAATTTTGATATAGTGTTTCAGTAAAATATTTTTTTGTTTTGGAACTAGCCGGCACGCGGTTCCTTGAAGCCAAATCAGAGATACAAAACTGTACTTCGGAGAAACAGTACGACTACAACTCTATGTATGTAGGTATTAAATATAAGTGTCAGAAAAACATACTTTTAGCTTTGGTTTCGTGGTTGAAATGTGTTAATTAATGTTTTTTTTTAAATGGTGTGGAAGGTGGCTCCATAACTGGGCAGAGTCACGAAACAAAACTAGTTGGATAACTGCATATTTTGTATATTCACAAGAAACGTGCTTATTACGTGCCTTAGTAAAGTCTTACTGCATATTAATATGAAACGTTAATGAATACTAAGAAGCATAAAAATAAGACACAAAGAAACTACTTTCATTTTGTTGATTAAATGGAGTTGGAACTGCACTCTTCAAGATATTATTGTAATGTTGAATTTTACACGAATAATATTATATACTAAAGGGTTTGTTTGTTTACTTGTTTGAAGACGCTTATACTTGCTGATCTCAGAAACTACTGGCTCAAATTGAAAAAAAAATTGTGTGAAAATAGTCCATTTATTAAGGAAGGCTTAGTGCTATTAAAAATCACGCTATAACTAATAGTTATGACAACGGGAAAATCGAAGTCCCCGTGAACATAATCGCGGTCGGTCGGCAGTGTAATAATAATTATAATTTACCTTATTAATAATGGTTTTTAAATAATTGTGATGATTTTAGTGAATCCAAGTATTAAAAAAAAATTATAAACCGCAACTAACATCACATTCAAAACGAGCTTCACAAGTTTTTGTTTGCTTTCTCTATAACAATCATATTTTTCCAAATCACTGACAATCAAACTCACACGAAACTCACATAGAACTCACTTTTCTCTCACATCTCTATCACCAGTAGTAGTAGTTTCCAGTGCCTCCGTATGTCACGGCTTAATACCGGTGGGGTGCTCGTCTCCTCAGTGAATTTTATAGTTGGAATAAAACTTGCACACTGCGTTGTACGTGTGTCGGTTCTCGGGTGACTATGTTCCAACACGACTGTTTTTACTTGGGTGTTTCATTGTTTTCCGCTGTGTTTTTGTACTGGGTAAGAAGTTTATTAACTGTGGGTGGGTATTTAGTTTAGAAAGGATTTTGTTAATTGTATTAGTATACATTTATCCTGATTTACATATTATAATATAATCACGCTTTTTCTATAGGGGCAGAGAGAAAAAAGAACATTACTTGGTATGATCTCTACATTCTTCTTTTGGTTCATTTACTTCCGTAAATGTTGTAATGTGGTCTTTGTTTATCCTTTAGGAAATGTGATAGTTAATTATATTGTATGTAAATGAAAAAGCCGCATTATTTTGAAGAACGGGTGAATACCAACCAATTGTATGACAAAATTTATGGATATGAGTACAAGGGAAGTTTGTAAGGATTGACTTAGTTTTTTGAGTCTCTGCTTACCCCTATCGGAGGTAAGCGTGATTTCATATTTGTATCACGAAATTTCTTTAAAATATTAATTACTGTAAGAGAGACTAATGGCACAAGATATATTCTTCGCGATAAAAAGTCATGATGTGGACTAATGTGTTTTCGTATCCTGCTTTTACGAATGCCAATCAACTAAGTCACATCCTAAACTCATTTATAACCCCACTTTACCTTATAAAATGCCCTCTAGGCGAAACAACTAGTAATAAATATCACATAAATAAGGATGCACGCCTGTCCACGTTTCCTTTAGTACCTGCTCGACTACTTGCCGCCGATGCGTGAAGATACTGCGATTGCATATTCTATGCTAATGAATAGAACTACATGATTTGTATCTTGTTAATTCTGATGTTTTTAATGTACATCGCGTTTACTATTAGTTGACGCTATGATGTCTAATAAATAAAATAAATTTAACCCATTAATGTCCCACTGCTGGGCAAGGGTCTCCTCCGTAATGAGGGAGGGGTTAGTGCTTGTTCACGTTGGAACGCGCGGGCGCGGTGGCGGTCGCGAGCGCGGGTACGTGGCGATTTTGTGTCCGCTAGTTCGACGTGAACACACACGAACATCTTAACATTATGTCAAATACACACATAACTTCGAAAAGTCATTGGTGCCTCTTTGCCTCGGGTTCGAACCTGTTACCACTGAGAGGTAGGTACCAACTTCTACCACTCAGCTATCACGTCTATCCAGCAATAATCAGCTGAAGAAATTAACTAATGCCGATTTGTGTTTGTTGCAAAACAAACTTTATATATTTATATATCTATTGAAAAACCAGTTGAGACGAAACCATTTGGACTACACTAGTTTAGGTTTATAAACAGTTTCATTCGAAACAGTCCGAACGTTTTACACTAAAATGTTAGCTTTCTTAAAGCTTACGATATCCCAGGGTGGTCTGTTCTCATAAAGTTTATTACAAATCATGTTGGCATGTACCGATGGTGGAAGGTTCTGGACGCGTAATCAAGCTAGCACCCGCCCGCGGCTCCACCCGTGCATAAACTTGAGGAAATTTGCATTTTCTATCTAGATAGTCTTATTTCAAAGTACGCTTGAAACACTCAACTACTAATTCACCCTAGGGACAAATGAACAGACAATTTTATTTACACAGTTGAAATGAACCATATTGTGTACAAAATAAGATCTAAAATCGTTTTTCCTGATCGCATTTGTATTTATCTTTCGATGATTCCGTTGCAGTGTTCAGTTTACAGTTGAAAGGTTAGTCGACACGCGATTATAATCATTATTTGTGTAGAAATAAGGTTGTATGTTTGCTTTGTGGTTATCGTTATATTGTGAGGGATTCGCATCATAGTAACGATATACGGTTTAACTCTAATCGTATCGTAAATGGATTGCTTAATAGATATCAAGTTTTCTAAGTTTATGGGAAAATATTACGGAAATATGTAAATGAAATCCAAAATAATTTTAACTACTCCTGACTACAAGGGTGACTCTAGAAACAAGGCATCAGGCCTTAAGTCTAATACCGAGGCAAATTTGTAGTAACATTGCATACTTTCAACAACTGTGTTAACTATAACCACACGGTCTGAAGCGTGATTCTGTGCAATCGGTACTATCCTTCCCGAGAGGTTGACATTTAAAATGTTCTACAAAAAATTGTTCCCGTAGCACCCGCTGGAGGCGCTGATCAGATTTTCATACAAAATAATTCGATAGCCGGCTGTCGGTAGTCGATAGTGGTAGAGAATCACGGTACTTGTTTGGTTGTAGGTATGTGTATTTTGTTTGTATGTTTGTAAAAGTCCCCGCAACAAAACACTTATTAGTGCGGAGGTTATCTCGAAAAATAACCCCTACGTTCTTTACTACCGGGTATAGCAGGCGTGTTATTATTTATTAAACCACCAACTAAATACAGATTAAAAACACCAGTTTCAAAACCTGGAACAAACGGTTATTGTTATATTCAAGCCTCGTAACAAGGGGGCAGGGCAGAGCTATGAATATGCTCGCCACATCTGATAAATGCAAGCGCAATTCAGATACGAACACAATATGTAATAAAGTAGCCAAGAAATTGATTCAAATTATAGATTATTGTATTTTCCAGTGTTTTATAAAGTTTAGTTTCTTTAGTGTTGAATAACGGTTTGTGTCGAAGTTTATTCGTGAAAGAAAATTGTTTAAAGTCGTGACTAACCTTTAATGGAAGTATTTAGTTATTATACTTATTAGTACTGAAGACTTATTTTTAAAGTATCTATACACAGACTTTCGCATTTACTAATATAAGGATGGATATAAGCCTTACTGATATTGGTAAATGCGAAAGTATGTCGCTTGGTCTGTCTGTTTACGTCTCCGCAGCTAAATGACTGAACCGATTTTTATGAAATTTTAAATGTTTGTTATCTTAGACACGGGATCAAACAGGCTTCTTTTATTCAACGATATCTATATCTATAAGTAGCTGATATAACATGTGATAGTCCGTACATGACCGGAGCTGCACTAAGCGGCGCGGGTTGGCTTAATTATAATATTTATTAGCATATTTTACTCAAAATAATTGTGTCTAATATCTCTACGTGATCTTTAACATAAAAGCCATGCAACCTCCTAAAGAGATCCTTCATTGTGACCAAGTTCGCGTGACGTAGACCGTAGTGTCTGTCCAAAGAATTATTTAGTTGGTGAATGCCCAACACATGTGGTCACTCGCTTTCAGGTCGTGCTAACTTGCTACGAGTTTGTGTACGGAATAAGCGAAATTGTTACTAAAAGTGGCTAAACAGGGAAGAGTTACTGTTGATGAGTAAAATGGGTTTGTAACATTCTTATACAAGAAGTAAGTAAATGTAACATAACATCACGATACTCAAAACTTTAGGCAGAGATGTAAGAAATACACACGCGTTTAGTCATTTACAATGTTAGTCCCATGTAATAGGGGGGCGAGCATATCATTGATGAAAAAAAAAGCTTGTATGAATTAGAAAAACCCAAAAGCAATATCTGAAAATCAAACTCAAGATCCTGTAACCAACAGTCGTATACACTACCGCCCTGACCACAGAGGCAATCAAAGGTATAAATTGTACCGATATCGTAAAAATTCTTCAGCATATTGATGGACTTTACAATCGACACAAACACAGTTAGGTAGGTAAACAAATTATTTCTTATAAACATAATACATTACCAAAACATAAAAAATCTCTTAAGTATAAAGCTAGTGACTCATTTGCTAGTAGTCCGAGTGTAGCGTTACCCTCATTAGCTGAAGCGCTTGTTTGTGACGTCATCCAGACGCATTGTCTCACGTTGCGCTACTTGCCAGACCTTTGCGTTGCCATACAGTTGTTGTTAAGTGAGTACTTAGCTTGTAAACCTACCGGGATTTTCTTTTATAGCACACCTATTCTTTCTAGCATGCTTTATGTTGCTCGGTTCCAAGTTCTATGCCTTAGGTATTGCGTTAGTAGTAACATGTTGGAAGTACTAAAAACTAGATGTTTCTTTCAAAATTCAAAATATAAGTTTTGTGAAGATACTTTTATAAAAGGTAAAAATCATATTCAGAGGCCTCTATCTGAAACTATAGTGATCAAAAAATTGCGTTCGAGATCCATGAGATCATATAAATATGTAAATAAATTTACTGCACTCACGCGCTGTGCGAGTTACCTAAGGTTTCTGAAAGAACAATAAAGATTTTATATAAATGTAGTATGCTGTTTTTTCTAAAAAGTTTGTCTCTTTTAAACAGTTTTGTACAGTTATAAAACTGCAAAAAGCCCTTTAAATCAGTGTTCCAAAAATAACCAACTTCAAAAACCTTTTATCTCAAAAACATTAACCCATTTTTATTCCATTAAACCCTGTCATAAACAAATCAATCTGTTTTTCATAATTGTTCCGAAAAAAACAATTATTTTCCAAGTTAAAAGCTTAAAAACCGCGAAACTGACTGAAACATCTGTTGTATTTCCATTTGCAACTTATTTCGTATTTTATGCGGAAACCATCAGCCGCATTCGTGATAATTTTTTTCAGGTATTTGGTAATCTTTTTCTACTTTAAGCAGTGTACATTTCTGTACGTATTGTTTGAATACTCGTATCATTTTGACTATTCCCTACTACTATCTACTATCAACTATCGGATAATGTAGTATGAAAACATGATCAGCGCCCTTAGCCATAGCTATAGCGTAGCCATAGGAACGAATTATTCCGGACATTTAAACTGTAAAATTTTCCATGGTCGTAAGTACCGACTATAGAGATTCGGGCTACGGACCTATGATACTCCTCTAATTTGCAGTAGCGTATTAGAGGAGTGTCCTTATAGATACTGGCTATATGGATAAAGTGGAATGTTGGATAATCTATCAGATGACTAAAGTCCTGATAAGTTAACCGAAACTTATTCAGAAATCGTTTGAATTCAATGTGAAGTACATTATTAATCCATTCTGCACAGTGAAAATAATCGTCATGGATTTAAATAATTCCTTTTAACAGAGACATCAGTTTGGTAAACAAAGGCGTGAATAGTTTCACAATAGCGTTTTAAAATTCTACCAGTTTAGTCTAGTTTAGTAAACGCTATGCTTTCATATATTATACTCGCTTGCTAAATAGTATTGATTTTTTTATGCACGAATGAAAACAGCATTTCGGATAAAGCTCACTTCGTTATTCCTTTGTTGGTATAGTATACAAAAACACCCAGTTTAGTTTTCACAAAAGCAACAAAAATCCAAACATTTCCTTTAAAACTAAACCCGCAGTCGAAAAAAATATTCCAAATATTTTTATTTCAACTTTTACGGATACGTTAAAACAATGTTTCAGGCTAAAACGGTTTCGGGACCACAGACCGGAAAATTGGTGGCCATTAAAAACCTCTAAGCTTTATTTTTTTATGTTTCCCCCCCTCTCCCCTCTTAGTTGGTAATTAAATGACAATTACCGGAATTTCGAATGGGAGACGTAGGCATTTTTTTCATTGCGCCTTTTAATGTGCCGATTAATTTTGGCCGGCTTGTTTATGGGATCCCGCTGTGGTTCAGCGAGTGAGGTATGTTGATTTGGGTTCGTTTCCGGATGGGTCATTTTATTTAAGGAAAGTGAGGCTGTTTTTTAAATCATGGGGTTAAATATTGGTTTCAATTAATCTTCTTGACAGACTTGTTGAATAGAAGACACGCAAGTTTGCCTAGGAATTGAACCTTTTACGTCTTACTTGGCCATAATGTCAATTGTTAGGTAGATCGCACAACTTTACAAGTAAAATTTTGTTACAAGATAATATTTAGAAATTATACTGGAAGAATATAAAATTTTAAAAATAACCTAAAATACTGTTTCGTATTAACTATTAACAATTTTTATATGTAGCCATATAAGTAAACTAATGATTATTATTGAAATACGTACTAAAATATGAAGACAAAAAAGACATTTAAGTCACTTTTACGCAGTCGTTAAACCAAAACATTGTTCACTGGAAACAAATTTTACGTCCCAAATGTTTTTAAATCTAGGGTATGTTTATGAAATCTAGGGCACACATGTGGCCTATTTTATAACTATTGATAAAAAATATGCCATCACAAAAAATAGCACATAGGATATCACAGCGCTTCAGTTCCATTAAATATGTCCATTTTTATCTATGATTTTTATTTAGTTTTTTATATATATGTGGGTTGATATTTCAGTGGATAACAATAAATATGACTGGTTTGATTTGGTTATTGAGTTATGTAAAATTTGTGTATGCTTTGCTTATTTTCTTGTGATCAACGCCTAATAATAGCAAATTCCTAACACGTTTGAAATATATAAAAATAAACAGTAACAATGCGTTTGTATTCAACGTAGGTATTTTAAACTATGTGTACGTCGGGTGAACAAATTTGAGACCCGTTGCATTATAATATTATAGGTTTCTTAATAAACCTATCAAAAATAAGGTATTTTGTTTTATTACGTAATAACTACATTTCTATAAGAAACTACTAATCAAATAAAAATAAAATAGTCATATCAACAAAAATTAAAACAAAAACATGGACAAAAATCGTTAACCATAAATACCCATTCTAACCTTACATTTCCTTAAATACCTAATAAGTATAAAAACGTTATAATATCAATAACTGGAACTACACATAAATGTATCGTTGACGATGGAATTGAAGGCGTCGTTTGAAATTAAAGCAGCAGTACGATTAACTGATCTGTCGCTCTGGACAACTTAATCATAAAGCCGACTTTGAACGAATAGGACTGTAGAGTAGAGAGGGAAAGCTATAGTTTATATTATGGGAAGTTTGGTTGGTATTCTGTAACTGTAGTTTTTATAAACGCGGCAACTGAGAATATGAAAACTTTACAGTATATTTATAACAAATAAATAAAATACAAAAATATACAAAGTGTACTTATAAATGGATACCATTATAAACCATGATTACGCATCACTATATTCATAATATAAAAAAAAAAAATGTTTGTTGTTCTTTCTCATGAAAACTGCTGACCAGGTATGGGTATATTTTTTTATTAAATTATGGTGATTATAACGCAAAAATAAAGGTACAAGTAGGCTCGTGCTTTAACGAAAATCAAGGTTCACTCACGTAACATATTTATATCACGTTTATACATTAAGTTCACTATTTAACCTCTAAAACCAAAACATATCTATAGCAAACCACTACAGCACTACCCTAAAACCAGTAACACAAGTACATCACAATAAAAAGTCCACTTCTCATAATACAGTATTACACACATCAACAATAATTATTAGCTTCTACACGTTTCCATTTGACATACTGTAATTTTCTGCTTTAGTTTTTTCCGTTTCGAAGAACGTTGGAATCGACTGTGAATGCTTATCAAAGATTAATGAGTTTAGTCTGTTTGACTGCAGTTAAAAGAGTTTTTATTTAGAAAATGGAAAATGTCTAAAATGAAAATGTTTGTCCTGTAGACTTTTATACTTATGAAATATTTTTTACCGGCGGTCCTGTATAAGAAGATGTATGGATGTGAATGAGGCATTTTTTTAAGGATCGTATTAAGTGGCGTTCTCTGGTCTCTAACTTCCCATAGGAGGAAATGTCATGACTTTTCGTATACATGTAAATATATACATATGTATGTTCGAAGGTAGTTACGATCAATTTGTTGACAACTATCAGAGATTAAGAGGTGACCGCAATGCAATTGAATACAATGCAAAGAACCGTCTATAGTAAAGGAGGTAGGGTATATGTTGCACTGCATTGCAGGGCAATGACATAGTGAAAAATACAATAATTGACTTGGTTAGTCTAAAGGATAGTGGTTACTTTGTTAAAGGGTATTAAAAACAATTCTAACTAGTTAATGCTATAAAAGATCCCTTCAAAATTTTACATAAATATGTTTTTTTTTCTTTAAGTTGCTTCAGAAACATTGTTGTATCCAAATGCCGATTGTATTTGATTGCGGTTTACCACTATTGATGACCTGACTAACTAAGTAATAAAGCATTTTCTAGGTAACTAAATTAAAGTTAAGAAAATTAATGTGTTGAAATACATCACTCTGACGTTTTATAGTTCTTCTTAAAAGTTAGGTAAAAAGCCAATCAGTGAGTCAGATGCTGATAATATAATTCGATCTATCGGTAGGGTTGCTTCTATTCTCGTAGAATTTTTGATATAGTCATAGAAGCTTTTGGGAACTTCTAATAAAATTGTGTAATTTTTTTAAATGATTTTATTTTTATGTATTTTAATTTCTTTGGAATAATGTGTTATGCAAGGATGAGGTTCTCTTAAAGCTTCAGTTTCTGAAAATTGGATGCAGAAAACCAGTGTGTAAGCAATTATTTTATTTATTGAATATTATTACCGCACAAAAGGCCTATATTTTAATCTAAAAGACTCTTAACAAATATTACTCTAAAAATCACTTAATCATGAATCATCGAATTTAAACTTAGCTATAAATTTTAAAACGGCTCTCAACATAGCAGCCCTATATTTTAACCTAATTTATCAAACGGTGCGTTAACTAATCGTTAGTGGTACTGAAACTTAGTCATGGAGCCTTTCGATAAATCTCTTTATTTGCACTCATAAATTTTATATGTTCTGCGGCCATAAACATTGGGTTAAGTAGGAGTCAGAAGGTAGGAATGTGAATTTAATAAGTGGTCGTTATTCAAGATGTAGGAATAACTGATGTGGGTAAAGAAAGAAGACACGGTAAAGATATGGGCAAATTCTGAGTCATATGAACTGCTTTTCTTGTGCTTGGAGATTACAAGGTACTGGGTTTGATTACCAGAGAATAAGTGACATAAATTCAATTCAAAAGTATAATTAATGCCGTGGTCGATCGGTGATATAATATTTATTATATGACAAGATTATTGAAGAAGTTATGTAAAGTTAATTGTAACATAATCTTTAATTGTCTTCTTTTTGTTGTTGGTTTAGAAAAATAACAACTTTAGCCGTTCTATAGGCGATTAAAAAATTGCCTATTTGATAAGTTAATCTGGTATTTTATTGGTTACCAAGACGTAATATGAACTAAACTTGATTAAAGTTAGTTTCCAAGAAAAATCAGCTACATAAGATACGCAGCTGATTATACGCTTTTATTACCAGAAATCTGTGCTCACGACTAGAACCTAATATCAGTGACTTAACCCTCACATGGTAAATGGGAGGCATACTTAGTCGTATCATAACGACACACATCAGTCAACCTCCAAAGCACTAACGAGCCCACAGCGGAGTTATCTCGCGCTTCCGTACGTTCCTCTCATGTTTAATTACAAGCAGATAACACGGGTATTAATCACCTTGATCAGAACTGAAGGATGGCTTTGTTTGGGCGTTTGAATTTGATGGGAGAATTGAGAATATGATAAGTCTGGAGGATGTGGGGTAAAAGAGCGTGGTATAAAAGTAAGAAACAAAATGGTTGGTCTACAATAAAATTTGAAGTAAAAAGAAGAAATAAAACTTAAATATCTTGTAAATATAAATTACATATATTTTTTAAGGTAAATTGCTAAACGGATTTTAAACGCCATGACGATTTTAAAGGTTACGGTACCTTATTCGTTACCCGAAGTTTTTTAGTTATCCTTTTGCGTTATTTTATCAAAAACTCCAGTTCAATAGAGTTGACGAGGCGATTAACTATTATTTCAACACAGTTTAAAAATATAAATATTAAAGCGTGCAGCACATATTTTTAAATACTGACTTCCTTTTCAATAAACTCGTAAAAACAGTTTATACAAACGAAATGACCTGGATTCATACATTTTGCTGCAAACGGATGCGGTCGCCGCCCTCCGGCAAAATGTTGGGATCGCTCTATAAAATGGTACCGATCACATAAATATATGAGAATTAGCATCAAGGATACGATGGACGTGGGACTTTTTAGATTTAACGAAACGGGAGCGACACGATTTTATAGTTTTTTAGTTTTGCAGTTATTTATGGGTTTAGATCAACTTCATGAATAATATATTGAAGTCGTCTTTAAATAAAACAACAACAAAGTTAAATATATTATTAAGTTGAGTAAGTTAATTGTTTATACTCGTAAAGTTTCTTCCGTTTGTGAATTTAGGCATTTTCATGAAAGTAAAGCATGTACAAAAGTCGCTCTCTGTAACAATTTCGGCATTCGTCTATATTCAGTTTACTTTTAATGTATACAATTTATAGACGCATTACAGCGCTATTGTATTCAGCTCTAAGTTACATGTATTTATCATAGTACATTTTCACCCTCCGACTGCGTCCCGACACAAAAAATCGTACCATTTAAACCAGCATATCGACGCTGTTGTTCCGAGACGTAGCTGTAACATTATTTATTGATAAACTTGTTACTTCGTGTAGTGAGAGCCTCCGGGGAACTCTTTGTTCGGGCTAGTAGTGTGTAATTTTTATGACGTAAGCACTTGTTTATGTCGAATAAAATTGTAGTTGCTATGTAATTAGGTGGTGATCTTAGTACTCTTGAGAGAGTTTTATAAGACTTTAGTTAGTTATTATTTATGTTCTTCTCTTCTCCATGTTGATAGTGTCTTAGTTTTTCTTTGTATGTCTAGTAATCTTTGTTGTATTTAACGTTTAGATAACAATATTCCTGTTATGATAGAAAAGGGTTTGTTAAGTTTTGCTTCGTTTTCAAGCTATCGCGACTGATAAAATAGGTCAACTTCGAACACACAAAAAGTTGAATGTCTCATTTCACCCTATTGCGAAAAAACTGCTTTGATGAGGTCTTCAAATATCTTTGTGCAAAATTTCATATCGAAATTGGTTCAATAATTTAGCACTGAAAATAAACCATTCCTAAAAACAGCCACACTTACGTGTTTATAATAAGAATTTCAATAAACTATAGATCAAGTTTTTAATTAGCAAATTTATGAACCACCACCTCTACCTATAGAAACGTTCCAAAAAATATCAAAAAGCTAATTTTCACACCATACACAATACCCGATAATAATAATAAATATATTTTCCAGAGTGAAGATATAAAAAGCTAATAGGAGGTATTTCTAATGGTTTAACCGTGTACCTGTAGAAATAATGTTATAATCACGTGCGGGGAGAATGGTTTTATGCCGCGTGTTAAAACCGTTTTTGCATGCCGCCATTATGTGGCGATATATGGGTAAAGGTGGTGGTAGATTGCGTTATTATATTATTTTTATCGCATATTTACTTATTATTTATTTTAAAGAACTTAATTAGTTACATTCATACATTATATATTTACAATTATACAAAACTTAAAACTTAATACAAACATGAAAGTAGTTTATTTTATATCTGTTATTTAATAGGTATGTTTTGTGGCTATGAAAATGTGAAAATCCATTATGAATTTTATGCGGTGTAACGTAGACTTCAGTGTCAATGTCAATAATGTAATCGCATTTTCGAATGTTGTAAATAGATTTAGTAGGTAGTAGGCATGAAAAAAAAAACTAGTAACGCCCAAAGTAATGAAATTATTGAAATTACTTTCAAAGTTAATAATTTCGGAAGTACCGATGATATTAAAAATTGTTATCTGTTTCTTGCTAAATAAACCATTTATACCATGTAACTATCCGACTTGACAATCATACTAAAAATCTTACTTAATCTTAGATTTAAAATCGCGTTATACATTTGAACTTAGTATAAAATCCCCTTAACACTTTCCTGTACATTTATGTTTACGGAACACGGTATGTAAGTTAATGGTTTAATCTTTCTTATGGCTTTATAGTTATGGTCTTACCCTCTCATAATGAGAGGTGACCTGTTGTTGATTCATGTGGTGATTGTAATTAGTATATTACAATGTTACTGAGGATTTAATTATGTAGATGAAAATTAGTTTAATATATGAGTAGAGTAGTTATATGTTTTTATTTGAATAAGAATGGTGAATTTATTGGTAATATAAACCAATTGTAACTTATCATTGTTTGAAAAAAAATATTTTTTTCATACGAGAGATTTCATGTAGTTAAATCGGATACAAAGTGCTCTCAAAGACACTCGGAGACTCGTAGTCTGTAAGTCTATTATTTTGTTTCAACTAATTTAATATTGATTAAATTCGGAGTCTTTGATAGTTAAAAACCTAGGGTTAAATATTGTAAATTGGGTGAAAAATAGGCAACTTTTTCAGCAGTTAATCTGAGCTCTGCAGAACAGGCAGTTACCTAATAATTTTCGTATAGTCTGGTCAGTATTTTCACGTTCAAACAACATCCTTTTTATATTTTTTGCATTTAGATTTTTTCTTTCCAACCAGTAGCGAGTGTTTATTAAATAAGCATAGATATTGAAATGATATCTATCACTTTTATTTCTACAGTGAAAAGTACTTTGCAATTCTAATATTTTGAACGAACAGTGAGAAAATACTCAGTGTTCAATATTATTTTATAAAAATACGTAAGATAAAAATATAGTAGGAAAAATTATACTTCATATCGGTCAGTAAGTCTTGTTTCTTGTATAACGTTGACTGTATAAAACCAAGTTGAAACTGAAATAATTTTAAGCTTTTCTTGCTGACAAAATTAACTACGGAGGAGTAGTGGCTAAGGTCGCCACGCTGCTACCATTGCGTCGGGAGGTAAGTTCGATTCCCACACGCAACAATTATTTGTGCGATTCACAAATAATTGTTTCGGGTCTGGTTTTGCTTTGCTTCCGTTGTTTGTATGTTTGTAAAAGTCCCCGCGACGCAAGAGCAATTCGTCTTTTTAAAATAAAATAAAATGTAATAAACATATCAAAGTAAAAAAATAATGGTACACAAAACTAATCACCATCTACATTTGCCAATTCGACTTTATCCAATAGGTAGCATAGTGACGTCACAGAGTGGCGTTCCATGTAAACAAGCGTTAGCCCGCGGCTAGCTTCGGATTAGTACTTTTTCTGCTCACTTCACTATGAAAGTCTTTGTTGGACGCTGTAATGAAAGTTCTTTAACACTAGTTTTTGAAAGGTTTTTGAGTTGTTTCCACTGTATTTTTTGTGGGATATTGAAATGAGGGCGTAGTGTAGTTTTAGTCTGAAGTTAGAACTGGAACAAAGGTTTATACTCCTTAGTACCTCATATGTATAATATGAGGTCTATATTTAACCAAGTATGTGTAATTGTACTGAATTGTAATTCCGATCGGGACAACTACTGCATATGCTTCATCAAATAGTTGATTCGTATGATTTAATTCGTTCACATAAGTTTGTATTATGTTCGTTACTTCAGATATTCAAGATATTTGGTACGTTAATTTGACACATAACCTGCGCCGGAACGTTAGGCATTTTAAGGCTAACATGGGTAGGTATTTAAATTAACTCCCGTATTTTATCATATATGACATATTATTATTATAAATTGATACCCTAATTGTTAAAACAAATCATAAATTGAAGTGTCAAACAAAAACATTTTATTTTGTAAAGGCAGATAAACAATCGTAATTCTAACAACAAACGCATTATCAACATACGGAAGTAACATTATTTAGATTTCAACAAAGAACTCATAGAAGCACCCACTTAATTCGTTCCACTAAAGATTTATTAGAATTAGTACAAGTAAGTGCTTCATACAATAATTTACAACGCCCCTCTCGTTGCGAACCCCCCAAAAATTACAATGTGCATTAACGTCATAGTCTTTTCACTTTTAAATGCAGTTAAGGGGTGGTTTAATTATCAGTAGGTCGCAAATCTTGTCGGAAATTTATAAATTGGAAATAATGCGCGATAATTCACACTGAAACAATCTTTGGTTTTCGACGGCACCAATTTTTACTTTATCTCAAATGATAGTGAAACAAATAATGCTCCTCACCTACACATGTCATGTATTTTAGAAATAAATCGAATAAACGAATAATTTGTCAAATGCATTTAAATTTGCAAAAAACAATTCTTTAGCAGTAACGTTTAATACTTGGAAAGTAAGAGGTAATAATATGATAATTTTTTTCTATTTACACATTTAAAAAGATTATAATATAGTGCATTTTAAACCGTGATACCTAGAACCTAAGAGTTGTAGCGTGTTAAACAGTTATAAAAACCTATCAAACTCAGAACCTCCTTATTAAAGTCGGTTAAAAGCGACCATTATAATTCATAGAACCAACCCTTAACAATTAGCCTATAGAAACAGTTGACACTTGCAAAATAGCACCACGGGTGTCCTTTTAGAGTTTTTAATTTAAGGGTACTCTAGTATGAACTCAGTTTGACTGCTGAGATTTAGAGGTCTATTTGAAATTTGCATTTCATTTTATTTTATTACTTTTAAGTGCAATTGTGTCGCGTGGTATTGTTTAGGAAGGCATTTGTTTTAGTAATTATTGTTGGCTTTTGGTTACTCTTAATCGGATGGGGGATTTGCGAGCGGTAAAAAGTTAAGCCCACATGATTACTTTACGTTATTAATATTAAAGGGAAAACTAAGTTTGCACTAATGTACATACATACATAATATCACGCCTCTTTACCATAGTGATGGACAGAGACCAAAGGACGCCACTTAGTATCCTATATCCATGTGTCCTTTACTATGTGTATTTTGAAAATAAGATTCTTTTTAACTCATGGCTGTCTCACTGATGGGCAAAGGTCTCTTCCCAGTCGAGAGTGAGGTTGATTACCACTTTGCCTACATGTCTACTAAACTACTACCTACTCAAAATGTGTTAAAAATGTGATTAAAAAATATTATATTCAAAGTAAATTAATCTCTATGTAACAGAGTTTAGTTGGCGTGTACGAAAATACACATATTATATTTAGTTTTTGCTAAACAGATTACAGTATTTGTTGTCACTTACGCTTTTACTATTATTCCTAGAGCAGAATTACTTGAGATTAATCAAGCTAGCGCTGTGTAGTGTGCAAACATATTAACTGTGCATAGATAGATCTCAACGTGTTTAGTGAACAGTGAGAGCACGGTGGAAAGTGTGGACAGGAACGATGGCTGCTGGCGCAAGTGCAGATAGTTAGTATTTAGAAGTTTTTTAATTTATTGAAGCACTTTAATATGAAGTGAATATAAAAAGACCTGTACCGCGATTATCTACCTCTATCGAATACTGACAACCGACTAGCTGCCAAAAAAATTTAATAAAAATCTGATCAGCGCCTCTGACCGGCGTCGTAAGAACTATTTTGGCGGTACATTTTAAATGTCAAACTTTCGATACTTGATAGTACCGACTGCAGAGAATCGCGTTGCTGTTTTAAATCTAAATATCATCGAAAACTGTAAATTTTGTGAAAGCATTTACAAAAAATAATTGGAATCATAGTCTGAAACATAATAAAAAAATAATGATGCGTATTTCAAATTATTGTGTTACTATACATTTTAATACAGATTTTTATTTCAATGAATGCATATTTGTTCTTATAGTAAATATATGGTTGTCGTAGAGTCGTCTTACTTCAATAGCACCTGGTTTTGCTGGTTTAATTATGTACTTTTCCATGGAGAAGAGTTTCATATTTTACTTGCATACATACAAACGTGATTATCAAAGTGAACTATTCCTTTTCCCTTGAATAACCATAAGAGTCCTATAATCATAATAATATTAAAAACTTATGTACGTTAACGTAGTCGCTTTCCCTCCTACCTTAACCCTGCACCGCCCATAGCTAAGTCCGCTCCGTTGAATGCGTATTGTGGCCAACAATGCCCATTCGCTATTACGCCATTAATCCGAAGCTAAGTCAGTGCGTTGTTGAATCAATCTCCCGTACACGATTTAGTTTAAATAATAACTGTTTGGCTACAGTTAGGTTTGATACGGTTAGATGGATGGATTAGAGCCCCGTACTATGTTAGATTAGGTTAAGTGTGCGTGATGGAGATTCAAATGGATGGGACTATTAGAGGATTGTTTGCGAAAATCATAACTATGAATTTAATGTTTTGTTTTCATTATATAAATAACTAGCTAATGCTTAATTTTGGGTTATTTTGGTGAGGTGTCTATAGTTATTTAAACACTGTCAAAACTTAACATTAACTCAATAATTTTCAAAAATTTCAAAATCAAATCATTTATCAATTTAGGTTAAATGTTGACACTTATGATAAGCGTGCAATTACTAAGTCTGCTAGTGAATCTAACTCGTGGATAAGAGCATCGTGGTTTACGAGCAAAAGAAAAATAAGTTAATAAAAAAATCAAATTAAAAAAAAGGAATCTTGGCTAGCAACTGATTACTATGCCATCATAAAGCTACTTACTCAACATTAACGACATAAGAAACTGACATCACATTTTATTTGAATAGAATTCCACAAGCAAATCTTAAAAGACTATATTCTGTATTCACAATACTACGACGAAAGTCCAACTTCACAATTCATATGTATACTACACATTTCCTAGAAACCTGTCCCTATAAAACACATCAAAACATTTCACAGTTATCACAAAGCACATAGTTATATACAAAAAGGAGCCTAAATAAAACCTACCCACAATCAACCTTCGCTACAACTTTGTGTCCCGAAAAGGTCGACGGAAACACTCCCCTGGCCACTAACCATTAGCCGTTAGAAGGGTTAACTCGTTCGCAACTTCACTTCACTACAAAAAGATAATAAAAACCGGGTAAGTGCGAACTGGACTCGCGTACTGAGGGTTGCGTACATATTTGTAGGCGTAAATAACTCTTCATAGTTTAATTGAACAACGTTAATCAACTTAACGGTTTTCTGATTTTATTCTTTGCATGTACTAATGGCTTAGGGTTTTCGTAATTTGTAGGTCCCGGCTGTCATTTTCGGAGATCTTTGACAGTCCTTAGTAGTCAAAAGCTTAAAAGTCTGACAACCAGTCTTACCAAAGCGTATCGTAAGGCTAAAGTATACACCATTACACGATCCTGATAAAAGATTTTTCTATTGATGTACGGAACCCCAAAAAGACTCGAAAAGGCTCAAAAAGGCTCTATGGAAGGTTTTGCATGATGTAATGAAGGCTCAGCCGGCGAAGTGGCAAGTGATGGCTTTAATGTTTGCCGAAATTATTATTATGGCTCTAAATTATCGAGGGGAGCTCTTTTTAGTGAAGTAATGTGCATTTTTTATTTTGATTGAAGAAGTCTCGGAGTGTAGGCTTTGGTATATTGTCACTTGTTTTTAAGGTAATAGCGTGAGAATTTATGTATTTGCTGGTGTGAAACTGCATTTTGACAACTTTTATTTATCTAAGTTTTATCTCACTGCTGTATTTTTTTATCGTTATATTAAGTACAAACATCAACAATGTTAAATAATTAAGGACCTAACATCTGTAACATATTTTGTACCCATATTTGCAAAATAAAATATTATCTTATCTTATCTTATCATCAACTATTTCTTAATTTGCTTGAAGATCAATTAATAGACGGTTTTTTAGCGACGCCCTAGGCAATGGGCTAATTGTTACTATATCACTATCACTCTACGTGAGTTATGAATTTGATAACAAAAATCAAAATATTTACTTTTAAGTCTTATATTTACGTAAAAAAAATCCGTAATTTTTAACTTTTCGACCAGTTTTCAAAACTTGCCAAGCAAAATAGAGAACAGTTCCGCTCCACCGTAACATTACTTCCACTTAACAGACTTCCAAAACAAAAAACTGTCACCACTTCCTTCCTCGAGATAAATTCGCCAGCTACCTCACAACACAGGTGAAGCACCCCTTAAGGACACATAAATCCAATACTTGGGAGATATTATATAAAACATTTAGACAAAAATAGGGCACCATCCGTCAGCGCACTGACCCTACCCTTGTCAGGGCACAGATGCTGAGCCCCTTTCGCTTATGAAACAATGTACATAGAAATTTTAATCTTCCTGCTTTGGGCTCCGACCGGCTTAAGGTATGAAACTGAGCGGGCTGGAGATCATATTGGATCGTTTTGGTTTAAGGTTTGTGAAGATAATGGTAGAGTATAAGAAGTAGATAGTACACAAAATAGTCAAAACAATAATATACACGTGTATATTATTGTTTTGAATATAAAATAAATATACACGTGTATTTTTTATGTAGAAAATTTGAATTGTGTGTATTAGAATTTGATGAATATGAGCAACTGGAAATATTGAGCAAAAGTATCAGTACTGATCAGTACAGGTAAGTACGTCGCTATTTGTAATCGCAATAAGTAAGATTATCCATAGCAATATCTAGTTGTTGTTATATTGTTATTATTATCAATAGTAGTAGTTGCAAGTGCAGCATTTTCACGGAGGTGTATTATTATACTGATTTGCAGTGAGGAGAATGGAGGTGGCTAAATCCTTTTTTGGAATTTATTGTATTTTAGTATTTAAACCTATTGGATCCTAAGCTATTTTGATGTATTTTATACGTTTTATTTTTATTTGTGTGAAATTACTATAGGAAACTACAACAAATTCGCGATTTAAAACATAACTTCATACTACAAATTCAAAATAAATAGTACAACACATTTTATCAGCATTTATATCCACAGATATCAAACCCGCGTCCCACAGTGGTGTTTTAATCCACAACTTACTGCTGTCCCACTGAATATTCATGTCGTTGGCGTCCCATGGACTTTATAATGCAGGGAATATAAAACACGCTGTTTATTTGAAACAGACGGGTTTGGTCTTGTAACCTGGTTTTACGGGATTCTGTTTTGTTTATATTTAGAGGTAAATAGTAAGTAGTCTTATAAACATAATACATTATAAAAATAGGTAAAAGATAAAATGTATTTAGAAGTTAAGTATTTTAAACTGTAGTTTTATTATCTTTTTTTTTTACTATACAAAATTTTATGTAATAATTAATGTGTTAAGATGAGATAGAAGTTATAGCTTATTCCGACTATTTTCTAAGTTGACCCTTTTTGTTGTCGCGTTCGTGTGAACCGTTTTGTCATTTGCTATTAAAACTAATATTAAGATAAGGTAGACACCATTAGATAGCAGGTTTTTAAGTCCTTTGTTTTCATCCAAGGGCATAAACTAGTTTCTAGCATAAATTGACATTGATATTTTTAGCATGCATCACTTTTGCATTAGAAAGAATTTGCAAATAGGCCCTAAAAACTGTGACTATGTAGTTCGACACGATATCTAAATATGAACTCAACTAATATCATCCAGCCCATAATATCTCATCTCAAGTCACCATAATCCCGCTATCTCTTTACAATTACAATATCAAATCCCAGAATCACGTTGTAAGCTGCGCCTAAAATTAATGTACCCAGACACAGATACACTACAAACTATTATAGTTTAGTGTACTATAGACCAACAACTTAGTAGACAGTCTTGTATGCAAAAATCAGAATTTAGGACAATAGTGACCCGCGGACTCACGTAGTGTGGGCCTGTTTGATACAGCTTGCCTGCAGTCTGATACAGCTTCTTTATTTTCAAAACAGAGAATTATCAATTACTAACTGACCCAGCGAATTTCGTACCGCCTAACAGTCGACTCTTGATTTTTTTTTCTCCGTAAGAACCTCGTACTACAAGTAATATTATAAAAAAAAATGGCAAATCGATTCAGTTGCTTCCAAGATTTGCGCGCATTTAGCCATTCAAATTTAATATTTTAGATACATAATCTATATAAATAGTACACGCCACGGCTCTCTACTAAGTTGTCGAACTATATCATAGTTTAGTTTACTATTTACTGTAGTTAGTCAAACTATGTCGTTGCGCGTTTTAAGTTTACGATAGTTGAGTATTGTTGGGAGAATTTATAAGATTCGTAATCGAGGAGCAATTGAATGTTGCGCTGTTTGAATGTAAATTATGATTGCCTTTCAGCTTTAGATGAAGATGTTTCATAAAGATATAGTGTATTTTGATTAAAGTGCTGCTTGTTTGTTGGACTGGAGGAAAAGCTTGAATGGTATTTTAAGGTGTATCAGGACAAAATTGTGCGAAACATTTTTTTTATATAAAATATGTCAAATGTTACCTTTCAATAGTTAGAAGACTCCAACAGCTGCTGAATTTGATAATCTGTAACAAAAGAGAGACATTTTTTACATCAATTGTTTGGCATTCTTGCACAGTTTATACAGTATACTGACTGATGTCGCAGACTGGCTAATTAAATGATTACTTAAATAAAATGAAAAAATGCAGAATATCTGCAAGCCCATCATGTCAAGTGTCATACAGATACAATCGCGATTGGTTTTTAATTTTCCCTTACACTTGGTTTTGTATTGAAATTAATTAACATATTGCCCTTTTTATGAAATGGTATATAAATTGCAAGTTAAACGAATGATCGATGGGGTCTTGTACTCATGATTAATTCGGAACTGACCTTCTTGCTCTCGGGTCAGTGAACAGTGCAGTTAAGTAATGGTAGTTAGGTCATCTTATGAATGGTCTACCGTAGGTCGATTCTCTACTACTATCGACTACCGACAACCGGCTAGTCATCGAAACTTGTATGAAAATCTGATCAGCGCCCCTAACGGGCGTTGTAGGAACTATTTTGGCAGTATATTTTACATGCCAAACTCTCAATACTCGATAGTTCCAATTGTAGAGAATCACGCTACAAATTACTTTTATTTAGGGCTGAAGAACGAATGTGCCGAGCCGAATAAGTGTTAAACAAGCCTTAGTTATTTGGGGTCAGGCAATATATAATCAAGTCTAGAAATCAAACCTAGAATTATCTGAGCGTAAACAATGGATAGTTGGCTGAATATTCAGGTCCTTTTTTACAAAAAGACATTAGCTGTTACAACAAATGTATTGGTAAGATTTATTAACACACAACCAAACAAGTCTCCATTTAGCGTCTTAAATAATTCTTCCGCAACAAGACGTTTTAACCGGATATTTTAGTGCTAGCAACACAGACGTATCGTAGAACAATAAATTGAACTGGCAACATCATAGTGAGGGTACTTGACAAATAGTTAGCGACGATTTATCCTTGCGATCGGTTTAGAACGCTATTGTTTCTAGTTAAGGAAGTTTAGGAAGCAATCATTTAAGAGCTAACATTTTGTAGAGTTGCGTTTTATTGGGTACTCGTGAAGCCGGACGATGAACAGATGGATATTGCATTTTTCAATTTCAATTAAGTTATACATAAAATTAATTACTTAATTTTGAAAAAAATTGCTTAAGATTATAGTGATTATACACCACGGATATTACACCAAACTGCAGATCCTTAGCAGTCAAATTTACATTAAAGTATGTGGACCTGTATGTATAATCAACTAAAGCTCTATTAAATAAAGGTATTTTAACATATGTGGTATCAAATAATTTTGCTTGCCAAGCTTATAACCATTAATACCAGTAAGACCTAAACAATGACATGAACACATGACAATCAGAAACATGCATTTTTATGTTACTCGTTAGTTAGTCGCCGCGATTCAAGTTTTACATAGAACATTCCTTTTTTATGGGTAAATTCACCAATACTTAAGTGATTTTAAATACCTTCAACTTGACAAGAATTTTCTTCGGACAAAAGTATGAACAAAATCCTTCATACTCACCAAACTTTACACTACAGAAATGAATAATGAAACGTGCAGCAAGAAATACATTTATGTTTCTTTGAGCGAGCGCAGCGCCATCTGCGCGGATGAAAGAAACTGGGATATTTTTCATCCGACCGGTCCGTTCGGTTTGAGCTCTCTCGTACTATGAATGCGATGGATCACGATGTTTAATGGTTTGCTTGAGTTTCCAGGATATATTTTGAGGAATAAGGTGTAATGGGAGTTTAGGTTGTTTGAATTTTGCAGTATACCATGATGTGTTTGTAGATTACGAGAGCACCCGATAGAACCTTTTCGTCCTGAACTCGGAGCCCGATTATATCAATGTAATGTTTTACGCCATCTTAAATAATTATTATATTATGAAAGTAGGAGAAAGGAAAAAAAACTGCTACATATCGGATACCTTGAATTGCCCAAACACTTAGCACAAAATGTAAATAATTTCAACACTAAAACCTTCCTAATAAATTACCCTGTTAGTTAGTTAACACTACATGAAAATCTGTTCAGTAGTTTTTGGATATATCGCTAACAGACAGGCAGAATAAAGTGGTAAGAGGTATTTGTTTCATGTTGTAATGTGTACTGTGTTGTTACTAAGCTGTAGCCGTTAGTAACCTTTGTGATTATTTGAATTATATTTCTGTTATAACAAAGATGTCTTTGTTACAAGAATAGATGATAATGTATTTTTAGACTATTGTTTGCCTTAAGACTATTACTCGTCGTAAATATTTGGAGTTTATTTCTGGTATATCAAATACTTCTTTGACTGAAAATTATTTTTGTAATAAAATTGTTTCACTTTTGGGTTTAAATGATAAAAATTGCAGAATTTTTATTAAGATTTGGATAAGTGTCGTTGAGAATAATTGCTGTAGTGGTTTCAATTGTTTAGAGAGACAAATTGCTACGAAAGTACCATACCATATGATATATTTATCCTAGGGAAAACGGTTTTAAACGAATTGTCTGTGTTATTGAATTAATAAGGTAATCAGGACTAATAATAATGACGTAATCATATTCTTTTAACCATAACTATCATGTATTCTGTAGCTCAATCCCCTACAGCAGTAGACTAAAGACAACTGGCTAGCCATCGAGAAATTTTACTTGAAAGTCTGTTAAGCGCCTCTACCGGGCTCCATAGGAACTATTTTGGCAGTACGTTTTAATAGTCAAACTCTCGATAAAATCGACTGTTTCGACTATAGAGAATAGCGCTATTGGCATTTGTTTGTTGTTGCTAACAACTTACTTAGATGACACATTACAAAACTTACTAATAAAGCGATCGCAAAAGTAAATAAATAAACAGGAAACACAGTGTTAACGGCAGGAGTGTTCATTACAAAACAATTTAAAGTTTAATTTAGTTTGGATCAGCCGACGCTATCTGCGACTCGAAGACATTAAACAATTAAGTTTTGTGTAGTGAAGTGAAAAATGTGGTGCGAACAACTCAAGTAGATAGTTTTGTTGTTATTTATTTTTAATTTTGTTCTGTTTAAGATTTTGAAGTAAATTATGTTTTAAATGGTGGTTGTTCATGGTGAAAGAATGTTTTAGTAATAGGAGAGTAACGGTGATGGAGGAATTTAAGACAGTAGTGTGTACCTCTACACCTTCTTTTGGATAGTGTTAATGAGTGAGTACTAAATATATTTCAAGTTCTTTTAAATATTATTATTATTATTAAATATAAATATTATTATTATATAAATATATTATTGGACAATTATTAAAATCACACTGTTAATGGTGCAATCAAAAAATTTAAAAAACTACGCTACATTATTAGACGTCCTAATTTTTGCTATTTTATTTCATGTGCACAGAATAATTTGCATAATTTTTAAAGGATTTATTTATCGTTTGTATATCTTGAAAGGAAATAAATAAAAAAACGGTTACTGTCCCACTGCTGGGCAAGGGTCACTTCCTGGAAAGGCGGAGGGATTAGGTCTGGAGTACACCAGGCTGACCATGTGCGGTTTAAGAACTTTGCATCATTTAAAGGACTGTCATAAAATCTTAATTGCCGCATATAGTACCTACTCCTTGTATTATAGACATCAATTAAATATTTGCAGTAAAAATATCTAAAGTTTTATTAAAAACGGTGCCCTAAAAAGTATGAACTTAAGATTTAACGATACGAAATAATGAATGAGTACATAATCTCTACGGAATTATACGATCAATCTGTCGAAGCGTATCATTTCGATCCGTGAGCATTACACTTGCGTAATATCTGTACAGTACGTTTAATTATAAATATACCTTGTTTGGTAACTTGAAACGGGGTACTATTAGGTTACCGATTATAAGTCTGTTCGAGTGTAAATGAGATTTGGTAATGATTGTACTTATTATTTTTTATTTAAAATAACACCACATGGAATTATAAAATACTAATGAATTTAGTAATGTATTTGTATTTTTTGTTTGAAATAACACATAGGAGTGAGTATAATATTGGAATTAATTTTGAGAGAAACCTTGGTAAAATGTTGTTTAGTCTTACTATAAGTACTTAACCACGAACCACGAAATCATTTTTCAATCGTGTGTGAGTTAGCGTGTGCGACCAGATTTTACTAGGCAAATTGAAATATGAATTTTATTATCTGAAATTTTCGTAATAGTACCTTATAATAGAAAAATGAATTGTAATATCACTTTTGCGCATAACAGCCATGACACCGACAACAAGCCATCATCTTTCAAATCTAGATATTGGATTGAGAATGTTTTCTTGTATTTCCATACTGTGATGACCTTTAAACATGCAAACAATTAGTCAATTTTATAACCAATTAATTATATAGCAACAAAAGTGAATCGGTACTTTAAGTACTCGATTCTTTAAAACCGCGGTATCTCAGCAAGAGACCTTTACAACCTGTTAATGTCGTGCCAATTTCACTGACATTTAGCACTTGAGACAGTTACACATTTTTTAGATCGACTTTTTGCTGGTTAAAGGCCGACTTTCGCAAAAAAGTAGTAGTCTGTCGCAATATATGGTTTGAGTCATATGAATGACAATTTTAAATGAATGAATGTTATAATTTTAATTGTCGTGTGGTTAATTGCTATAAATTAATTTTATTTCAAAATTATTAAATCTATGTCACATAATATATATATTGATAAAAAAGGCTGATAATTTGCAAAAAAAACATTTTATAACGCCTAATATAAACCTAACCAAACCTATAACCACGTAGCCCATTGGTGCCCATCTCGTCGCACTACACTTTGTGACCTACAATTGCGTACACACGAACCACAGAAACAGTTAATTCACGTTCATATTTGTCTCATTACCTTATAAATTAACAAATTACCTCTATGTAAAAAAATAACGTAGTACAGGCGTGAGACAGCTAATGACAGAAACCGGTGGAAGATTTTGGAAGAGACCTTTGCCCAACAATGGGATAGTACAGGTTATTAGAATAAATATAAGTATATGACACATTTTTTCTTGGCTCCTCCCTCCACCGTGCCTAGATCCACCTAATCGAAATAACAGTCTAACATCATAAAGCTAAGGTTTACCCATCGCAACTTCAAAACGTGATCCAAATTTAGCCCAGAAGCACACAAATCATAACTTCGCAACTACAATACCATATTCCTGATACAGCAATTTATAATTCTAACTACAGTTAATTCCGACAACGCTTATTAGTCGGTCGGGAAAGTTTCCATTGTTCGAGTTGGCGAATCGCAACGGATTTTAACACTGTAGATGTGATGGTGAATATTTTTGATGGCGATGTTTGAAGTTTCATTATTTAGCTGGAGTGTATTGGATTGTAGTAAAGTATTGTGTGGAATAGTAGTTTGGTCAAAGTTTTGAACTACGCAAAAAGTAGTGGTTTTATTGTTAGTTCCCTTTTTCAAGATAGGTACTTTCAGCTACAATCATTAATAAAAAATATTGTTTTACTGAAAACTAAGAATCATCGAGTTGTGTAGTAGTTTAAGTCTAGCTATACCTGCGCAGCTTTCAGCTTATCATTCTGTGACATTATTCTATGACACATCTTTTCCCGGGTGAACACTTCTCTGCCGAACGTTCGGCTTTAAAGGTTCGGAAGATGTATCGAAACACTCACTACAAACTAACACAAAAAGCGGTAAGTAATTCTTAAATTAGTATTCTGTAAAACAACTATCAGAATATTCTATTCAACTTTTTTTCCGCCCAGGGTTGCCAAACATGTCTAAAAATAGTTAAACTCCAATACCCCTCGGTGACGCAATTTGAATGTCATTGGGTATCAAGATCCCTCCGTAACGGAGCAAATGCCGTGTCATCCAAGTGTTAACCAAATGAAAAGTTCTAATCAAAATTCAATGAGATTAAAAATCAATTATCGATAGGAAGAAGGGGACAACCCTATTGATTGCGGTTTTTATTGTGTTAGCCGGAATTTTAGCGTGATTTAGGGCTGTTGAAAAGGTTTATCTTTATTTTGTTATTGATTGAAGAAGAGATAGTTACCGAATAGATGGTGACCTAATATCAAAATGCTTTTTTAATTAAAAAAAAAAATTGCTAGTATTAATGTTTTCTGAAGAGGTCATTTAAATTGAATGTGTGCACACAAATTCAAAATATATTTTATTTTGTAAACTTTCGTGAAGTGTTTAAAATTGTCATGGTATTTTGAGTTTATCATTTGAACTTGTAAACAAATTCAATTAATCTTCCGTGATGTTGATACCTGATACATATTTGTCAATAAAATTAACTGCGTTATCCATACTACTCCATGACCTGAATACATCTATTGCAGATGATTACTCTATACTACTACTCCATACTAATATTATAAATGCGAAAGTAACTCACTGTCTGTCTGTCTGTCTGTTACTCAATCACGCCTAAACTACTAAACCAATTTGCATGCAATTTAGTATGGAGATATTTTGATACCCGAGAAAGGACATAGGCTACTTTTACCCGGGGAAAATGACGCATTTCCATGAAAAAAATAAGGTGGACAACGAAGTCGCGGGTAAAAGCTAGTATGAAATAGAAAATCTTAAATTTCAAGCAATTTTTTTTGGGAAGAAGCATAAAAATACAACAGAACTTTCTAGTATTTCTAAAACATTTCCTATTTGAAATCCTCTCATAGCAGTCCTGCGGTGAAGCCCCTAAGCAATAATGGTGGGGGTACTTGAAGACCCTTCACCAGAGCTCCCTGCGGCGAGGAACGATTGAGACCTACATGCTGTACGTACTAGAAATGGAACTCGAGTGTATTGGCTTCGATTCTTGGTTAATGACTGTTGCGATGACTCAGATGGTTGTGTTATGGTATTTAATTGTTTTACTGAGACATGTGTTAATGTAAACATTAAATTATTAGTTGATGAAAATAAAACCTTTAAACTTTTGCGTTGCATCTACATTATCTAAAGTTACACGGATCAATGCGAAAATGTATTTTAATTTGTTTGGTATTTCGGCACGGTGACTATGTGTCAAAGCTAGTGATAAATAACTCAAATATATCAATGAAAATGTTTTCAGTAACCGATACGTAAAAACCTTTTCCTCTTTTTAATATTACGGTCAGATATTCAGTTCTTTATTTCTACAGTATAAAATGCACAACATACTAACTCGCCATAACATTTTGTTATGGTAATTTGTTAGTAAAATCTACGTCAAACTGCAGCACTCAAACAGTAACGCAGCCGTTATCAATAGCACTAGCCTGATGACAAAAAAACAAAAAAAGTTAGTGCTGGCATCATAGCATTCACTCAAAACTGCCCATGGCTGCACTAGCCACTAGGCCATGCGGCTTAATACAAAACGTCGATTCTATAAAACCGTATTTCGCAAGCACATATACGGTTTGTAGGATTGCACGTCTAAACGAATGGCGACATACCTCTCTAGTCTCTAATCCCACTAAACGTGGCACACCGCGTTTGCCAGTACAGAAATCTATTCGAAAACCTGGGTTTAGATACACGGTTACGTTACTGACTCGTGAATGCGACGATCCGTGTGTGAACGCTCAAATTTGAGGACTTTGTCTCTAGATGTTAGCCGCAAAACTGTATATTTGTGGTCTGAAGTGTGATTCGGTTTGGACTGATTTGAATGCGAAAGGTGTACAGCGAAGATATTTTGTTCTATGTTTTCTTTTGAAACTGTAAAATATGCATTGAACTACAAACCTGTCACATCGAGTGCATTTTATTCAACTCCATTTCAAAGCAAAGAATAAAATATATCGTTTGCGAAAACACAATTCACAGACATAAATATCCAAGTGCGTATTATTCGAACGCAGTAGATTTACGCTGTATATGCGATTACTACACTTCAATAACATTGAAAATGCAGATTTAAAATGAAAATATAAATAGAAAATTTAGCATTTCGAGGTCAGCATACTTACATACATACATATATAAAGGTTGGGGGACTTACTTGCCCTTACGAAATGCGTTAAAGATCTTTGAGGCAAGCAATGTTTTATTACGTGATAATATGCATAGTGGGTAGCAGGTATTTGACATTGTATTAGAAATTGTCGTTGCACTTGTCTCTTGAAGAAAATAAAGGCGTAGTCGACAAAAATAGGCAAAACACCGCTAATAGGATCTTAATCCGTCTCGATTATTTGCCTTCCATCGTTCGTTGGATTCCGATTCGTCAACTAACGAAATTACTCCGGCGTTCAATGGAAACGGAAATTATTTTCCAATTGGTTTGATGGCGGCGGCTCTGTTTCCTAGTTTTCGAATTGTTTTATCCTTTGTGGAGGTAATTCAGACAGAATTAGGAATAAGCGGTGATTTCCTAGGCTTTGTGCTTGTTACTTGGTAAAAGAATTCTCTGATGGAAGTGGTGTAATGATGGCATTAGCGATTCATCGAAATTTATAACAGATTGAATATGATGAGGGAATTCTGCACTATTTGAAAACTATCGGCGATAATCGTGATAAGTTTGTTTGATACCTACGTATCTACTGTTGTTGTAACATGCTTTTGTCTTTTAAGTGAGCAAAGGTGTATTCTGGTGACGGGGGAGTAGACATACTACCATATTCTACACTTTATAATGTGAATTGGTCTGCCTTTGTAGCGTAGTCGGAAGTGCATTTGACTGCTGATCATTAGGTCTTGGGTTTTATTCTCGGATCAGGTAAGTAAATATTTCTCAATAGCAGCCCGGAGTTTGATAAACAGCTCGCCTCATACAAGACTATCGCTGCAGTATAAGAGGGTGTATCTCATACACCTTTGCCCGCACCTTCGAGTATAACAGGCGCGATATTATGTATATACTTATGATACGATGACATAACAAATGACGTAATAAAACACAGTAATCGGAAATACAATTCATAAAATGACGTCACATACAAATAAATTAAAATGGAAACTGCACGTTCCGCTCGCGCTGAAATCAATTAACACAATCTTAATAAGTAATTACGAAATGCAATTATATGGTATTTAGGCAGGAGATCTCGCCATGGACGGGCTGGAGGCTGTTATAACCGTTTTCACGTTATTTGCTGTACATTCAAGTGAAGGTAAATAAAAACTAGGTATTTGAGAAGTATTAGACTATTATTAGATTTGAATAAGACGTAATTTTCAACTTGTTACGTTTTGTTCGAAATATTACTAGCTTACTGAGGTAGTTTTGCTACTATTTGACTGCTTACATGGTGCAGTGGTTTAGGTCG
Source organism: Anticarsia gemmatalis (assembly GCF_050436995.1). Taxonomy (NCBI): domain Eukaryota; kingdom Metazoa; phylum Arthropoda; class Insecta; order Lepidoptera; family Erebidae; genus Anticarsia; species Anticarsia gemmatalis. The sequence goes on from NC_134747.1 coordinate 12,722,801, forward strand.
CTACGCCGCTACCATTGCCTCGGAGTCGTGGGTTCGATTCCCACACGAGACCACTATTCGTGCCCCCACAAATAATTGTTTCGGGTCTGGTTGTACTTTTTGTCCGTTGTTGGTATGTTTGTAAAAGTCCCCGCGACAAATGAGCAATTCTTAAAGAAAAAAGTAGTCTATATCGCTTTAATAATAATAGCTATCTCCCTTTAAAAGTCATATCGAAATTGGATCCACATTTTCGGTTATCACTTGGTCAGTTTTAAATCCTAAGATTTCTAAAAGACTTAAAGATGCTACAGTAAGTTCAACAATAGACTTGTAGTTGTACAAGTGAACACTAGAAGTGTTCTATTAGGTCCTAAAAGGACAAAGTAAAGAGCTATTGAAACTTTAATGCTTAGCCGACATTGTTCGAAAGCTTTACAAGTTAATAAAGTTTACATTGGAAGTATTCTTTGAGGATTAACTTTATAAAACCTTTATTTTATATACATTTCTAAGGAGAATTTCATTATTTTTGGAATAGTCACCTGACAAGCTTTTTTTATTTAAAAGAATTATTGCCATTCACAAAACTGCTCTTTATTATTTAACATAGAGACTAATCCTAATTTCAATGGGTATCACCTCTCTACGAAACAGTTTTTTAGAACTATTTTGATAAAATAAAAATGCAATGAGCAATTCAATGCATTTGTTTATTTACAAAAATAAATTCGAGTTTAATCAATTTGGATTAACTTGGTTCCAAACTCTGCCAACAAAAGTAAATTATGACCTCTGGGTACTTTAAATCTGTTTTTTTACACAACCAGCGGTACCTCCCGACGTTTGCAACGTCAACTTCAGATGGGACGACTGCGGCGGAGTCCCACAACCTGTTATGTACTACTGGAAACCAGGTTCCCGATGCGAAGTAGGCATATGGAGAGGCTGTCGCCCTTCCCTCAACATGTTCAAGAACGAGTACGAATGCGTCTCAACCTGCATCTTCTCAGTTAGAGCAGATCCTTCTGATTGGCATGAAACGAAAGAAACAGAAGCTGATGAAGAAGAAACCTCGGAAGGAGGGACTGGTGATCAGGATGAGAGTGGCGGTACTGATGGTGGTTCGGGTGAAACGGGTGCTTCGGGAGGTGATAATGACGATAACGGGGGAGGAGGCGACCCTCAACCAAACCCGGATGGTGACGGTGGCGATGCAACAGATGAAGGAACAACAGCCGGGGAGTAACTTTACCGCAATAAACTGAATCAGTGTAATTTGAGTTTAATTTAGCATTAATTTTTGAACAAAATACGAAACTTTAGATACATCTGATATCGACTACTGGTACTTGGACGCGATAGGTTAGAATATTTGAATTTTGTTATTAACCACAGAGTTTTGATAGCTGAATGCTAATAACTGTAACGAGGTAAACATAATATTAATGATTAATGTTTAAATTAAGTAGCAAAACAATAAAATCATAAATAAAATCTAGAATCGAACCTGCGATCTCCCCATCAGCAGCCTTGTCCACAGAAGCCGTTATTTTTTGTTTATTGGTGTGGTGGTAATAAATTGTCAATGAATATGGTGCATTGTATAGAATAGATTAATTTAGTCGCTGACTGCTATCGGTCGCACGCGTGCAAGATTTATTTATTATGGCTACTGCAGAATACTGCGGTGTTAAAAATAGGTGCTACACGTGAATTATAGTATCCAATCAAATTGGTGGTGATTTTAGGTCGCTACGCCGCTACCATTGCGTCGAGAGGTCGTGGATTCGATTCCTACACTGGATAATGATTGGTGCCATCCACAAACAATTGTTTCAGGTCTGGTTGTACTTTGTGTCCGTTGTTTGTATGTTTGTAAAAGTCCCCGCTACACAAGAACAATTCTTAGTGCGGAAGCAGGCTTCAAAAAAAAAAGGAACTTAAAAATATGTTAACAATGTGGTCGAGTGAACGCGTTTTATTAAACATATTTTTATTAAAAACCCGCAAATAATCTGACAACTCAAAATACATATAGCAATATCAAGTAATCTGTAAAAAAATGTACCTACTTTCTTTAATCAAGTATTAACGCAAGTAAAATAGCCAGGAAGGTACGATTTAACAAAGCATCAAAACGAATACACTTCCTTGAATACAGCGGCAATTTTTCAACGTCTTAAGAACAATATAGTATTGTAAACATAGTCTGAAAAATGTCGTTACTCGTTCGCAGCGCGGGTATGATTTATAATAGAGCTTGTTTCCTACAAACTGTAACGCGATTCTCTACCACTATCGACAACCGGCTAGCTATCGAGAAATTTTGTATGAAAATCTGATCAGCGCCTTTAGCGGGCGTTGTAGGAACTATTTTTGCAGTACATTTTAAATGTTAATCTCTCGATACTCGATAGTTGTTATTTGTCGTATGGTTTGTAGTCAACTTAGTGTCAAAGTTGTTCAAGCCGCCCAAGCGGCTTTTGACGTGGCTTAACGACTATTATCTTAGTAGATGACAGCTGGGATCGGCCATTTAAGCGCCTTTGGAAGCACGGAGACCTATCTATAGAATGACTGCGCCAAGGGTTGCTTAGCCAGCTGATCGTTTACCGACCAGTGAGCGCAACTGGCTATGGACGCCTAGTTCTCGATAGTAGCGCCTGTAGAGAATTGCCCAGCTTTTCGATTTTTAATACATTAAAATCAAAATCAAAATCAAAATCAAATCATTTATTCATTTAGGTCAAATATTGACACTTATGATAGTCGTTACAATTACTGAATCTACCACTAGCTCGGAAAGGGGGTAGAGCCTTATGAGAAGAGCTAGCGAGAAACTCACGGCCACTCTTTTCAATCGCCAAAAGTTTTACAATGTGGTTGATACAATAATTGATCATGCGAGGAGCTGCCAACAATCAGCGATATAGACTAAACGTCAATTATTAAGGAAAATGAATATAGCAAGGTTATTAATTAGTCTCTGATCATACCGTATGTTGGGAGCACCTACTAGCATGTGATAATAAGAATATGGGCAGCAAGTGAGCACATTGGTTGTAACATTATAGAAGAAAAAAGTGACAGTTTTATGATTAAAATCAAGTTGTACGTAACATCACCTATTTGCATCATTAATTGCCCATATTTTACAATATTTAGACCTACTTCTACTGAGTTTATACAATTTATAGCAAAGTTCCCTAATTTCAAAGAATCCTAATCAAGCGAGCGACTAATCCCAAGAGCTATTGTCGTTTAGAAACTCATCAATTCTGTAATAAGCTTTCCTAACGAGATGTTCCTTAACAGCAACTTTGAATTTAGGCAGGGGTAAATCAATGATGTGCTTGGGAAGCTTGTTGAAGAAACGAATGCCGAGACCTACAAACGAATTGTGCACCTTGTGTAAACGATGATGGGGACCTACTAATTTGTGTCTGTTTCTAGTGTTATAATTGTGTCTATCGCTATTTGTTGTGAAAGTCCCTAAATTTTGTTTTATATACAACAAGTTTGCAAGGACATACTGTGATGACACCGTCAATATCCCTATCTGCCCAAAAAGCTCTCTCAAGGAGTCTCGCGCTCCTAAACTATATATTGCACGAATAGCTCTTTTTTGAAGGACAAAAATAACATCTATATCAGCAGCCCTACCCCACAGTAATATACCGTAAGACATGACGCTGTGAAAATAACTAAAGTAAACCAGTCTTGCCGCATCCACACCAGCAAACTGTCTTACTTTTCTGATTGCGTACGCGGCGGAGCTGAGTCTCCCCGAGAGATGCGCTATCTGAGTGCCCCATTGGAGCTTGCTATCCAGACTGATACCTAAAAAAGTTGCCGAATCTACCAAATCGATAGTTTGCCTATTTACGACTATGTTAGTACCTAAATTCCTCGCGTTGGGCATAGTGAACCTAATGCACTTAGTTTTGTTAGAATTCAATAACAGATTATTACAAGTGAACCAGTTGTGGACCTGTTCTAGAATACTATTGATATCGACAAAACAGGACTTCGAACGATCTACTTTAAAAATGAGAGAAGTGTCATCTGCGAATAATATAATATCACATAAATCCTGCACCTGAAAGGGGAGATCGTTTATATATACGAGAAAAAGAAACGGACCGAGTATCGAACCCTGAGGCACGCCGAGAGAAACAGCTGAACCTGAAGACCTAACACCATTGATATCTACTCGTTGAATCCTATTACTCAAATATGACGCAAGTAAATTGAGCGCTGTATCCCTAATTCCATAGTGGTGGAGAGCTTCCTAAGGAGCGTATTATGTTGGACACAGTCAAATGCTTTGGAGAGATCGCAGAACACCCCAATGGCGTCCTGGGATGTCTCCCAAGCATCATAGATATGCTTGACGAGCGAAATACCTGCATCGATAGTTGACCTACCCTTTGTGAAACCATATTACTTCGTTGGTATCGAAATGGATTGAGTTAATAGGTGTTACGTGGATTTTGGAGTCTGGAATAGATTTGTATACTGTAAAGGTAACAGGGAAGAATAATGTAGTGAGTTTTCGGTAATGTAAAATACTGATAATGTACCTATTTGATGAGACAGGAAGCCGACTTGAACATAGTTCGAAGAAAGGCTAAACTGATGACAGATTGATAGTGAAATACAATGATGTTAATCATTACGTATGAAAGAAAGACTTTTCGCAGTAAATGTGGAACGACTTTGAATACCACCTGAATTACTTAATAAAATACACACGTATCTACGATAAAGTACCTTAATATCTTAAAAAAATCTTTATAACACAGAGGCAATATAAATTTCCACTTCATATTTTGTTTGAGTCCTCGAGGAGCTATTTGACAAGCCACCATTCTTCACTTTCGGCATCTGTCTTTTTGATATATCGTTATTGTATCATACTGTATAACCAACCAGCATAACAAGCCCTTTCACTTCGAACAACTGTTAGAACAATTATTGGAAGGTCCAGAGGTCCTCTTATTTGGTTAGTTGCAGTATCGGATTCGAGAGACATATCTTATGTTTTGCGGGTTTTGAAGGCTTGGTATGTCCAAGAATATTATGTAGAGTGACTTGTGAGAAATATTAAGTGACGAATAGTGATATGAATAGAGATGTATGGATCATATGTTCTGATTTGTTTGTAATGGGTTAAAAGCCTCACCAGGTTTTGATAGTGGTTCTATGGATATTAAAATTGAAATGCAGGAAAGTAACTAGCATAGTGTAAGTTATGAATTTGGTTAAGTTAGAATTAACATTTTCCACCCACCGTAGTTGAAAAATAATAAAGTATAAAACTTCCATAATTTTGAGTTCATGTCCCCACGAAGTTACTTAATTAAAAAGATTCACTTTTATTTACTCGACATACGAGGATGGTGCAATGAACTAAACGAACATCAAACACAAAATTCGATAGCACGAGAAATTCTCCAAAACCTTCGAGTTTTACTTTCAGATCAACCCCAGTAAATCTTATTAAATCATTCTATAAAATCCGCAGCCATCCCGAGCAAACCTTCATTAAACCTTTCTAATTCTAAAGATAATCCAAAAGTTTAATCTCAATCGAACACGTTAGACGATTCTTAGAGAAATTTCGAAGCGTCCAAACAGTTCTACTTTATACATCCAACGAACTTTGTCCGATCGGCTGAGCTCGGCTACGATCGGGAACGTTCGGCTTTTCGAACTACGAGTCCGTTGCAGGTGCTTCACTTGATAAATTGGGTGAGAAGGAACTTTTAGCTTCGGCAGAGAAAATCTTAAAGCGATAAGCTTAGCGAACTTGGTAGGAAATTTTAATTTAAGCGTTGTAAAAAAAATGTGTAAGCTTTTTCGCTGCGGCTGTACCTAATTTGCAATAAATAAGGATTTCGGAGATGTAGATACAGGGGAGAAATGAGAAATTATTGTTTTAAAAGTCAGGTGAAGGCGGCTTCAACTGTGCTGAGGTTTCACTCTATATCCGGATAATGCCGACAGATAATAGGCCACGTAATTTTTTTCGTGGATGAAGTATTAAGAATATTAATATCGCAGTTATATTTTTAAAGAATCCGTACTTTATTGCATCCAGTTTTAAGGTTACCTACAGACTTTTTTGTATAACTCCAAAATGTAGTAATGTAAGTTGAATAAGATTATGATGGCATGTTTTGATATGTGCTTAATTACTGCTTACCTCGTGCTCGCAAATGAACTTAATGCTCTTCCTTCAAATAACGAGTTGGTCAAAGTATTAGTGTAACTATTTCTTCAAAAATCTATCTTAAACAGAATTTCAAACTGGATTTTGCGAAACTCTCCTCTACGTTTATACATATTTGTATACATTACGTAGTATGTACATACATACATTCGTATATAAAGCGTCTAATGCACAATGCATGTAACACCGTGGCGTTACATAGTTCTCATCAGACGTTTATGAGTTGGCTAGACTTGATATAATTTATTCATAACTTCTACTTTTAAAACTTCCCTCGTTACCAGATGTTCGCGCCTGGGCTAGGGCTGTGCTAAATAGTTTTTAGTTTGGATTAATTGTTTTTGTTTTATGCAAGAGATAAAAAAAATAAGATTATCTTCGTCTCGAGTACAACCCAGTATTATTGTTATTGTTCCTTTAATATATTGATAAAATAATGCAAACACAAGATGTAAGGAAAATGCAAGGGAAGTTGGTAAGGATCGTACCAAGTGGCGTATGCGTGATATTTTGTATGTTTGTATGTGTGTAATAATTCAAAGATTATGTATTTTAATTATACTTTGAAAAAATAACAATTACTTTATGTAACACTTTTCAATGTTATTTTTAAAAAACAGCTCTACACTGCTCCAATGTTGATTACAAATGTACAGTATATAAAAGCTACTAACAACTTTTTATGTAGTTTTAACAACAGATAGACCACAAAAAAGTTCGGACCGTGAAGTAATATTTGCAGAAAACCTTTTCTGGATATTTAAGTTGTTAAAAATCGGTTTTTGACGGCCATGATATCCAAATTAGTCGCGTTTTCAGCCACACAACCTTCAAAATAACAAACTTAATTAAATATTCTATGAAACTGGCAACCCTGTCAGATTACCCGTAATAAGGTTTTTAGGTGATGCCATAAACTAAAATTTGTAATTACACACGATGTGGGGGCGCTAGTGGTACTTAAGTGGGGATGAACGTTGCATACAAACATTGTTGCATTATATACTTACGTAACTACTATTGTAAATCTGTTAAACTGTTTGAAACATAGTTTAATTTCATTAATAAGACAATTCATTTACATCAAAAAAATATTTTTTGAAAACTCAGTGCCATTACTGAGTGTTTGACAGACTTATGGTATTAAAAATATTTGCATTGTTTGCATACTCGCGTAGAGAAGTGTAGCCTGAATGTCAACTAAGCTTAAAACTTTGTGTCAAACGTAAGTTTAAGTCGGTAGTGCCTACTATGTCAGAGTTTGGAACCTGTGCCGTCTAGTGAAAAAGGCGGATGTCATTATATTAGACTCATATAATATATTCGACACCAAAATGTTTCAAGTGTCAAAAAAAAAGGTCAAAATCAAATTCCCAAATAGTACACTACATACACACTTTCAAAATACAGTTCCCATAAACCAAAATTTCCAGTGCCTATTCCCTTCTCCCACAGAGAACCTTCAATAAAATACAACACTAGTCTATACATCACACTTCGCTCGCAATAAAAATGAATAATGCACGTTGTTCCCACCGAGTGTTCTGAACTGTCTATTCTCACTGTTACTGTAGTTTCCTTTTGAGGTATTTTGGATGATATTATACTGAAAAGGAATTGGAACAGTAGAGCGTAAAAGAATAGAGATTATCTACAATACTTGATACTGAGTAGTAAGTAGTTATTGATAGTTTGTCTAAAGAAATCAGAAACTATTTCAACGCTTCTAGCACATTTAAATAAAACTGAATTTGACAAATAAAAACAATTATGAATAACTTAACCATGGTTAGTCTAAGAAAATAAGACTAAACGTCAATAGACCAGTGATTGTGGCTCTAATTGTTTTTTGAGATAATTAAATATTCGTACACTTATAAATTATTATTACTGATGTAGAACGATGCTTAATCTAAGTCAACAATTATGTTGTTTATTATAAGAATACTTTCTGTACATAGTTATAATACAAGCACATAACATCTTCTTGAATTTATTTGATTCACAATTTAATGAATGTAAACTATTATTTTGAGATACTGGCGCTTAAAACATTCAGTAATTAAGACAGTAATTTGTACGTCTTTCTATCAAACATTAAATTGTTTTATAACACGTAACTACAGACAGCTGAAGTCTATAACAAATAAAACGAAAACTAGTCTCACTACTCGAGACTGTTAGCTTTCCAAAATCGTTACAGCAGTCTATCAAGACGTGTGTTTGTATTTAATTCGGCTTAGAACACTATCAAATGAAATTGAGCTTCAAATTACTTGAAAACAGAGTTAACAAACATGGAAACCAATTCTAGTATGACGTCACTGGCCGTAGTTACAAAAGCCTTTGGCACAAACACTGGTCAAATACGACTAGTGTTGTCATCGTTTGGGACGATTTCACTAAAACAACATGGTGATTGTTGGTTGAAGTGTGTGTCCAATGTTGGACGAGATTGGAATCTGATTACTGAACCTACAAATACTATTTGCCTCAAAGTAGGCGAAGTTATGCCTTATGACTTGAAGTTGTATTGTTAAGTGCGTAATATAAAAAGGTGTGATACTAATAATAATTACTGTCAATACAAATTTAATAGAGCTGGTTAATTTGACCGAAGAATCGAACGAACCAAGGAGTTGCTTGACATGTAATACGATTGCATCCTCAGAATGTTTTATAAAATTAGTTGGCTTATTATACTTAAGGCAATTTTTATAACAGACTTAAAGTACATTTTTAAAAACATACTCAATATACATTTTTTTAAAAATTAGTTACATGCCAAAATTTCATTCAAAACCTTTTTGGACTAACGAATTAATAACCTGCTTAAATAGAACTAGTCAGTTATATGCATAGACGAATTAAAGTAATCATACTAAAATCAAAAGCTATGTAATAAATAACTTAAACATGTAAAGTATATTGGACACGCGCATCGTGGGAGCATGATCGAACAGACTGCATGTTTGCCGACGACTTTACCCGGACGAGATCCCGTCTCTTGTAACGTGGACACTGGATTGTGTGCTCAGTTCACATGTTTGGAGAAATATAACATAATTGTGAAATATTAAACAGAACTTTTACCCATTTTTTCACTTGCTTGAGTCAAAATCGTGGTTATAAAACCTTTGTTTCATTTTCCTATGAATTATTTAATCACTGTATGTATATTTTAAGCGCCTTTATAGTTGTAATTTAATTTTTAAGTTATATTTTATTTAAACACCTTATTAATGTAGTATATGACTGTCAAGGAAACTAAATATTGCATTGTAAACATTTTCTATTTTTTTTTCTCATGTCAGTGAACTGTAATTGTTCTTTTGAGAATAAATATTCTTTAAACCTAAATATGATGTTTGATGTCAATTAGAATGTGTAATGCTAGTTTTCAGGGTAACAAAAGTACTATAATAATAAATATAATTGAATATTAAATATAATAATGCCATCAAAAACATTCTGTAAAAACCTCAAGTCTCGCCGTAAAAAGTTGTGAGATCGATATAATACCAAGTCGATTAATCTATTTAGTCTCTACTTAAAGGACCTTCTGTCTTAAGTTATTACGTATGTTATTATCATGCCAATTAAAAAAAATACCTTTAAAACAAATAGACCGACCTGGCCATCGCATGATTTCATTATTAGTATGTATCACACTACACAGCACGACGAGAAGTTACCTGAAATGTTAATGGCGAATTTGTGTTTTCTTGCGATGACCAAGTCGATCGTTTTGTTTTAAAGGTATTTTTTTTAATTGGCATGATAATAACATACGTAATAACTTAAGACAGAAGGTCCTTTAAGTAGAGACTAAATAGATTAATCGACTTGGTATTATATCGATCTCACAACTTTTTACGGCGAGACTTGAGGTTTTTACAGAATGTTTTTGATGGCATCTCACTTCTTTTTGTAGAGCGAACATAAGTCCAATTTGTATGGACAGACGTTATTTTTTCATAATTCAACATATTTTCCTATGGGAATGTTGTTCAGTTTCATGGGCTAAACACCCTTGCCCACCCTATACCCCCTCCCGTTATGCCTCATATAGTATGTACCTATTTACACCTATTTATTTTATTTTCTACAGTAATAATAATTCATTAACTGCAAATGTAACCTTGTAATCTTATACATTTATATGGGATTACAAAGTTATTGTTGCAGTTGGTGTATTTAGAAAACTGGACTGAAATTAGAAAATATTAGATTTTTCCCATGATTAAGACACTAAACCCTATTTGTATTCTAAATTTTAAGCTTCTAAGTCTGCTAGAAGTACCTTAGACTTTTGATGATCGGTGAGTCAGTGAGTCAGTGAATCAGTGAGTGACAAAATTCAAAATTTTAACAAGTTGTCATTCTTAAACTACTCGTTCAAATTGACTGAAATTTTAAATATACCGTATTTATACAATGACTGATTAGTTGCTGAAAATCCAGGCGTCTTGTTTTATCCACAACGAAATTATAGGGGTGTCAAAAATAGCGCGAATTGCTTCGAGAAAAGGATGTTACGGCCGTGCCGCTTTTTTTTTGCTCGACTTGCGGGGGCACTTCCGTGCCCCCAGATATGAATGGTGATTATCTAATCCGTGGACTCACTAGTATGTCTTACTGATAGATCCACGGTCTTCCAGGATCTAATAGTCTTACCGGTCTATAGCAAGATTTTATTATCGATATATACATCTTATATGATCACATATATTACCAAGTTTTACCAATTATTCTAAATTAAACGGTGTATCGCTAACCCCCGGTTTGTGAGTACATTTAGCGGCAGTTTATCTATTTAATAGCGTTTTTTATTAGAGTTTAAACGCTATTGAATAGATAAACTACCGCTAAATGTACCTCAGAAACCGGGGGTAAGCCGTCTAGGTTAAACCTATCAAAACCGAGAGCACTTGAAATACATTTCGAACAACACAGATATATTTATAAGGCATGAGCACACGTCCGTGACAGGTCGTATCTATGTGAGACCGCAGGCCGCACCTGTATGCGCTGTCACCTCCAGCCACTGGCTAGCCAATTGTACACCCGGCTTTATGTCTCCGATAAAAAAATATTAAAATTCGAAGATGTGTTTGAGAGTTAATAGTAAACTTTAGAGGTTATTGACCAATGCGTTGTCTTTAAAATATAGGGTTTGATTATAAGGCTATCCTGTGGCTTATTTTTACCTAGGGGTCCAGCCGATATTATTATGGAGCCCTGGATTCAACATCGCCGTTCTAATTCAATATAATTAAGAAAACTTAGACTTGAATATTCGTATTTTATAAGCCAATCTCATAACCCAGAGACATTTATTATAACCAACCTCAATTAAGCCTTTCTACTGCATAATATCATTTTTCATTGCTTACAAATTTTATACAAGCTGCCTCAGCTGATTTCACCTAAAGAAAATACAAAAATATCTACTTATTCGCTTTAACACTATTAATAACAAGCGTAGATAATCCGAAGCAATTTAATGATAATTCAAAACTTAAACAAAATAATTTCACCTCACCAATAATCTCTCAAACTCACAAAGAAGCCGAGTTTGCGTCGATCCAAGTTGGAAACTGCTCCGCAATTGTACTGCAACTCAACTGCAATTGAATTGCATCGCAATTTTGAGCCATAACTTACTGTTAGTTAAACATGTTCAAGTCCACGTTGTACTTAGTGTGTACACTTCTAATTAGATATCTACCTGAACTATGTAGTGCATCTGCTGACTGAGTACCGAGTTGGGGGTGATGCTTTGAAGCTATATAAGCTGTTAAAATAATGGTCAATAATGTTTAGAATAATGTTTTTTTTTTCGATTCTTATTTTACTGTTCAGGGAATATAACGTTACTGTTAAGTAAAAATCGCGAAAAGGCTGTTATTTTCCTCTTATTACGCGAAATAACTGAACCGGTTTTGATAAAACACAGCTAAAAACATAGACCGCCGCGAGCTTACGCTAGTAGCCTAAAATAAGGAAATGATTCATACATACTTTTATTAATACTTATAAAAATCAATAAAAAAAATGACTATACAAAATTACAGTAAAGGAAAACTATGTACCATACCATGTTACATATACTATGTTCATTCTACCCTTACAGTTCATGATTTTACAAATACCTACTTTGGGTGATATAAAAAAGTATTTTAGCAAGATGAACATCATACAAATAATTTTCTAACGATCTAAGCACAATTCACAATTCACAAATCAAAATACCATCCGAAAAGACAAATATACTCTAACATTAATCGTATGTAACTAGCAGTAATGAATCATGGTGATAGGATTTTATTAACCGGGGGAGATGTGAGCACTGATACAGAGGTATTAACATAACGAAGTAGCCGGTCATGCGTGCTGGCTTATCTGAGTGTGAGGTTTGTTACCAGTTGGGGAACGTTACGGTTTGGAAGATAAAATTTTGGTTTTTGTTTAATGATTTGTGTTGTAAAATAGGTTTGTGTTTTTACTTTTTAAAATATTGTTCATCAGTAAATTATTATTAGTAATATTAATAGTACCTGTATTATTTTTCTTAAGAGTGTATGTGACTAGATTAAAAAAAACACTGCTAAAAATGGTAATGTAGTTCTGAAAGCTCTTTATGAAAAAAAACAGGTATATAATGATAGCTGCGATGTCGTATCTACATAATTTATTTTTTAAATCTATAATTGTATAAAACATCAACTTAGCAGGCCTATCTGTACTAGATATCTAGAAAACACACCGTTGACCGTATAATTAACACAGTGTACTGGGTATCGGAAAAAATATTTTGGACCAAATAGGAAAATGGAGCAAACGAAAATTCACCAAGCAGACTCAACCCTTAACACCAGAACAGACCGGCGGCACGGTATGCGCGTGCGCAACACTTCGACCGCACGAGGGTGTGCACCCACCTTAAAATATTGCACTTTACATCCACTATCGGTGGATCAGCTCGTGTGTAAGCCCCTGAACCGTGAACTGAATAGTTTAATTATCGTGTGTATACCGTTTTTGTATGTATGTGCATGAATGTAGAATTTGACACGGTTCGCTTCAGGAAGGGTTTTGGGTAGCGATACGTGAAAAGTTGATTTAATACAGCGCGTGGCGGTGGAGTTTGTACTGCAGATATGGTGTTGCATGGCTTTTTAATTACACATACACGGTACAAGTATTTTTAGTTTCGTCAGATTTTTTTTAGTTTTAAAAAGACTAAAACACAACTCTTGCTGTAAGCATTGGTATTGTGTCAGGACTTTTACAAACACACAAACAATTGACACAAAACTACAGACGGGAAACTACTACTACTAATAGGTGGTCAGTCTAGTGCCAAAGTTTTAAATTAAAACTACTATCTGTGGAGTACACGAATATTTGTTCCGTGTAAGAATCGAACTCACAATCTGGGCTCTTTCGAACATCATAACATCACGATGTACTGGCAATGTGACGGAAGTCGTCACATTCGTCAGTAATAGCCGAATAGTATATATTTGGCTTTCAAGAAAAAAATAGTTGAGTCCAAGATATTATTATGCGTTACTGACTTGTCAAAGTTACGTAATACAACCTTAGTTGTACTTTGATAACAAGTGACAATAACATCATAGCTTGAAAATCTTGACAGACCATTTGCATGCAGTTAAAAACATCTTCTTGGGTGTATTTTAATGTTTGTGAATGTTTTTCTATCCTTTATTTTATGTAGTAGACTTTACGCTTAGAACTAAAATTATCTTCTTTAATAATAAGTATCAAAGTAGGTACAAAGAATAATTTATAACGTGACAAATTACGTCCCTTTCTAATTACCTCAAAAAGAAGAAGACATAACAATAAAACAGTTGAATCCACTTATCATTATCTCAAGTCAGATAAGTCACGGAATTCGGATGGCAATAACCCGAATACCATCGGATAAAACTAAAATGATTCTGATAACGTAACAGCCATTACTTTAAATTTAATCTAAAATATTCTACACGAAAGTCCAGGAGAAAAAAGGCTTATGTATATTGAAATTTAGGGTACTTATATCGTTTTGACTTTGATTAATAAATATTTTGTAATGTTCAGATAGCATCTTCCCTTCAAATCATTTGCTTATCAGAATAATTGAATTTAATTATTTCGTATTTAATTATATTGAAATATATTCGTTGTAGTACCTATAATATTAATTATTTTTACTTTTGTTCCCGTTGTGTAACAAATGTGAACCGTTTTTCCGATGTTAATGTGATGAATATCTTTAATTAATTTGTTTCGGACGATTTATTGTTTATTAAGTTTTGTTCAGTGGGAGGGAAGGATGGATGGTGGCTTTTTTGTAAAGATTAATTTACGTATTTAAATGTTTCGTGTTAGTTTTAATTATGTGACTTGGAGAACAAATTAGTTTATTGTATTTTAAGCAGATATTTATAGATTTGAACGATAGTTTATTCTAGTTAGTACGGCAAAATATTTTATGATTTTGATGCGCTGAGATAGAGCAAATTATTGAATAATTTGACTTTTTATATCAATCTGTATTCTTCCATTTTTACCAACTTTAAATTATTGTATATTCATCGCGTATTGTGGAAAGATCTTTTAAATCGTATTTTATTCAAAAAAGCCTTTTCCCATACACATTTTTATTCTAATAAAATACTAGAGCTATACTTAAAAGTAACCTTAGATTACTTGACTTAAAAAGACCATGAACAAATAGACTGGTATTTTCTATCAACATCGTTAGACTTAGAAAAAGAAAAAATCAATCAAAGAAACCACTTAAAACTAAAACACTTAATCCTATTTACATTGCACAAAGATACCGCACCGAGCATCGAACCTACTTGATACACATTTCGCAATCTCTCAACGCAAACACAGACGTAGAACGTATATACGCTTTTACTTGGCAAAATATTTGACTTCACTCGAGTCGTGTGCTTACTTATATTACAGTACTGTTTTGGCAATTTTTAACTCACGACAGTTCCTATTAAGTGTATTGTGTTATATTCAGTTCGTGTAATATTGCTGTTGAGTGTTTGGATGTTCCATTAAGTTCGTGTATTAAGTAAGAAGATATCGTTAGTACAGTTATGGGTATGAATATGCGTTTATCATATAGAAAACTGTGCTTCTGAACTGTCTACTGACTTAATATAATAATAGCTAGTTAAATAGTTTTTAACTATTTTCGGAGGTAATTTATAAAGATCTAAGGTAGTAGAAATGCGAGTGTATTCTTTCTTTTTAATAGAAGCCATATTTCAACTCTTTGATTTAATCGGCGGCGCAGTGGCTAAGGACAACCTTGGTCACCAGTCCACGGTGTTTTTAGTATACTAAGGGATCGTAAGTTCGATCCTCACATGGAAAAATATTTGTCTAATCCGGAAGTAATTGTTTCGAGCCGTTGCATTTTGTTTGTTAGTTGCTACACTTTGTTCACTTTACTTATAAATATTATGTTTGTAAACCTCGACACACAAATATTTTTTATAAGTTCAAGTTGTCTTACAAAAATACAGTCTAAAAGTACAGATAAGTCCCAAAACAGCCAGTTTAAGTCGTGCATCAAGGAATCGAGTACCAACAGCATTAGTATACACTCTCTCTCAAGTTTGTATCGGAACAAGTTTAGCGCGAGATGAAAAGGACATGTTTTGAGTGCTCGCACTGGGATTAACTGTACTGTTTCACTGAAACACTAATGAGTTGGTCTTAGAGTTTTAATGTTTTTGAATATTTTTGGGGATGGAGGTGTCGTTTAGACAGCGATACATAAGGAGACAAATGTCCCACGGCATAGCTAGGAATGGCAGCTACTAAAATAAATGTAAAAATGTTTACATATTTATTGACTTTATATACAAACGTAAAAAGGGGGATTTAATGCCTTAAAGATGCTTTGACAGTTTTCCTTAGATTGGTGCAGAGATAAATTGAAATAACTTATAATAGTACAAAATAAATAATAAGTCTAAGTAAATATAAAAAAACCAGTCAAGTGCTAATTGGACTCACGCACGAAGGGTTCCATACCATTATTTATAATAAAATACATTTGTTGCATGGAAGCTCCCTTAAATTATATTAAATTAACTATATGTTTTTAGCATTTGTTGTAATAACTGCAACAGAAATATATTATCTAAAAAAAATACTTTCATAATTCATGAGATACAGCCTAGTGACAGACAGACAGCAAAGTCTACAATAATTAATTAGGCCCAATATTCTATAAAATATTTCTATACATCATCTAATAACAACTAGCAACCATATCTCTATTCTGAACACACACTCCAAACTCCCAAAATCCTTATTAATGAATAACCTCTAAAATTCGAAGCGCATCCATTATTACTCACCCACTAACTATTGCACCGAATTCAAAGGGGAAAAACTTTAGAATAGTAGGCGTTTCCTAGATAGGTCCAAAGACTTTGGGCTAACATAGTCTGCTTTTGAAAGTGCCAGAACAAGCCGTGTATTTAGTTAGACGTTAGTTTGACTGTCTTTGAACAGATATTTACTTTGAACGCTTGTTCATTTTCCTATTGGTACTGTTTTGTTATTTTTAGACTGTTTTGGGATGTAAGGTTTCTTTTTTCAGCTCTTTACATGATCAATTTGTTTTGTTTTATCGCTTGTTTTAACGAAAAACTTCTGATAAAACCTATCATTGAGGATAAGTGTCGGATAACGTATCTGATCGATAAATTATAGCAAATGTATGCAAAAATATGTCAAATTGGTAAACTAACCTATAGTCCCAAGTTATAAAAACTTTGGTCTCTGCCGACTCCCATGAAAAACTGGCGTGATTTTGTTTACTTACGTATTTGAATGTAATACACCGTATGTATTCTTTAAGACTGTAGGCACGTATGAACTTAAAGCCTATCCCTCCCTTATTCCAGATAATCCAGGGGGGCTATCCTGTATCTCAGTAAACAACAATTTGAAATCCACTATGCTGTAGATTGTTTTCTTTCTTACA
Organism: Anticarsia gemmatalis; assembly: GCF_050436995.1. Taxonomy (NCBI): domain Eukaryota; kingdom Metazoa; phylum Arthropoda; class Insecta; order Lepidoptera; family Erebidae; genus Anticarsia; species Anticarsia gemmatalis. The sequence goes on from NC_134747.1 coordinate 12,740,056, forward strand.
TTATAGTGATTTACACGTTACTTCAGAGAAGCGATGTACAGCAAAGTGGCTATCAATTTGACGTACACTAGTTGTCAACTGAAATACGTGATATGCCCGCAGATCCTTGCCCAGCGTTGGGATAGGTTACAATTGGAATTGGAATGGTTTAAATTCAATATTTATACAAACTATCTCCATAAACTAAAGGCTCACCTACGCGTAACGTGTGTTCCGTCTGAGCAGAGGCAGGCGTTAAGATGAGAGATTACAGGAGACGGTGTCATATTTCATTTACAAAGATTTATAGTTGACGTCAAGCGGCGCACGCTTTGTTACCTTGTTCAACGCTAACTTTAGTAGGTGTTAGGATAACTGGGTTAATGGTTAGGTAAATAAGAAGGTAGAGCTAGAAATCAGACACTTATTGTATGTTTACGAAGCTTATGAGTACGAATACATATCTTTATATATATAATTCTTCTGTAAGTGTGTATGTCACTGAACTTCTTTTTAACGACTGGACCGATTTTGCTGAAGATTTTTGTGTGTGTTCAAGGGGATCTGAGAATGGTTTAGATTATTAAAAAAAGTTTAAAATTTTTAAATTAAAGACGTGTAGACAGGACAAAGTCTGTCGGGTCCGCTAGAATTATTATATTACCTTTTATAGAGAAAATCGTTGAAGCTTAAAACTTCTTTCCATAATAACGGAAGTTGTATTCTTTAGTAATTTTTCACTCTATCTATCAGTTAAGCTATTCAACACTTCACTCTTCAACCATTTTCTTCTTAATATACATTGTATAATTTTAGTTTAATATACGTAAAGATGTGTTTGACATCTATCTCGTAAGTTCCTAATACTTCAGATTACCACTTTAATAATACCAGCTTAAAATAAGACAACATTTTATAAAAACATTGCAAATCGATTTACAAAACAAAAATTCATAGTCCATACCATTTCGAAAACAAAATTGAATTGAACAAAAAAAATAATAGTCGAAAATATAACAGAGTACATTTTTGAACAGAAAAACGTTAAATTTTTAGCAAGTGTAACGATTATTAAGAATGTAAACGCAAATTAAGAGGGCCCGAGTCCCTGTTGACTTGGATTCCAATTTAATTTTGTACACTTTATCTGTAGAATACCAAATAGATGGGCAAAGATGTAGAATGACCTTCGGAAGAGGCCATTCACCTTTGACGTGTCAAAGTTTAAAAATTGATTGGAAATTGTCACGTTCTTTCTGTTATCGTAATCTGATTAGGACGGTTTTTTAGAGTTTGGTTACAGTGTAGTGTACAGACAGAATTTTGTAAATAATCATCTATTTATTAGATTTTTTTTATAATTCAATATTTTGTTGAATTTAAAGTTGTAGGTCTTAACTAAACAGAAGTACAATCTCCTTCTTATTTCTAAAGTAAGAATAATATCTAAAGTAGATAAAGAGTAGATTTTTTGGAACATTAAAATTAATTTACAGTAACAGGCTAAATAACTATCATCGGGTCACCCTACTGTTAGGAATTACTGTAAAGAAATCAAAATTATGATGGCTTGTTTAAATATTACAGTAGTAATAATGAAATCGATTTCATGTTCTTATTCTTACGGATTTAAGAATTCTTCAATGTATAGTAAAATTGTAAGTTCTATAGTAGAGTTTAAGAGCATCATATCAGTCGCACCTTTGTTAGTAGGTGTGCCTTCTACGACAATGACGGATTGGTAAGTAATACATACTGTTAGAACGTTTACAGATTATTTCCTATGCTTTTTAATATATTAAAGTACTGGATAGCATATCTGATAGAAAAGTGTAAAATCTGTCAACATGTGATTAATTAACCGACACTGACACTAAATAGTAAGTTAATTGTCAAGTGATTGTTTGGGAGTTGTTATTTTAAAATAGCTCTGGTGCTTTTTGTGTGTCCTACTTTAAGCTAGAAATCGAGATTTTTTTCTAGAGTACCTAGTTACGTGTGATTTTTTATTTAAATTATACTATAAAAACTACGCTCAAAACACCAAAAAAATGCGTTTTATCCCTTCCAGTGTCATCTTTATTGTCTTACTTAAATCCATAAGGAAAGTCGTCTACAAATTAAATTTGCCGATTCAGTTTGCACTTTAATTCTTATGATTGGTTGCTCGTAATCGTCTATAGCTGAGTTTATTGCTTCTGCACCGAATTAGCTTGGATTTTTGTTTAAAATATTTTCGAAGAAAGATATTTAATTTTATTATTGTTATTGAAAGTTCGTTAGGTTTTGTTTAGTTATGAGTTTAATGAACTCTTAGACTTATAAAGTTTTATTACGGTGTTTTCCTTTATTACCTGGAAAAACCATCGATGTTTTTTAACCTTAACCTTCGTACACAATATGCTTGAAATGCGAGTGCTAAATAAAGACACAAAAACCTACAGATAACATCAGCTTTACATCATTTTTCTAAACATAACGCGGGAACAACACTCTCCTTTTCGTACCAATTATATTTTACAAGCGCAATGATTAGCAAATTTCATATTGTGCTTTGTTTTTTAGAAACCAAACATACAATATCTTTTTAATAATTTCTTTGGTTGTATTTCTATCTTGCATCCTTTGTCCGAACTCCACACGAACAAACACTAATATCTGTAACTGGTTGCACAATCAAACGTTCCCTAATAAATCGATTGTCAGCAAGAACAAGTATAATTCGTTGTAAGCTTTACAACGAGTTTGATAGTTGCTCTCAGTTCTCAGCTATCGAGGAAATGTTCGAGGAAGGAATTATGTCTCGAATTTGAGAGTTGTGATATTAACGATTTATACACTTAGTAGCTTTTACCCGCGACTTAGTGTCTATGAAATTTTTCTTGTAATGAAAAGTACGTAACTATCCAGGTTATAAACCATCTGTGAACTAAACTTTATCAAAATCTGTTTGGTAGTTTTTGTCTAAAAGAGTAAAAAGCGTACATACACAAATACCCAGGAGTCTACCTATATCGATCAAGTTTTAAAACGATACACTGGTTATGTCTTATGGTCCTAGAAGCGTGGTTAATGACATGACATTCATTGCCTTCACTGAGCATTTTCAAGACAGAAATAAGAAGAGTTTTTTCTTAACTGGAAACCCACACAGTCTCCTTATCAACGACACACAACATTTGCAAACACCCCTGCTCCTACCATTGAGACTGGCAATTCATACAACATTTTTAATAAACATAGACCTTCCAAAAAAAATCACAATGAACTCTTAATTTAAATTTAAAAAACAGAACACGTTATAAATTACACATTCTTTTAATTCAAAATGCGAATTCATATTTTTTTCGAGCACACGCCACGTCCGTCGCTGCCATTTTTGCTGGCCAGTTATTATTTTAGTCGGAAACAATGGCGGCTCTGCAGGCGTAATAGCCAGGTTTGTTGCAACTGCTAAATGGTTATCTTGGGCTCCTGAGGCTACTTGGAGCGGTGGTCTAAGTAAAAAGAAAATTTAAATATTACTTCCGCAATGAAAAAATATCGGTTTATTTACAGACGTTACTATTGGAAATCGAGTGTTTCATATTTAAAATATGCTTCACAATTAGTTCCTACGGCACTCGCTTGGAGCTTTGATCAGATTTTCAGACAAAATTTGTCAATTGCCAGTCGGTAATTGATAGGCGACAGTAGTAGAAAATCGCTTCTCCGAACACACGATAAATTAGTATGACGTTGGTAATTTGTAATTAAAATAATGTATTAGTGTATTTTATTCATTTCTTCAACATAATGTGTATCTTAAAATGTCTAGATAAAAGTTTAGATCATATTCTAATAAAAAAAAATCATAGAGGTAGTACGCGATGTTTTCACTAGATACAAGTTTTGACTATTTCCTGATCAAAGTAATTACAATGATATATTGTTTTTCAAAGAGGCAGTACGCGATTTAAGAAAACTTATCTTCAGGCCGTTAACCAATTAAGTTTAAAACTACAAAAATGTTCAAAATTACAATATCATTGATTATTTTGTTCCAGCTAAGTAAAATAAATATCTTATTATTTCTAGTAACAAATATACAAAATCAACTTCTCCGCTATCATCTTATAGCTTGAACCGTCTCCTTGCATACCGTCCGGCTACTTTCCGCCTGTATTGTAGCCGCTGTGAACTTATGTAGGCACGCCCGCATTTCTTTGTGTACCGTACCTGTATCAACTAGGTTATGTAAGACGATCGGAGTTAATGTTCCAGGCGGTTTTCAATGTGTTCGTGTATTATTTGAGTTTAGTACTTTTTGTATTGATGGATATATTGTTTTAAAAATCGATTTTATTATTTGGTAAGTTTATAGTTTTCACGATGTCGTAGGTATAGTATTTTAAAGTGCCATAGTAATCAATTAGTTCTAGTAAGGTTTATTTATTTTATTTTATCGTATGATTAGTGGTCAACTTAGTTTCAAAGTGTTCAAGTTGCCCTTGTATAGTTATTTCCTCCGTGTGTCTAATTTTACTGTGATTTCGAGGGGGATTAAACCAAAAACTTACTAGTACATGACAATATTACAGTAAAATCAGAGTCACTCAGGTAAACAAAAAATCTTATAGAAAATAATCCCACAAGAACAGTGTAGCAACAATAATTTCTCAGTGACTATGTAAATCATTGCATTATGAGCTTTCAATGAATTTACGTAATAAATAACTCTATGCATTGCAATAAATAACCTCATTCGTAATATTATAACCTATTGTTAAATCATCAAACAAATAAAACAGTTACCGGTAAAGTTTACCCACTAACCTGCAAACTGAAATTACAGGTAATAAACCATGTGCACACCCGCAGCGATAATTTTACAAGCGATGATTATAGCTCTATGTTCACACTAGTAGGTCGGACTTGCGCTGGAGGCGAGGGATATTTGTGAGAGAAATCACCGTGATGAACTAAATTATGGAGGTGCAGTCTGTTTTAGATTATTGATGTTGATTAAAGGTTTGGTTTTGGTGTTTGATTAGGCGTTTTGTGGTGTAGGAAACAGATAAAAACTAAGGTTTTATAGAAATAAATGTGTTTTTTCTGAGGTATCATATTACCGTAATATCAATAAGTATTTTAACTGGGTTTTAATTAGTTCTTTAAGTAATTAATGTATTTGCTCTAGAATTTGACTTGAGTGGTAGAGAATCAAATGTTAAGAATTAGTTAGGCCTATATTCTAAATAATGACAGTATTAGGTTTGATATTCGAATAAGTTGAAAACTGATGATGATGCTTGTAGAGATAATTGAATAAAATCAAAACTGTTACTTTATGTTCATATTTCCAAGAACATAGTAACCTCGTCTTATTACCCCGTGCAGTAAGTAAAATGTAGGTTACCTATCGCAAAAGTTATAGAACTACCTGACAATCTATCAAATCACAAATACTTTCACTAATCTATCTCAAAAGGACCTTAACCATACATACTTTTAAACCAAACCACCCAAATCCACTTCAAGCCATAAACTAACACAACAATTCAACCGATTATATCCCTAATAGACATGCTCCCCCATCAATTCACGACGCAGAATCCAATGCAGCTGTCATTACGTCAGATCACGCGTCATGACGTCACGGCGTCATGCACACCAGGGAGACATTGCTCGATCTCGATGGCCATTAACGTCAACGGATGGCTTAGTCGATCGAGCGGGAATAAGGATTGATGCTATAATTTGTAGTTATAGCTTGTAGTGGTGTGTTTAGTTAATTAGATTAGTAGATTTAATTCTTTAAACTCTGATGACACTGTCACATATGACAAAAAAGCTAGGAAGAGAGAAAATAAATTTCCAAAATAAAACAACCAAGTGATTTAGATCCATTATAGTAGAAGAGTGATATTTACAAGTAGGTACTAGTTACAGATTAGTCAAATGTAAAATTTAACGTGGCAGTAGTTTTTACTTGATTTGAAGACAAAAGATGACATAATACCAATATTACGCTTTAACGTAACGTGTTAATCATTATAGTCTAAGTAAGAAAACAGTGTACAGTATGGTGGCTTTCCAATACTTGTCAACTGAGATACATGATAAACCCGCTGGTAATTCCTTATTACGAATGGAAAGTCACTGCAGTCAAATAAGAACAAGTAATATGAGCGCTCTAACCTACACGACATCCACGTATTTACCATAAAATCTAAAACAAATATCTAAACTATACAATACAGTAAATAAACAAGACAAAAGCTTATTTTCCAACTGTCAGAAGAAAACCGTCGAACTATCTTGTGCGTTCCGTCTTAAAACCAAACCTAATTCTGACTTGAGGATCCCCTATTTCCTGGCGAAGAACTCACTGTTCGTAAAAGAACTTACAACATGTTGGCTGACTTGTTGGGCTTTTGGTTCTTATTCTACGCCTTGTGTAACCTTTAAAGTAGAGATGTCACGAATATTCGGCAACTATTCGTTATTCGGCCTATTCGGCCACTTTTTTTGCTATTCGGTATTCGGCCGAATAATAGGTACTATTCGGCCGAATACCGAATACCAAACCATGTAAAAAGACAAGCATATTACTCAAAATTATGTATTTATTTCCAAAATTACAACACTTTAGTAATTAAAATTAACCAATGGTAAATTATGATGAATAAAAACAAGCTTTTCAGCATTTCTTGGTAGCAAACGATTACGCTTTTCATTGTAAATGATACCAGCCTCAGAAAATAACCTACTTTCACTATACACGCTACTTCCAGGAGAAGAAAGATACACTTTAGCAAATTTCGAAAGGTTTGGGTATTGTTTTTCGTTTGCGAACCACCACTTGTAAGGGTCGGCCTACTTAGCTCCTAGCAAGCTAGCCTCTTAGCAAAATAGTAATGAGGTTTTATTTTATGTATTACTAGCTGACCCGTGCGGCTCCGCTCGCGTGAATTTCGTACTGTTGCTTATTCATTTGAGCACGCGAATTGCGAAGCACTCGATACACCTACACATAAAAATGCTAACAACTCTTTTGTCATCTAATGGTTATTTACGAAAGGGACCCGAAGGGCACACAATGTGACACAGGCTCAGGCAGGCCTGATTTCCTGTGGTTACCTTCTTTTCCGCTCTCGTCTGTATCCGTAGCAGTTTACAGTGTAAAATATAATACCTTATTATAGACTGACCATTGCTTACCCGTCTGGATTCAGAATATTATTATAGGTCCTATCTGCGCCGGAGCTCTTCAGACGCGTAATAATGTATACTTACGATGATACGTCCGAAACCGCGTAACCCGTAATTATTTTTTATACTTATATCATCCGTTGTTTATTTTTTAAAACTTACCACATAGTCTGTTTCATAGCTATCCAATTTATTTCCTTAATGCAACCAATTAATTTGGTTATGTGATTCGAACAACAACGCCATCTGTCAGTTGTGGCGAACAACGACCACAAACGAAATTACTCGGTTTGCCATCTAGGATATCCCGATCGCACCGGACCCACGTAAACCAACATTTTTGTGTAATATATTATACAACATTTATGTTTAAAAATCTTATAAATGTATAGCATGTTTCAAAGGTATTTTTTTTACAATAAAGCCATCAAAATTAATTAATTAGAAAAAACATGCTTTGTTGCGGTTTATAACGCCATCTATTGGTTGGCGCGAACAACAGGTATCGATACGGCAGGCGCCGCGTTAACTATCTATGCGAATGTTGTGAAATGGATTGTAACGCCATCTATGGTCTCTATAGGGAAACGCAGGTTCAAACGATTTCTACGTATTTTTTGCAATTTTCTAAAAATCTTTCAGATTTTATGCTATAAAAAGTATCTTAGAAATTGCTCCACTACTTATTCTATGCATATACCAAATTTCAGTGCATTCTATCCGGTAGTTTTTACGTGATAGCGACACATACAGACGGAGGACAGACAGACAGACAGACAGAAAAGAAAATTATAAATTGCAGATTCGGTATCAGTATCCGTTACTAAACATCCCCCATTGGTTTTTTTTTAAATATATTCAATGTACAGAATTGACCTCTCTACAGATTTATTATAAGTATAGATTTTTACACTGACAAAGCGTTCCGTGACGTGATTTACTCGCAATTGAAACAATACTCGCCTACAATGTGTTGTGTTTATTTGCACCCCGCTCCACCCCTCGTCGCCTGCCGCGCCTACGCAACGAGGAAAGCAGGTTGCGAATTGTCTTAATCCAGCTAACGCGCCTCCGACAAGCATGAATTTCGTGCCGAATATTCGTCGGCCGAATATTCGGCGCTTCGGCCGACCGCATTGCCGAATATTCGGTATTCGGTATTCGGCCAATTCACTATTCGTGGCAACTCTACTTTAAAGGTTTGGTACATACTCAATGTGGTAATAATTACGATAGTGCCTTTTACCGAGTAGTTTTTAATTTGAACCTAATAACAGCAGGCAAGGCATTATTATTGTGTTACCTAATGCATTATTATTGGCTTGACCAAGTTTCTTTAGGATACGGTAAGATGGCCTTAAGGCCTTATCTATACTAATATTATAAAGCTGAAGAGTTTGTTTGTTTGTTTGTTTGTGTGTTTGAACGCGCTAATCTCAGGAACTACCGGTCCGATTTGAAAAATTCTTTCAGTGTTAGATAGTCCATTTATCGAGGAAGGTTATAGGCTATATATCATCACGCTGCTACCAATAGGAACAGAGTACCAGTGAAAAATGTTACGGATAGGGGGAAAATTTTGACCCATTCTCTCTTAAAATTTAGTGCCGCTAATATTTGAGAAATAGAAATATTATGTCGCCTGAACAAACTCGCCGTATGTCACATCTCACTAAACTTACTATTTTATCGACATCTTAATACAACATCAGTGAACTTTATACCTTTGAAATAAAGCCTATTTTCGCTTGTCTTTCACAGAATAGTCTCGTGGCATATTATGACATGTAGAAAGTTAGATTGAAACAATTTTCATAGTTATTTACGAGTATAACTTAGTAACGGGATGGGAATATATATTTCTATCATAAATTATGTTCAGCCTAGTAATAAAAACTTGTTAATAGAACCTAGAAAGCTAACTGTTTGTTGATATGGAATAGGGGAAAAGATTTATTCACCTTAGTGCAAAAATATAGGAATTTAGACATAATATTTAATTTTAATATATTTAGTATCGAAAATTGTTTCAAGGGATGAAATGTCCCGTTCGGCGGATCACAGTTTCTAGGTGAAGGAAGTATTTCGATAATTCGGTAGCACATAGAGTTGTGCTACCTATTTGGGAAGGTATATCTTATTTAAATTGCTCCAAAGGCTTGGATTAACTGCTATATAACCAGATAACTTTTTATCCGATTTTCGATACATGAAGACACTCAAATCACATCCATCTATAAACTATCTGTGCCAGTGTTGCTTATCTCCTTTTACCTTACGTTTATCCATTAAGTAAGCATAGCCACGGTTGTAAGCTAGTACACAATATCCGCAAGATCACCAAGTTAGGTAATTTCACAAAACCTAGACTTTTCACAAGTTTTCAAGTCTAGGCTGAAGTCTGTGAAGTTTTGAAGAGGCTCTAACGAGTGCTATAGATTCTGATCTTCGTATGATAACCGACATTGAATATAAGTTTACTTTATTCTATAAAGTTTTGGTTCCTTTTTAAAATAAAATTACTTGTAACGTAATAATAAGTGATACTGTAGCTTTTATGGGTTAGAAATTTACCTACATATGTAGCGGGTTCGATTTGTAACGGAAAATATGTTGTATTTTTTTGTGCTTCATATTTAAATCTATACTAATATTATAAAGCTGAAGAGTTGTTGTTTCATTGTTTGTTTGTTCGAACGCGCTAATCTCAGGAACTATTGGTTGTATTGAAAAATTATTTCGGTGTTAGATAGCCCATTTACCGAGGAAAGCTATAGGCTACATATTATTATCATCACGCTACAACTAATAGGAGCAGAGCAGCAGTAAAAAATGTTACAAAAACGGGGAACATTTCGACCCATTCTCTCTTATGTGACGCAAGCGAAGTCGCGCGGGTCGGCTAGTACTACATATATGTAGGGAGTTTAGATGAATTAATCTCACCTCTGTCACACCTGAAGGTGCAGGCAGAGGTGTATGAAATACACACACATTTTTTCATTAACAATCAAATGTTAATCCAATGTAGCAGGGGGCGAGCCTATTGCCACACAAACGTATCCAAACTCCCCACTACCTTTTCATCTAACAAAATTCAGTTTCAAAATTTTCTTGTCGAAAGCAGTGTGCGCGGTGTAATCTAGACGCCCTGTCCCATTTAAGGACACAGCCCATTAACTCCAATCAATTAACACACACCTACTTAGTGAAGACACTTACTATTCTTAATTACGCTCACACGTCATCTTAATGGCGAACTCTTGTAAAGAGAAATAAAATTAAGAAGTACATTAGATGACGTTGTGTCGTAGACATGCTTATTAATGTGTCTTTGTTCCTATGGGGGTAGCTAGGTTAGAGAACACGTAATACAACTTTTGAGCTTCTTAACACAGGCGTTCTAAAAAGTATCGCTACAACAATCTTGTTTTATGTTTCTACAGTTTCCTTCAGTTTAGTCAATAGAGTTAACGATTTTTCGATTTTAATTCTTTTTTACTATTTTTGCAACGCCCGCATTAGAATTTCAGGTTGTTTAAGTATTTACTAAGACGGTGTACATTATAAAGCATCATCCCATCATAAGTTATTTACTTCAATTTACAGACCCAAGTTTGCATTTCCATTTGGCAAAAATTAAAGGCATTCAGCTCATTAGAAGTTTATCATAATCTGGTTTGATAGTATATAATTAACTTGGGGAAAACCGAAATTAATTTCTTCTAACGAATTTGAACCTGAATCTCACGAATAGCTATCGAATACAAACATGGTTTAATACGTACATAGTAAGTAAAAATGGAAACTATAAAGTAATAAAACATGAAGTGGGAACTGGGTCAATAGAGTTCGCACCCTAGGAAATTATAGGCATGCATGGGGTTGTACAATGTACAATGAGAAAATCGATGTAGTTAGTATGTGGTGCACTCATTTAAAAGTAACGCGGTTTCAGTTTTATAGCGGTACTTTGTATGAAATTAATGTATGAAAAAGTTTCAAACATTATCAGACGTGTACCCGTTTATCCTGAATGAAACTGACACATTTTCTTCTTTAGGCTTCTTGACATACACTCAGCGGCAGAAAAAGTGGCCCAAGCGCTTATCGTGAATTTGTAAACAAATTAAGTAATATATGAAAGATATATTGTTGTAAGTAGTTGCGAAGTGATCTGTTTAGTGTTATGAAGTGTTGAATTTCAGATTAATTTAAGTGACGGATGACTTTTTCTAACAATGTGTGTTAGAACTGAATTCAGTGTTGATTCGAGAGGTCAGTTGAATTCTGTATTTTGAAATATTGCTGCACGGAAACGATTTTCTTTATGATTTTTATTGATTATTGGTCTATTTAGATTTTAGAAAAGATTTGAAGATGCCACTTACTGCTGAACAAGTGGCTTAGGTGGTCTTGTTGTCCGATCAGGGCCATTACCATTGAGAGGTGGCTGCATTTTTCAATGTATCGCGTACCACTTTAAGGTCTGCGATTAGGAGGTATCGTGAGACTGGTCTCTACACGCGGCGACCAGGAATTGGACGAACACGATGTACATCCGCAAGAGATGACCGATTTGTTAACCTCGAGGTGCTGAGAAACCACTTTCTGACAGCGTTTGAGATTCACTAGAGGCTTCAAGCGGCACGCGGAGTCATTCTTAGTGAACGGAACATGAGGCGAAGGATAAAAGAACGTAATTTACGGGCAGGAAGACCAACCCGAGTACCAGAACTCGAGAGACACCATCGAGTTGCGCGATTACGATTTGCTCGTAAACATGTGAATTAGCTATCGACCAATGGAGCAAGTTCTTGTTAACCGATGAGTGCTGAGTAGCATTAAGAGCACCAAATGGTCGTGAGAGAGTGTAAAGACGCCATTAAGGACGGTTTTTTCCCAACACAACACGTCAGACGGTCAGTTACAAAGGTAGGTCTGTTATGGTATGGAGAGGTGTATGTTTCGAGGCACGTACGGAGCTTGTCATCGTAGATCAGCGCCTAACAGCAGCCGGGTACATTGAAGAAATCTTCCAAGACCATGTTGTACCACTTATGGATTTCATTGGTCGGGAGGATTAACTCTAATGCAGTTTAATGCGCGCGCTCATAGCGCCCGCGTTGTGGAATCGCACCTTGCTGATATCGGGATTCAAAAAATGGCTTAGCCTGCTCGCAGTCCAGATATCAACCCCATAGAACATGTCTGGCACATGCTAAAAAACAGTGTATGTGCACTGCCCAACCCACCAGAATCACTTGGTGAGCGAAGAACCGCTCTAGTCAGAATGTGGGATAAAGTTCTTCAAGAAGTAATTAAAACATCCTCCAAAGCATGCCAGAATGCATGCAGGTCACCATAAATGCTAGAGGAGTTAACACGCGGTATAAACTAGATTTTTTCTTTGGTGCAGAATTAGTTTTTTGCAAAAACTTTCAATAAGCGATTTCGACAAAAGCTGTATTTTTTAATTTTTCCCATTTTTGATTAAAAATTACGACTATTTAGTGTAAATTGTAACTAAACTTGTGTATAAACTGTTTAACTAATAGTTATAGCCAAAATAATAACCATATATTGATATTCTAAAAAGTTTTACCGTAGTTTTGCTTTGGGCCACTTTTTCTGCCGCTAAGTGTATTTTGATACAATAAATTTCCATAATCTGAATGTGGCAATTTAAATAGAGGCTTTAAAGATCTTATCGTAGATGCACTTCCGTGATTCTGACGATATTTGTCCCCCTTAGCTTAAAATAGGTAATGCCGTAGCCCCACCACACATTAAATTATGCATCTCGCTGTTTTCAAGAACTGTATAAAAACATTCAAGCTTAATATTCCTTTTAAAGCAAATCATTATCATAACAGTAATCAACTACTTAGTTACAACTTTAAAAGTTAAGAACTATTTTAATCCTCAACCCTTAAGCGTAGACATCAGTAAACGAATCCCATCTAACAGAATACATCAATTTAAAAACACCTACAACCGGCCACGTGTCTTCTGCACGAGGTATCATAGATATTCAACTCCCAAGCTATTTGCGACCGCCGCGTGCGATATAACACGTGTTCAATAATTGACTTTATATAACTGGGGACTTCAATACTTATGATATTATCAATGCATAATGATTTATTGGGTCTTGATTTTTAAACTAAATTATGGTCAAATCGTGTCTTTGTCATTTTCACGTAAAAAGGCTATGTAGTGTAGTAATGGCTGGAATAAGTCTCTCTGAAACTTATCTATAGTTATTTTTGGCGTCATGTAAAAAGTAAGGTATATCGTCACTGTTTAAATTTTGTTTTGATGATATCAAAATAATAATCACTTTACCAGATTTTTTACTGATTTCTGTCTGTTTAAATGCTAAACCAATTCGGATGAATTAAACGGCTCACCGCACATAAATATTCACGCTTATTTATTTAAAGATATAATGATAAATTCTCACACCTTTACGTAAGCTTGAAGTACGACATTTTGTTCATTCAAATCTTTTGATCAGTAAGATTAAGTGCAATACTGATAACCTTTGAGGAACCTTTTACACAGCGCTTGTGAAAACTGATGAATCAGTATTAAAGTCCAAGGTTCGATTTCGTAACTAAGTTATTTGTGTTGATTTACTGAGATTATGGAGTTTAAGTTTAGATGTAGGTAGCGATTGGATCTCACTTGATGTTTTTTATTATTGTTTGAAGTTTAGTCCCTAAGACATTTACCGGGTTGGTCAATAGATTAATTATATTATTATATCAATATTCTGAGAATCTTCAGATGTTTTTAAATCTAAATTGTAATCAAATCTGAGACCGCATGGTCATCGGCCACTCACATTACTCCTTGTGCGAAAAAAATAAGTTAAATTAAGAAAAAAACCCGTAATTTTAAAACTCATTTCCAAGTTTTTCAAACCTTTTCCACTTATTCAAATAATATACGACTGTTAGCTTAATACGAGTCACAAAAGAAAATGGGTTCACCTAATAATACGTTTCAAGTAAGCGTTTCACTAACTTAAAACTCCTTTTCAAAGGAAATAAGTGGTGTTTATTCTCCTACGTTCCGTGCCGAGCCAACAAAATAATAGCATTTAACTAACCATTCAGACTATTGCACTAAATAAAACTAGATTGAGCGTATAATACCACTGCCATTATGAAATCACCCGCGTGATACCCTTTATTGGGTACGACACGGAATTTCGCACTATTGTCCAATTATTTAAAATTTACAATTCCAACCTCCACCAAATAACAAACCCCGATCTTTATCTTCATCAACCGTTTCATCTACTTCATATACATTGCGTATTTCATTAACTTTATTCCTATTATGTTCGTGTTTAATCAGCAATGTATTCGAAACAGGCGAGGTTTCAGTTTATTGAACGACGTCTCGCAAGTACTCATTGTTTGCATATTCTAAAGACGGTGGTATCTACAAGTTTAGTCGCCAGTATTATTAGATCTACGCTTATGCTTTAAAACTAAACTAATAAACAGAAGGAGGGAGATCTAATTAACTGGTTTTGAATAGACGGTATCTATATTCAAAAAGTGCATTGTGTTTAAAAGTTCAAAAGTTTGCGAGAATTACTTTTATCGGTTATAGGTACGTAGTAGTTGGAAATATGGTGCTATTTATGTAATCTTTGTACTCTGTGTTACGATTTTAGTAGAGTTTTGCTTGAATATGTTTAGCTTTTAGTCTTATAGTTTAAAAGAGTACAGTATAAACCTTTAAGACTTTGAATAACATTTCAGGATCAAAGCTTTCTTGTAACTTTCAACAAGCTTTATTAGAATTTGTTATTTAGGACGCGAATTTTCTCTTCAACTATGAAGCATTTTAACTTAAAATTTAGACATTTTACACTAAAGCTTGTTATAATAATAAGAATGAAAGAAGTATTAAAATTAATGAAGGTTAACAGAATTATAGTTTGAGTTAAACTAGTTGTCCCGTGCGGTTTCACTCGCATTGATAATTCTCATCGATCTTAAAAAAAGAAGTATGTTCAGTTCTTGATCTCTATGTATTACCATACTATAATAATATGAGTTATCTCATTATCGGTACAGCTTTTCAGTTGCGAAAATGTAACTAAAGAGACAGACAGCCAATCAGAAAAACTTCCACTTTTATATGAGTAATATTGGCGAGCAGATCTGACAAATCAAATCAATACATTTTATACGTCCTTTTACGTCCATAATCATTTTGATAACTTAGGTAAAATAAAAGACCTAGATGTCGACACATGACTTTAGTTCGTGATTAGGTCCCACATAGATTAACTTATATCCAACAGCTACCTAACACACTAAGACATCTTATCCGAAACTCATTTCGTGGAACTAGATCATCCCTTAATATTCTTCATGAAGCTCGTCACTCCAGCTGACTTCCGTGTACCTAAGCCCTTAATATTTCACTGTCATACACAATATACCCCGTCAACCCTATATTAATATCTGCTAAAAGATTACTCAAATCCTCCTTATCTTAGCGCAGATTAATCATTGCTAGAAACGTTTATAGTCCCACGAAATAACTGTGCCCTTAGTAATAAAGACTATAAGTACGATTTTGTCGAAAATGAGTTTAGAATTACAGTGCACTTATATCCCAATCTTGGAATATTTTTAGTGTAATTTAACCCATTTTGCACATAGTTAACTTTCTCAATTTTAAAGATTAACAATATCTGTTTTTCCTAATCGTTAGAGCATTTTTTTCTGAACATTTTACTGTACTTCACTCATTTTCGACAAAATCGGACTTATAACCTTTTTCACTAGAGACACAGAATTATAAGGTATCGTAGCCATTAAAATTAAAGAAATAAAACAAAGTTACGTTCCTATCTCTTTTATTTTATTGGCGGTTGAAGGCGAAATTATATTTCATTCATTTTATTCGCAAAACTTTTGGTATCTGTCGCGAAATTTGCATGTGCCCTAAAATGTAAGATGAACTTCTTATTTTTGATGTTTTTGCGGGGACTGAGGGTATTTTATCGAGAGGTCGACGGGTACAGAATAATCCAAAGACATTTGAATTTTGAACACAGTCTTGTGATGTGGTTCAAGCTTAAATTTTCCTCTTTATTTGTGCGGTTAGTGGTAAATTTTATTTCTGTACACTATGGTTGTTAATTGGACGTTAAACATGCACTAAATAAACAGTATTAATTATTACAATTGAAAACGAAAATTCACCAACTGTCTTACATTCCATTGCATACGAGTACTAGCAAAACTACTAACTCATACAAACTGCTGAACCAATTCTGATAAAAACTTAGAGTCAGGAGATGACCCGCAATCAAAATTAGGCTGCTTTTTTCCATACTGATTTCCTGAACGATTGAAATAGGGAAAATCTTTGCTTAAAATTGATATTTAAAACAAAAATTAATTAACAAAACGCATCCTCAAAAGTCTCCACCATACAACACGTAATACAGCAGACCAATGATATTAAGATGAAATAAAATTTATTAATTTAAATGCTAATAAGCAGTGGCAGGGTTGCTAGTGATGTACCGCGCCCCCGGGATTCAAGGCGGTACGCTCCGGATCAGAGAGATATATTTTGCGGTAGTTATTGTTTTGCTGAAAGATATTGGATTTATGTGGTTTAGTATGGACTAATTAGTTAGTTTACGTGTATTACTTTTATAATAGATAGGTTTGAGAAAAAAAAGCTACGTTAACCTATCTATATTTTTATAATTGTGAAAATCATTCTTCGTTATTGGGGGATATTTAGTCGCTATACCTATCCGTATGGGAAAGAGCAGAATTTAACAAATATTTAAATAACAAACGGAATTATTTATGGATTACACAAATATTTATTCTGTTTAAGAATCAAATCCTTACCACCCACCATATGCTTTGAAGGGTTTATTAAACAGACATAGAGACAATATCGCTACATAAACGGGCTTTGTAAATCTCAACACCTCTATAACAATACCTATCAACAACCTTTAGTTCGAAGAAATTAATTCTGAAATAATAACCAAATTACTACACAAAGTGTGACCTTTGAGAAATTCAATTAATATAATGTAGAGATTGGTAGAGCCTTAGTGTAGCAAAATTAATCAGACTACATACTGCCCTTATCAAGGCATAGTTTAGAAGTGCTGGCATTCTTCCTTTAAGGGATAGCTCAGGTGAATTTTGATGTAGAGCCGAAAGGTGTGAGTAATGAAATTTTTTGAATAGTTTTAAACAATTTGGACTTTATTACGATGGGTTTCTAAATGTGTGGTAACATTTTAATATTTTACAACGAATTATTTAAATATTCTAATTAAAGTTATTTAATTACTAATTTAAAAAAATACTGGGACATGTCTTCCGAAGTTACACGTTACGAGTACCTTTAGGAAAATACTATAAGTGAGAGCATCAGTTTGTTCACAACAAAAACAATATATTTTGTACGCAAAATAACAGTAAATACGTTTGTTTATAGTAATTAACAAAGTTAAAATACTTGTTTATTATAAGCAATCTTTATTAGTAGTTAGTAATCTATTGAAGTCTTTTCAGCCACACATCAATCATCTAAATCACAAATTTCAACTTACTCTACATTTCAACATCACACAAAACTCTACCATCCCCTTAAACAAGGGTAGTTTGTCTTCACCGAGAGAATTATGCGTGTCGACCCCTACCTACTGACTTTTATACTCTACGTAGAGCAGGTAGAGCTACGTGCCAGGATTTTCGTACTCTATCTACTTTATGTATGTAGAGATATCGCTACGATTTGTAGGACGATAGAATGGTGTTCTTTAAATGTTTTATGATACAGTTTGGGAATATATTATGATTCGATCATGTTTATGGGATGGTGTGTAGAGTTATGAGGGGTTATTGAACTAACAGAGCGCAGAATTTAGCTACTGGTATATTCTTCTTATGAGATTCTTTACTTTGAAAGTTTATTAAAATGTATTGGTCTATAAATAGAAATCAGAGTTTAGTTCATGGATTCGTTTTATTGATATACAAATGAATATGTGGTAATTTATTTGTACTTTTTAAACTGTAAGTGATTGAAGTATTTGGATAAAATATGACATTATATACTTTTAAGAGTAAATCTTGGAAAAAGAAACACGCATATTTTTATTCAGGGCTGTAGTTAAAGAGATTAAAAGCCTTACCAAGCAAGGATCCTTGTTATTTTTTTATTTACCAATAACGTACTGAGACTTCCATCACGACAAGTCACTGTTTACTTCTCCTTTCTCAAAAACTATAACAATTTGTTATTTATTGCCCTATATTTCCAAATATAAGCGCACAGTCCATTATGTAAATGTTCTCATTGTGTATGTATTAGAATTTATTTTACCTCGCGTTGCACAAATTGTCTTTCCGTGAACAACAGTGAACATTTGTTTACATTGATCATTTTATTACATGAATAATTTGATTGGGAAGTTTTGTTTTGTACAGTACACTGTTTTGATTGGTAGATAGTTTGATATTATATTGTGAAATACAAGTGATGCTCTTTGTATTACTGTTTTTTGTAATATCTTAAGCTTTTCTTTTTACTGCACTGATTAGTACCTCCAGTAAACTAGGGTTTTTGATTTTTTCTCAGTTTTGTAAAAATTGGCATGGGATTGCATTTTATCGAAATGAAGAACTTGGGAAAAAATACAAAACATTATGTAAAATGGAAATTTGCAACATTACGAATTACAAAAATTATAGTAGTTTCTTCATTTAGCTATTTTCCAAAAATAGCTGAACTAATATTACTATAATAGATATTATAATATTATAACTAATTAATACATAGCAAATAATAGTATAAATAGCCTTAATAACGTTAGTATCCATCTTCAAAATGATTAGCCGTAACTTTATCAATATAAACTAAATGGCATTATCCGAATTATCGCAATTATGGATTGAAATCGTCTCTGACTGATACAAACAGGGTAGGTTACAAACAGCCTCCATTCTCTGTGATACCGACGAGAACGACGCACAGAATTTTAATGATTAGCCAAATGTCCGGACTTGGGTTTGTTTCAGTTGATTTTCACAAAGAGGAGGTTTAGAATATATTTAGCAATGGACTTAGAACATTTCTCTATTGCTATTTGTATTAAGATTATAGGAGGAAAAACTTTTAAACGGTTGCGGTAATGGATTACTACCCTGATTAATATAGGATTATGAAACAAAAAATTAAAACTGGATTGGAAAACGGATTCATAACACTAATAACTACAATACATGGATGGTGTCCATTCACACTGCCTGTAGTAGGGAGCATAAGAAAATGAATCCAGAATAGGGCAAAAGTTGCTTAAAAAAAATTATGTCAGGTCATACTGTGTGTCTAAAAACCTGATCATTTGCGATCTATACAATCTCCGTGGTCTATAATATTTTTGATGTTGAAAAAAATAAATTCATTAATTGCACGTGACTCAATAGTTTACTGGCCATCTTTCAAAGTTCAACCACCTCCAGTCTACAATCACAAAGGACCAAGTCCAGTCCACAATACTTCTGATAATGAATGCTCCACACCCTACACCCTAAGTCTTGCGCCATAAATCAAGTGGCAGCTTGTGAACATACTCTTCCAAACTTGCCAACTATGTCGTGAGGTCCCGTGTTTTCTTATGGGCATGCTTTGATTATGGGGAGGGAATACAAATTTTGAAGAACAATGCAGAACGGCGATTCCTTAGTGTAATCGACAATAGTATGAAACTAACTAATCAGCGTCTCTAGCTAGTGCCTTATGGACTAATTTTAAAGTATATTTCTAATGATAACTACTGTAAAACGTACTGTATGTTCCGATACTAATACCGACGATGTAGAAAACTGCACAAAAGCAAACTTCTCTTATCGATTATTTAACATTTAAAACTTATGTTTCAAAATGAGTTGTTCCAAAATGAACTTTTAGAGCTGATCGTCTTTTAAGTTGTCATTTCTCCATTGCTAGTCAACAGTTCGTCGTTAGCAACTCGATAGTTACTCGACAGATAGTCCGATAGTGACTGCTAGGTATCGCCAAACTGTAACTATTCTAAATTTCCGATCTAACCTTACCTGAAAACGTCATTCACTATCAACCGTAAATCGAAACTACCATAAAGCTTCGTATTCGAGCAAGACTTGAAAAGAGCCTTAATATCTAACTACCCACAGCCTCTACAAAGTTCGACACAGGTTCTGTAATTAATTGAATTACGGGCGGTGGCTGCGCGTATTGTGTTCGCGTCTGTACCGTAATGAATAACTGTCGTTTTATTTGCACTATCTATTGTATTTTGTGATTATGGATTTATTGTACCTAGTTGTATATCTGTTCTATGGTATAAACAAAAGAAGCTGTGCTCCATTGGAAACGGACAGAGTATGTGCAATGTGCTGCAAAATGTAGTGTGTTAGCTTTTTCGATTTAAACAATTTACTCATGATTCCTAAATATTCTAGAGACTACTTACTTTTTCAGCACTTTAAGTTTGATTTACAGATGTTACATTCTGTAAATAAATACGGTAATGTAAGCACATTCAAACAGTTTTTACTTAAAATTTGACCCAAATCCGCAAGCAAATCCCCAAAATATGTCCAAATACCTATAAGATTTAAAAAATTACATGTTCGTCGTTCAAAATTTCATCTTACGTAAAAAAATCTTTGCCAATACTAGCAATGCCTCAAAATCACATTACCCAGTACAAATAGTTCAAATACCAAAACAAAACATATCCGTATTCAGCAAAGTTCCAACAACAGATTTTAACTTTACATTCGATTTGTTAAACCGTTATAATCCAATGAATTATCGACAGATAAAGCCTTATTTGCATGAACATGGCTAAAGCGTGTTTTAGTACAAATATTCAAATGCTAAACCATAACGATCGTGTATACTGGGTATTAGTGCGCTTTTCAGTTCCGCGTTTAGCTGTATTAATACGTATTTTGAAGAAAACATTTTCAGAGGTGTATGTTGCTTCTGCACTAAATACCTACTTGCATTTAGTTACTACTATATTGAACGTTGAGTGCAGAGTAATTATACGCGGTAGCATTTCGGCAGGTTACGTCAGTAAAATACTTTATAGACAGTTTGGATTAATTTGGTTATGGATAATCTTGAAAAATGTGACGATAGCTTTAACTGCAAGCAAATCTCAAAGCATGTGATACCTACCGCCCAATGACAAGACAAAATATAAACCGACTAACACATGGCTTCTGAGGTACATTTAGCGGTAGTTTATCTATTCAATAGCGTGAAAACTCAACATACTTATAAAAACATCATTACCTGCTTCATCGAAACTATAGAAATAAATATTACCTCAAAAATATCGGCTTCTTTTCAGTTAATTGACGATACATGCGATGATAGAATTTAATTCACGATAGAGTGGTCACTTTCTGAATAGAATTCTACACACAGTATACCTAAAGGGTTCTGCTTATTACTATTATGCACCCCTTTTCAAAAAAGACGAAGTAATTGAACACACACACATGCCCAAACCAATTATCGCCGGTACAAAACTCAAATGAAAGGCCCTTAAAACAAACCTATTTGAACCACAGTCTACCTGAAACCCGAACAAATTTAAAAGCAGAGTACCAGAATAGATTACAGTGAATACCCGATTCAATTATTGTATTGTCGGGACCGATGTTAACATGCAAATTGGTCCATTTCAAAATTTTGCGGCCAGTCCTTCTATCTAATAGGAAATGACCGTTTTCCGTTATCATTCACATTGAACAAGCTTTTGTTTCATCTTATGTAGATTTGCAGAGGAAATTATTCAGCCTACAGGACCTTTTAAGTGGATCTTTGTTTCGCTCTTTCAAAATATGGTTAATGGATGGGTTGAATTTGAAATCAGTTTGACGTTTTGTTTGCTTGAGGTTAGGTACGCGTTACCATGGTAACGGAAGTTGTTTTATATTTTTGTGTAAGCTCGACAAAAAACAGATTAATAATTAGGTATAACATTTTTAACACATATATTATGTAAGTCCTCTTTTATGACAAAGTAATATCTGACTATTATTTCTAAATTAACTGTACAATGGTTAATATTAAAAAAACCCTTTCTCAATGAAAAATAAACTAAATTTGAATAAAGAATACAATAATTATATTCGGCCAGTGTTCTTTGAATTTGTAATAAGGCAATCCATGCTATGTTTTATGTAAACAAATTAAGGAGGTAAGCAATCCGATTATGAATGCATGTTAGGAATATGTTATTTTATCTGAGGGTGTTATATTAAATTGGTAAGACAACATCATTTACGTTTGTTATACCGCGTGATTATGTGATTTGAATATCAAAGAAGCATTAAACCGTTGTAATATATACTATATGGTATGCCCACAGTACATGTGTAATAATAAAAAAAACACAATATTTGGGACTGTTTTAAAAAAAAATTGAGATAAAAATATTTAACGATAATTAAAACTAAAATGCCTCAATTATTGATCTCGTAATTATTACCTTTATTTAAGGTTTTTATTTGTTTATATTAGAGATATATAATATATGTAATTGACAGTTATATAAACTAGCTGTAGACGTACAGTCATGAACAAAATATGTGTACTGCCTTATTTGCAATAGTATTTTGTTGCATGAAAATATCAATTAAATGATGCAATTAATCAACAATACAAAGTGATTGTAAAATTTATATGAAGTATTTTTTTTTTCTTTTGACATTATTTATTGTAGTAATTTTATTTTATGCAACCATTTTGTAAAAGTTCTTCGTTATATTACGTATATTGAAGATTTCTTTTCACAATGACATGTTGCCAACCCATTACATGTTAGGAACAACAATAACCCTCTCCCTTATTCTAGTTTTACGACTGACGCAAGACAATAAAACTTTAATTATTTATTTCCATTAGTTAATGTTTTTACGTATATAGGAAAGGAGAAGAGTTTTTGTTTCCATTGATAACATATTTATTATTATGGCCTATAAAATGTGTGTTAAATTCTAAGAGAACTTTTAAGAGCACGATTCTCTAAAATTGGAACCGATCAAGTATCGAGAGATTGAATTTTAAAATATGCTGCCAAAATTCTACCTACGACGCCCGCTAGAGGCGCAAAATAATTGTCATACAAAATTTTTCGATAACTAGCGATTCGATACATATGTAGGTAATCAGCACGTTTCAGGATTTAAAGAATCAAGTATTTTTTATTGACAAACACAGTATACGGAGGCCATACTAATGTTGTGAATGCGGAAAATTGTTGCCCTCGTGTAAAGTATGTATTCGAGCTCGATTTTCACAATTTCCAGTCCCGGTTATTAAACCACAAAGAAAAACCCTCTTGAACCGCAACTCACGTGTAAAAATATCAACAAAACTAATTAATAAAAAAAATCCAATCAAAATTTTCGTTCATTTTTAAACAGAGAAAGGGGGAATGCGCGCGAGTCAATTTGAAACTAAAGTGACTCATTACTTTACCCTTCCTATAGGTTCAAAAACAAGCAATTTAACACCTTATTACGTTTATATTTGAGTGTATTTTCGCGTGTGATGTATACTGCCCAATGGAACACTAACCCGCTAATTGAAGCATACTTTCATAACGTTTTAATAGAGTTATTTTTAGATTTTTTTTCATTAAGTGGACGGCTTGATTAACGAAACTCTCTGAACTGTGTTTAGATTAAAATTTCACAGGTTTTGGTGCAAATTTTGGGAACAATGCAGGTTTTTGTCTACATTTTTAATGTTATGCAGCCTTTTGTGTATGTGATAAAAATATAACAACTATATTTTGTTAATTAAACGAGTTAATAAAAGCGTATTTTCCTCATTACGTATTGTTTTGTCAAAGGATTTTCCTTTGGTATACTGATGTATGAAATATCAATGATGCTTAAAAAGTTTAGCTTTAAATCTAAAAATTCAAAACTTTGACACTTTCTTTCTTTGACGATCAAAAATGTTAATCTTAATTGATATAATTAAACTAATATTATTTTATTTTAATATTTAAAGGTATCAACTGAAAGATATCCTGCTGTATTTACATACATAATCATATACATTTCCTTCACATAATTCAACCCCATACCTCCTTCAAAGATTTCCCAAACAACCTACTTACCCATTCATACACTTTCCTATCAGACTATTAAGTAATCGATACACAAAACAGATACACCCATACATCCATACACCCATACACCCATACACCCATACACCCATACATCCATACACCCATACACCCATACATCCATACATCCATACACCCATACACCCATACATCCATACACCCATACACCCATACATCCATACACCCATACACCCATACACCCATACACCCATACACCCATACATCCATACATCCATACACCCATACACCCATACACCCATACATCCATACATCCATACACCCATACACCCATACACCCATACATCCATACATCCATACATCCATACACCCATACATCCATACATCCATACACCCATACACCCATACACCCATACATCCATACATCCATACACCCATACACCCATACACCCATACACCCATACATCCATACACCCATACACCCATACACCCATACACCCATACACCCATACACCCATACATCCATACATCCATACAACCCCAGACAGGGGATAAAGTAATTACAAACATCGGATTAAGTTTAACTAACAGGAACCAAGTTATAGTTAGGGCAGTGTAATAAAATTAACCCTTGCAATACTGGCCGGGTGTATTTCTATAGACAGATTGCCTGCTTTTTGTGGTGGCGATGGCAACTGATATTTGGTTAAAATGCGGCTGTTTAAGATTGGAGATTAAGTATCGAGAAGTAAATTCATACTTTTTAAATTTAAATGTGAGTTAACAATGAATCTATATTGATAGATAGTTCTGTAGGGTACAGATAGGCTGCTATTCATGAAAATGAAAACTGAAAAAAATGTTGGGTTGAATATATTTATTAGGAAGTCAAGTATCGGGGAGGAAACCTGCACATAAAGCAATCAACCCGTGACCTAACAATAGTAAACATAAGTCTACGTGATTTTGTTTTTATATGGAACTTTGTATTTTGAAAAAAAAAACAAAGACTTATAAACATACGGAGGACGAGTATTTAACGAATTTTTTTCCTCAAAATCTATTAATTTATTCATTCAATCGTAACTACACAGTCCAGTAACAAACTGTATCCATACTGTAAAAGTTAACCCTTTAAACGCAATACGACCCTGTCATTTTATACGCCCTGTTTACGACTGTAAACAGAAACGCTATGCAGTGTTAAGTTTTATTTGAAGAAAACTCATTTTATGTTATTGCTTTGCAAAGATTTGTAGATTTAAGTTTGTTGTAAAATGCACATCATTTTCTGTGAACAACGCGAAGCATATTTCTGAACAACTACTAAAATTCTGAAAATTGCTTTCATTCTGAGGACAATTTTAAGCAGGCAAACACAGAAAATCGGTGATTATTACCATTATTTTACTATATTTTATGTATAGTTTAATAATCAATTATTTTAATCAAATAATCAATCATGATTTTTCCTAATAATTACTAATGTCATGATTTTTTTTTTCGTTAAGTTAAGCATCAGATCTCAACATTTACATAAGCATCACTACTACCACATCAAACATAATTAGTAATAACAAATAATCGCATTATAATACAGAAATGAACATCAAAAATACATAAAATACCTGTAAATTTTTTATAGCAATGATTAAAGTCGCCGGCTTAGCGTTTTACTACGGGATATTTATACCCTTGCAGCGGAGGAAGGGTTAATGGAAAATGCGCGCCATTTTTTTATTTGGCATGCGTGTTTGATGGTTATCTTTTAAAAGAGCTGTTATTTTTTTCGCACTGTGACTTTTAGGGTTATGGATACAAGGATATGTTATGGGTTAATTCAGTTTGTTTGTCATTTAAGGGTTTTTAGGGCTATATTTAATTGTTTTAAGATTTTGCTTCCCTAGTCTATAATAAACACTACTCAAAGTAGTCTAGAATATCGACCTTGTCTTACAGTTTTGTGTTATAGAAGCAAATATTACCTATTAATTATAGAACTGTTTTATATTAACATACATGCATAATATCACGTTTGTTTTATCTGGGAGTATCTTTACAGGTATATGAAATACAACCACATATCGCCAAATAAAATGTTAGTCTCATGTAATAGGGGGCAAACTAAAGCCCTTTAAATAGTCACAGCACTCAAAATATTACGAAAACAATAACCCAATAAAAAACCTTGTAAAAAAGCACTGGCACGTCAATCTGTCAAAATTAAAAAAAAACAGCAAAACATAACCAAATAAAACATTGCAGCCCACATTCAGTTTAAAAAACAATTTCGAAAATGGAACCACTAGGGTAGCTGATACAAAAAGTGGCAGTGTATTGACGAACGACGTCACCTTTCCCGTCATACCCTCCGCCGATATTTTATTCGGCTCGTACATCAAACCTGACGGGTGACAAGCGCTGTGCCAATGCCGCGGTACAGGACGACAACTGGTGCGTACACCCTGCGTGTGGTTTGTTTGAATTTAAATTTTTGATTATTATTTTTTTAATGTACAGTAGTACTTATAAAAGTTACCATTGCTTTTTTTTCAAGTGCCCTATTTTGCGATGTTCGTGGCGCAGCGGTTAAGGTAGTCACCACACTTCTACCGCTGAATAGGTTCGATTCCGAAATGACGATTCCAAATATTTGGGTGGTCGAGATATATTTGTGTATGATTTAAGAGTTGACTTTATAAAACTGGGTTCAATGTCCCAATAAATTCTGTGCACGGAAAGAAAAACTGTCAACACACTCAACTTCCCGTTAAATCGAAAAACATTTTCTAACAAGTTAAAAAAGGTCCTTAAATTATTTATATAATTAATACAATAGTGTCCCTCCTCAGAATAATTATCTTCAGCCAAGTCCCAGACAATACAATTACATAATAAAATTATTCGTAAACACATAAGCATAGTTGTAATGTTATGTTATTACAGAGGTCTTCAAAAGCTACGCGTTACATTCCTTACTAAGTAATATCAACATGTTATTAAATTAATTTTACGACGAAGGTATGATAGAACAAAGATGGCTGAAATGGTACTTAATATTAAATTAATTTCGGTTAAAATTAGAATTAATACTAATAATCTGAAATTAAAAGCGCATATTAATAAGTCATTTTCACGTTAAAATGGCTTAATTGATTTTGATATAATTTGGCACACTGAAAAATAATGTTACCTGTAAAGTTATGAGTATATTCTTCAATTTAGTATCCTTTCTCAGGATATAGATTCTCAGATAGACATTACTAAGCGGACTTTTAATTTGTCAAATATCAACAATCAATGAGGTCTATGGCGCTGTCTTTAAGATTAGTAAAAGTGGTCACCACTTTCGCCCGTGTGTGCCTTTTCCCTAGATTAAAAAAAAATAGTACTTGAGTCCACACCTTATATATTTTCAACTACATACCTAAAACAATTTACTATCAAAAACGTTTTCACCATTTTAACCTCACACCAAAAAATAATATACCTTTTCTTTTTTCGGCCAAAACAAACGAAAAACATCGTCACTGGACCGCAGCCTCCAATGAGCTTTCATTTAGGTCAATAGGAAAATATGACTCTTTGTAATGATGGAACATGATACAGGCAAAAGATTTCGTTTTCAGATAACAACGGGGCGGCCATGTTTTTTTTTCATGTCAAAAATTGGATTATTGTATTTTGGTGATATTGTTTTGTCTTTAAGGAAGTATTTGGATTTGTTCTTTTAATGATGATAAATAATTGGTGTAGATATTTAATTGCTTGATAAGGCTCAAAAATATAAGAAATACTTTTTTAGCTGTTTGTGTCTTTGCACGTTCTGCATTTTGTATTGAAATTGTATATGTTGCTTGCCGTAATACAAAGCTAATAATGAATATTATTTAATTAATTTAATATGTACTTACCGAATTCCCAGCAGATTCCTATTGACGTTAATACCTGTAATAAAACATTTTTTAATATTAGACGCGGAACCTAATAGCACAGTCACAAACAAACAGGAAACTTTTAGGGTTAACCAACTTAACCAATTTTAATAAAATTTATTGTTGCCTAAAGATTCTGAAAATCAAACAAGCTCTCTTAGACTTAAAGCTTCTCGAAAAACCTTACAGCTCGAACACAGCACACATCAGCTCTATTACTAAAATTTTGGTTTTGAGACACAAAAAGGAAGGTCTTTATAAAGAAAAAAAAAATCCGAAGAGAATAATAAAAACTGAAATCATACATCACGCAAAACCGCGCGGCTTAACTAGTCAACTATAACGTCTACTCTCTTACAAACATTCCAAAGAAAACTCATAACTTCTAACAATCAAGTGAACATAATTTCCGTACAGATCTTGGCCATACATTTCTGTGAACCGCCAGTGTCAATGGTACACTCGGGAGCAATCATCGGACTGACTGTAATTGTGTTACGGAGACAGACGTGACCGTTATCTGATAAACCTTTGTAGGCTCAGTGGTTGTTGTATAGTGATTTAAGAATTTTGAGACAGTTTGTGAAATTGGTTTTGGGAAGTAAAATTTAACTGAAAGGTATAAACATCTTTTACATAACTGAAAAATGTGGCAAAGCATACTTTTAATATGATTCAGAAGGGTTTCCACGCGAACGAAGTCGAGGGCATCCTCTAGTATAATATAAAAATATTACGCTTTTTCTAAGACAACCGCTTTGTCTAAGTGAAATTACTAACAATATTGTAAAATTCTAAAAGCATTTTGGAAATAATAATATCTACGTGATGTAAACCGCGCAAAAAATAAAGCGGCAATATTTTCTAGATTATCAGGAAAAAATGGGTCAGAAAAGCAGTCATTTATCACTTCAACTGTATTCACACACAACCACTGTATCCCTCAATCTCCAAAATGATTTCAATAATAAAACAATTACACAATTCACAAACGATCAAACATAACGCTCCAGTAAAGCTTGTCAACGATTTAATAAAATTTTAATTAAATACCGCCATTTTATTGGCACAACGCCATCTATCGACAGACTTGAGCAAACTCAATAAAGGTGACTAATTAACAATAATGAAATTTTGATTAGTGTACAGTCGACATCAAAAGGTTTTGATTTTGATTGCTGTACTAATTTTGGCGCGATATTAAAATTTTGATTGTAATTTTTGCAAAGTACTTGAATGGCGACTGTTATTGAGTGATATCATTTTAGATTCCTTGATTAATATTTCATTGAAGACTTGTTTTAGAGGAAATTAATTTATTAATAAAATCAACCCCCTTTCCTGTTACCTGGACACGTGTAAACAATTTTCGTGGAATAAGAGGGATTAGCTTGCTTCAATGGTCAAGTACGGATTAAATAATATCATAAATAATCCTATAGTATACGGAATAGAGAGACTTATTGTTAAAAATTCATGGGATTCTCTGAAGCAATTTTAACAGTCCTGACAACATCATTAGGATCTCATAAGTAACAGAATTTTAAGGTTTTAGAGAATTATCACAGATTCTTTATAACAGCATTGCTTAGTACGGTTTGTCAAGTATAAGTACGCGATAAAATAAGCTTCATATAACAAAAACTAGTAGTTTATTATTCCTAGTTTAGAAAATAAATAACAAAGCCCGCCAAACAAATATTTTTAGTACAATTTATTGTTATGATTCAGGTATAATCACAAAGTTTGTAACCGTTCAATGATTGATGTATGTTTGAATAATTCAACAGCGCTGTTTTCGCTACTTCGAATAATTCGGAATAATTTCGTATAATTCAGAATAATGGTTGTGTTAGAAACTAGACCGGTTAAGGTGTATAAATTACTGGTATTAAAACATTTGAATTAATATTTTCGATTGTTTAGTTGTGAGAAATCTTTTTGCATTAATTTTAATTATTCGAGACTCAAAGTTTTAGTTTTGATTGATATTTTTGAACAAAATTATAGTTGAGTAATATTTAAGCGTATCTAATTTACATAAAAATGGTATTCTGATATTATTTTTAAGATGAAAAATAAGATTGCTTTGTTATTAGAAAAATGAAATGATAACATCAATTTTAAAATTGTGTAATACACATGCATGAAAATTACAAACTTAAACTTAACCCTTTTTTTCTTGATATATATTCCTAATATAAATAGAACAAAAAAAAATTTTCTAGCTTTTTTACACAGCGAAAAGTGTAATAGTATTTTTTT
This sequence comes from Anticarsia gemmatalis, assembly GCF_050436995.1. Taxonomy (NCBI): domain Eukaryota; kingdom Metazoa; phylum Arthropoda; class Insecta; order Lepidoptera; family Erebidae; genus Anticarsia; species Anticarsia gemmatalis. The sequence goes on from NC_134747.1 coordinate 12,770,605, forward strand.
AAGATAAAAATATTTGTTGTTAAGGCTAGATATTTCAGTATTTTATGTAAAAACAAACAAAAGTTAACCGATCTATTCCGATAACTATATCACTATTAACATTCTCATTCAAATTCCAGGAAAATCAATTTCCGAAACAATTTTTATGTCAAAATAATTTCAAGGTTCTCTATTGTATGTGACATTTGGTAAAAATGATTCGTTACGAAGGCACTTATTTCATAAATTATATTTTCAAATATACCCTTATACCAACTATGTATAGACTTTAAGTAATAATCGCACTTTTCGTAGTATCAAACTAATATAGGCGCGAATTCAACATGGGATATAAAATTTCAGTTCATAAAAAAACTTTACAGTAACATTTCAAGCTTAGATCATTTCACTTTTCATATCATCTAACTAACGTTATGAGAGAATTTTTCGCCACATTATTATTATAATTGTTATATAAGATTTTTTGTCTATATTTTAGTAAAAAAATACTAAATCCATATAAACAAAACTTTTCAATAACGCTTTCAACATTTACTACAAAATAACACAAAATCTTATATCTATCTCTATAAAAAGGCAATTATTTACAAAACAAAAACGTAACGACGCTCCGTAATATTTTCTAAGACAATTTTCAAACACAAACATCAAGTGTAGAGACTAGAGCGTTCTTAGTAATTTGGAGCACGTAATACGAGCATCCATCACATCTTGTGACGTCACGAGCTGCACATGAGTGTCTTCGGACATTGACCCTCGGATGAACAATGTCCAGTTGCTCTATATTATTGTGATGAATCCATCTATGGGTCATTTCAGAGGTTATTTCTTTAGCAAATATTTATTTATGTATTTATATAAATATTATAATTTCTTCTGATTTGTTATGATTTCTTGTTTGTATGTTACAAAATTTTCAACAGTATTAAAAATTATCAAGACCTTATTCAAAATCATATTTATAAAGAAGTAAATTGAAGTCAAAAATAATTGGTTCCTTTTTCCTAATCTTAGCTGAACGCAACTTAGCGAAAAACTTAGCTGATTTAACTTCAACGCAATTTTTAAAGGAAAATGTGTGAAAAGTTGGTAATAATATAAATGTGTTGAGAACATTTTTTCAAAGATAAACTCGGTCATGAGATGTTACGAGAATCTATTTATCAAAACTAAATTCAGCCAAGAGATGTCCCTAAAATCTATTTCCTTCAAAACCCTACACTTCCGCCAAAAAACCTATAACTCCAAAACATCCTAAAATCTACTAAAAAAGCATACAAATACATACATACAATCTGCAACAACAATTCCTTTAACAAAACACAGAACACTCAAAACAGTTACTAAACTCGTAAGTTATCGTGAAACGTAAACGGACACGTTCACGTTACGTCACGAACCGCCCAACGTGCGCACCGTAGGGCGGGCGCCTTAGCACTGAGGCTGTTGCACTTGCAAATTGCAAACGAATATGGAACCTTTTTGGCGAAAATATGAAAAACGGATAATGGTTGTAAGGTAGTGTTTTTGAAGCTTTTTAGGCCTATGAAAATTGATTGGAAGTTGATGAGAGTTAAAGAAAAGTTTCTTATAAAAGATGGAAACTAAAGCAATCGTGTATCTTTTACTCGTTTGTTATAATTGTTTTGGTTCGATATCGGCCGCTATCGCTGCGTAATGTAGTCGGTGGTAAGTGAGCTTTTGTTTCATGCTGTAAGTGAAACAATAACAAAGAAATGTGATAGTTTAAAGTTTGGACATGACCGACGTTGATTAAAAATATTGCATGATGCTTGCAAAATGCGATCCATTTTCTGTTTAATAGGTATACAAACCAAAGAAGAACATAATCCAGGTTTTTTTTTGTTCGCTGATACTTAGACATAGCCTTTGTTAAAATGTTGTTACAACACAAATCATCTCATAACTAATTTGCGAAAAACTAGTTGTTATCTACGATTCAATAGATTATACCAACCTTCCATTAATCTACTACTCATCTAAGTACAACTAAAAAGGTATCCTAAAAAAACCTATTATCACCTTAACACGAATATTGTTCCAGTAAGAACGGCGAACAAAAAACTGGGGAACAAAAGCTGTAGTATTTCATTTTCAGCAAGAGAGCGATTCGAAGTAACGTTCCATTAGTGGCCTGTCACCACCCGCTCAAAGGAATGAAAGAAAGAAAGAATGACGCCCAAAAAAGTTTTACCAAACAACACATCGGGCTTCCTAGTTTTCGAAATTAATGCTTTTTAAGTTGTTACGTTTTGAAAGGCTCTAGAGGTAGGGTTAAAAGAATGGCTTATAAATCCGACGCATCTTTACAATACTTAGTTAGCTAAATGTTATTCATAATAAGATTTTGCTAAAAGAGACAACTCCCACTTTTAAAATTGCTCTTGTGTCGCGGAGACTTTAAGAAACATACATAAACAACGAATACAAAGTACAACCAGACCTGAAACAATTATTTGTGAATCGCACAAATAACTGTTTCTGGTGGGAATCGATCCCACGTCCTCTCGACGGACTGGTAGCGGTGTGGTGACCTAAACCACTGCGCTACGGAGGCAGTCATAATAACTATTATGATTTGAGGTCTTAGGAAAACCAATATAAAGAGTATGTGCTGTGGATCCTGAAACTTCGTGCTTGTTTTACTCTTAGCACCGAGACTTAAACTTACACTTTACCTTAATCTAGACTCAAACTTGAGATCCGTCAGTTTATCTTTATCAACGTAAGCTTCATTTAACGAATAAGTTAATATTTATGATGATTATTTTATAATTGAATATTTTGAATTATAAACGAAAACCGTAAATTAAAAACTTTCAGCTAGTTATTTTTCCTTGGAAAAGAAATTGGAAATGTAACCTATCTACCGTGATTTTTTTATCACGCCTTGTTCACATCGGGGTAGACAGAGACTAAATAAAAAAAAATGATTTTAATTTAGATTATTCGAATACTCTCTTGGTTGTGGTAAACAAAAGTAAAATCCACCGTTTAGTTTCACAAAATTGTTTCCACGGCATCTATCAATGACCCATATACGACGCTTGCCTCGAGGCCTGGTCCCAAACAAGGGTCACAAAACAGGTGATTTTAATCAGTCTCCCTTGTCAATACCAAACAAATGGCGAACAACCCATGCTTTAAGGTTAGACCTACGTTAGGCAAAGTGTTTGCAGATTATTGTTTGTTGGATCATAGTCTTGGTGATATTATGGTGATTTATTTATTTGATCTTTAGATAAATGGAGCCCTTTTATATCTCTTGAACAAAATATAAAATTGGTGTAGGTGTGCAGTTTTGTTGGAAACGTAGAGCCATAAAATCATTTTTTTGCGTATTGCAAGGTTACACAGTTGGTAACGTTCCGTGGTCCCCACACTAGGCAAGACTGTATCGTAGGGTCCCATGACAGTGTATATACCATAGTAATATCTCCAGCACTACACAATAAAATAAAATAAAATAAAATAAATATGACAAAATGACAGTCGAGATAATTGTTATTGTAAATTAATTAGCTTTATTATTATTGTCTCATCGCTGGGTAATGGTTTCGTCCCGAAATAAAGCAGGGGTATTAGGTTTTTAAGAATTGAGCTTAGCTAAGCTCAATAATATGACATTTCAAAAAACTGACGAGATAAAAGAATCAGTAACAACGAAGGACATTCGTTCTAGTTATCACCGCGTTTTATCAGAAACTGTTCCCCACAAACCGTTAGTCTAATCAGTTCACGCCCTAAGCCTCCCAATCAGTAGGAACACAATTTACGGCCGCCGATACAAAATACAAAACAAAATTTATTGCACACGATACATCTGCATTATTTCTTTCTGCTAAGTGCTACAGAAAGAATTTTCGAAATAATCGTTATGGAAAATGCTAATGGTCGAGGATTTCATAAGCTTATACTAAGTGATCGGGATCCTTATGAATCTTAGTTTTAATATTGTTAAAATTAAAGCCATTTATTTAAAGCAAGAAATAGAATTGTGCGTTAACATCATTGCGCGAATACTGGCCGATTTTAAAATCAATCCCCTAAAGAATTTGATGATTTGAACTTGAAATGATTAATATTCTATGTTGAAGCAACATTCAGAAATACAGCAGAAGAAGCGCGTTAAACCTTATCGACCTTTTTAATTATAATCGACCACTGGCAACCGGCTAACGACCAAAAAATTCTGTATCAGCTCCTCTTGGGGGTACCGTAAAAACTATTTTTGCAGTACATTTTAAATGTCAAACACCATAGAACCGGCTGTATAGAATCGCGCTACTAGTCTACTTAAAACATATACAAAACCACGACACATAATATACGTAGGTACCGAGTTATCACACATAATCCGTATCCTTAGCTCGCGTTACGACCCCCAAGGGAATCATAAGAAGGCCTGTGCAAGATTGACAGTACACCAGAGTATAAGGATATAATAATATGTATTCTTACTCGTATAACTATAGTATTTAGGTTTGTAGTGGAACAAGTGCGTGGGGAATAGTTATTAATTTAAAGCGGATAACTTTTTCTGAACGCAGCAAAAAAATACTGTGTTCATTTCCTATTATTATGATAGTGGAGATTTTTATTTCGATCTATTCGAGAAAATTTATGTCTATATTATGTTTTAATTTGGTTTTTCACTCTTAAAATCCTTATAGATAAACTTAACACGCCCAATATATTGCTTTTCCGCTCGAAAGAATTTAATGTCGTGAAAAATAAAACCGTTATTTTGTCTAAAACCTTTGTAAAAGTATAAAAAAATACCAATAATAATCCAAAAAGAGCTTTCAAATGTCCAACGAAATTATGAAATATTTTACAAGCAAAGAACCATCTTAATTCATCGCTGAGCAATAACAATAAAGAGCCTTAGTACTAAAACGTCAACCCGAAATATATTAAAAAGTGGCCACATTTTAAAGTCATACATTTTAGAAGCTCACCAAACCCTATACAGTCGCTCATATGAAACTCAAGACATATGAGATACGACGAAGAATTTAATATCTAACGTTTGCTCTTTTGGAGGCGGATCGATTTTTGTGAACATTGTACTGAAAGATTTTTAGTTTTCGCTAAATTTTGTCAGATGGAATTTCAATGAGAGGAACACATGTTGTACGAAACTGAATGCTATGGAAAAGGAGTTTGATGAATATCGTATTTGTAATTTTAATAACTTTCCCCGATTTCATTACATTTAAAAAGTGTGTATTAGCGTATCAGCTAGTTTTCATAGATTTGCAACTATAGTATCCACTGGGTAGATTATTCGTTCGCTTACCTATAAGCTACGACAGTGGCTTTTAAAGTCAACGTTTTATAAATATTATATATTATAGCTCTATAGTTACGCTCTTGTCTTTAATCATATTTTTATTACCGAAGAAAGTAGTGTGATAATACAGCAAATGAAAATGAAAGTGATCTTTATTAAATTCTCTATTATACAGATTTTTTTAAATTCAACTCAACACATACTTGCGTAAAATAACGCTGCAACAAATAAACATTGTCACATTTATTATATTAGCATCAGTAGGTATTGATACGATTGTGTGTAGTCTGGACGGTTAAAAAATAAGAAAAAATATATTGAAAGAAAAATATTATATTTTTTCAAGCAAAAACCTTAATGTACACTCAGCTTGCAATGCAATAAAATAACTTGTAGATTTATGTTATAGCTTCACTATCAGTTTTACATCAAAGTCGGTATAAAGTTACACAGTTTACAAATAGCAGATCAAATCATTTTATTTGATGTTCATTTTGACAAGGCACTTTTACGAAATAGTTTCTTTTTAAAACTACGCTATAAAAGATTTCTAGCAAATATGTTTTGAGAAATATACCTTATTTTGTTCTTCAAATAAATAATGCCACATTTGCAAATTGCCTATTACTTGTGAAAATGTTTTGAGGTTGATAAAACAATGAAATATTCTTTCATATATATTTTAGAGATGTCTTGTTGTATTTTGTTAAAAGTTCCATAGTACTATAGAATAAGATTTATGAACAGTGTGCAAAACAACTTTTCACATACATAAAACCTAACGTGTCACACTGATTTAGTAAATGACTTTGGATTGGCTCTTTACACACCAAATAATATTTTTCTATCGTGCCCAGAAAATTAAAAATAATTTCTAGTGTTCCATTAAAACCATAAATTAATAAAACATGCGGATCTAAATGTATATAGTCGTCCTTGTTCTCATAGAAATAGGGAGGGAACAAAGATATAAATTTATATAAAACTTACATTATCGTAATTACAAAATTAAAAATAGATGATTTTTATTTCACTACATGCACGTAACTTGTATATTCGTTCCAGCGACGCATAATTCTCAGTAAATAGTAAAAATACCTATCAGAAACAATACTTATTTCCCAATAATTTTCTTGAAATAAACAAACGGAGTGAAGTGCGATATCTTGTTCATATTCGACTGTCACGTTGGTTATTGTCGCGTCTCCTTTAGATTTATGTTTGTATGAAACGTTACGAGTAATGAAGTTGGATGGCCTCGTTTGATTTCAACACAATTGCTTGTTATTCCACGTTTGGAAATAAAGCGTTTTATTTATGAGTAATACAGTACAGATATTTGAATTTTTGAAAGTAAAACTTAAGGGGTTACCACCAAGTGAACTGGGAAAAGAAGGTATTTGTTTTTTTTTGTAGAATAATAAGCTTTTCTCGCTACCACTGACCTTAAAAGGAAAGAAAAGCTTTGTAGTGGGATAGGATAGGTTGGAGTGAACATTGGATGCAATGGTTTATATGATAAACGATGCGAAATATAACATATTTTCACTGGCTGTGGTCGCAAGCTGACCAATCACGTCAGGCATTTTAAGGTGGAATGAGTGTAAAATTAATTCACATATTCTATTATGGAATAGAGACAAAAGGTCCTTTTACACAAGTTATATATCCAGTCATACATAACACCTCTTACAGGTCAATTTTTCGTAGAATTTTCTTTTTCGTAAACACGTGCTTGTAACAAAATAATCCAGTATAATCTTACAGGAATTGTTTAACAAAATTTCCCGTATCTAGAATATCCTTCCTGTGACAGACTGTTGTCTTGAAGGACACCGCTCGGGGCTTCGCGTTCCTAATCTGTCACTTGTCAACTCGATACTATAAGAAATAAGATAGCGGTAGCTTGCCAACGTTGTTTATATAAATACATAGTATATTTACTTGAATTAAGTAAATATATTACTAATATATTTTGTTCCGCTACTGGTTAAGAGTGCCCTTCCAGAATGCGGAGCATGCCTTAAGTTTACCACGCTCGTCAAATGCAGGTTGGGCTTTTTATTTAGACGCAAGACTGCTAGTTAGACGCTATCTCCAAGTCGAAAAAAAAACGTGGCACGACTTTGTAAAGTATCTTCGCAAAAATCTAGTAACGGCCGTAAGGTAGAACCGGGCCAATTTGACTGAGTATCCAAAAAAAACAGCTGTTACACACGCGGCTCTACTTATTTCAGTCCTATAGGAGTTGAATTAAAGAAATATTATCTATAATCGAGTTTTCTACTGGATCCGCGACACATTCGATCACAAATCGATGCAGCGGTTCATCATTAAAAGTACAACAAACGGATCTCCTCTTTTATAACCTTAATATGAATACAAATAAACACATTTCTCACAAAACAAACATAGTATTAAAGCAACAATATATTAAGATATACAACGTATGGCACATTAGCCTCGAGCGAGCTGATAACACTAAGAATACGAACTTGTATTATAATACACGGTTTAATTCCTTCTTGGACGTTTTATGATGTACTTGAGGTGGAATGTTGTGTTAATTTTGTTACTGGTGTTTTGTTCACAGATAATATTATATTTGCTATAATTTTGTTTACGTAAAGATGACAGTATTACGAATGAAATAAAATTAAAGAAGTAAATAAACTAAAAGAAAAAACAAAAATTAAATCGTTCATAACCGTTAAGTCGTAACGTATAACTGAAATTTTGGTAGGTTGATAGGTTTCGGGTTTGAATCCTTAGATTGGTTTAATAGACTATAGCACTGGCAAATCTAGAGTTTGAACAGTGTTTTACATTGCATTTCATGGATAGTTTTTTTATCTTAGTCTATTTGGGTGACCCGCTGCTAGACAAAGGCCCCTATTCTTTCCAAATCATAAATCTCCATAACCCATCTTTTTAAGTTAATACACAGTAAAGCATCAAAATGTTTCAAAATACGTAAGCCCAGAATGTAATTATTATGTTACAAATCATGGTAAAACAGAAAATTCTTCAGCATTAAAAATCGTTGCCCTACAAGAACACCAAAATCTTTCTCAAACAAATCTAACAAAAGGAATTAATTACAAGTATCCATGGTATCCAAAGGTGTCAATGAACCTTATAACTTAAACTTCTACTCACGTACTTGAGGGAAAGCTTCAGAACTTCGTACCATAAAAGAGGGAGGATATTTTATTTGCGTAATCGTGATCCGGAGGAAACGGCTTATCAATTTATCACTGCATTCGTGAATTATGTGAATATAGCTTTAGATAACGTTGTTTAGAATGGTTGATGTTGAGTTGTGTTCTGTGTTGGGTTTGATTCCTGTACGATTTTTTCTGTAATAATGAGTTTTTTTTTTAATCTTTTGCTTTATCTTATTACATAGCTGAATATGATATTTACGAACTGAGTAATATAAATCTGATAATAATGCAGGCCATTGTTTTGACAAATTTTAAGTCTTTATTACTATCTCTGATTTGTTAACAGTAAAACCGGAAAATTTACAATTTGAAATTATTTATGCTTAGCTAGCTTTACCTTTTATATGTTTAAAAATATTTCACAACAAAAAAAACACATATTTTTGCAAAGCGCTGTCTTATTCTAAAAATGTAATCAAAAAACAGTGCAGCTCCTAAATTCCTTCCTAAAATATGAAAAAAAAGCAAATTGACTTCACGTAACCATTTCACAGTCAACATAACCTTCTAAACCAAAATATAACAGAAAATAAAGTAATATTTCATCGTTATAAACCCGCGTTTACATGTTACGGTACGTGATCTAATTTGAGCCGCTCCTGTCTGCCCTAGGCCTAATCTGGAGTCCGTCAGAGGCGATAAACGCCGAAGGAGGTCGGTATAATCTGTCCTTTTCCATCATACTGTTTTGACATCCATTTATCCTTGTCTGCTTCCGGCTATGGTTGTCAAATGTTTTTGAATCTTCAAACAAGTGTTTTAAAATTTCTTGCGTTTTTATTTGGTATGGGAGGATGCTTTTTTGCCTGATAATAAAAATAAATAATAATATTCAATGCAATGGTTATAAGTATTTTTTGCTTCGTGTCCTTATTAATTCATTTGAAAGCAAAAAATGTAGTTTTTTAGGTTACACAACCCTTAATATTTTTGTATTTATTGTTCACCGATCTAAAATTTTGCTTAAAAAACATATTATTTGAGGTTAAAATCGAAAGAACCGGTGCTTTATATTTTAGCCTCAAACAGTCACAAATCATATAACATTAAAATTAACCTATACACATTCTCATGCAAACAAACTTCGAAAAGTCAAAACACAAAACAATCCTTCATTACTCTTATCTCAGAATAAACTTGCGGCAAGAAACTTTGAGCACCGCTGTCATAGTTTATACATCTATCTTATTTCACAGGACATTTTGTACGCGCCGGCGGCGTTCAAACGATACCATAAATAATGTCCTACCTACTAATTAGGCCATAGATCAAGTGATTCGAAGAGAATTTTAATTTTTCACGACTTCAAAGATTTTATGGAGTTGAATTCGATGTGATTGGTTTTGGGCTGAATTATGATGATTAGTAATTTTGATCGAGTGATTTCTTTCTGTGGTTTTTTAAATAAAAATTGACGTTATATTAGGTAAACTCAAATAGTAAAAATGTATTTTATGATGCGTTTTTACTGGCTAAAGATTAAGCTACGAGTTTCGTATATATAACGTTTAGCATAACTTGCGAAGAGAAAAGATCACACGATGTGACAATCTTTAATAATTTAATAGTATACTAATGATGAAAAGGATGAAAAGCGAATGGATAAGAGGGATTATATTCTTTTATATCAAGTTAATAATACTACTAAATACTGGAATCAGTTTTGTTGTGACTTTGAATAAGTGCGACTGTATCTAATTTTTGATCACGGATTAAATTTTCTTTGAACTAAAACTGTCTCTCGGAAGTTTAGTTTTAATCTTTGTTGTAGTAGTTTCTTTGTTGAGAAATATCTTGTAAACGTATTTAGTTTGTAGGAGGATCAAGGAATATTTTGATATCAAAGAGCTTTGTTGTGATGAAATTATGAATTATTACTGTCTTTTCAGGCTATTTTTGTCGAAGGATTTTTTTCTTAAAATTCCACTTTGCGAGGGTAGTTGCTACAAGAAAGAACTAAAATTCTGCTCTACGTATTTTAATTAAATTTTAATAGTTATTTTATCTTATTTATACAATTTTATGTTTTAATATCTTATTCATCTATCTACCTGCCGGTTACAATATTTCTCTTCGTTGAATCCTTCTCTTCTGCACTTCACTACTCACTATCTACCATTGACCATTGACTACACTGAACTACACACCACAAAATGGACACCGTGCAAGCAACACTCAATGAGCTCAGCACCAGCATCAACAGCAGAATGGCTGATTTTGAAGCGCAGCTACTGAAGTCTGCCCCTCTGAGTGTCTCCAGCCTGGCCTCCGACTTTGCTGCGTACAGGGCATTTGTTACCCAAGCCCTGACAATGCTGCAACTGCAAATCGACGGGCTTGCACGCACAGTCGACAGCATGGAGATGCAGCGGCGGAGGAAGATACTGCTGCTTCATGGTGTAACGGAGCCTGCCAAGGATGAAGACGTTGCCCAAACACTCACTGGTGTTGTTGTCAAGCAGCTGGGCATTGGTGATTTCTCCAATGATGACATCAGGCGCTGTCAGCGAATGGGGCGGAAGACTTCGGCTAAGAAGCCCCGGCCAATACTGGTTAAGTTGAGGGACTTGGAGATGCGTGATAAGCTGTGGTTCTCCAAGACGAAGCTTAAGGGTTCCGGAGTTACCATGTCCGAGTTCCTCACCAAGAGCAGGCACGATGTGTTCATGGCGGCTCGCGAGAAGTTCGGGGTCAACAAGTGCTGGACTCGGGATGGTGCAATCCATGTTCTGGGACCGGACGACGTGAGGCACCGCGTGACAACACAAGCCGAGCTGTGCGGGGTCGGTGAGCTGTTGCCCAAGCCGAGTTCGGTGCCCAAACCACTGATTGCCTCAAAATCGAAGCGAGTAGCCGCCAAAAAGTGAAGTCATCCGAGTTCATTACTAGTCCAGGTACACTTCGCTTGTTTACTTGTATAACACATTCCTTCTACCTTCCACAAATATTATAATTTATTATATGTTTATTCTCCCGTTTGACTTTGACTGACTTTGACATCTGACATTTCATACTCAATGTTACCATGTTAAAAATCTATTTTTTACCGTTCTCACCTCTTGACTCTTTAGTATTTTTTAATTTATGTATACATATTATTAATAACATTATTATTATTTTTTTATTTTTTTTTTATTATTTATTCTATAAAACCATGTTTATGAAACTGTCGTATTATTTCTATGTTTTCTTTTTTTCCTTTCTCGTACCTGGACTAGTTGTTAGTTGTTAATTATTTTTCATGTACCTACATGTTTTGTTCTCGCAGCCGGCAGAGGGAGCAATAACTTTTGTTTATCAGCCTCTATTATATATATTATATATTTATTTTTATTGTATTTTTTATTTTATTTTAATTATTTATTTATTGTTATTTACCTTCACTTAACTTATGTCACTATTAGACAGTAGCATAAATAGTGAGGAATACTTTTCTGCAAGTAGTGATACCAGCTTCATAAGTGTTCCTTCGCTTGGTGAGACACTGTCGTCCCAGTTTTCTGATTTTCCCAGGAACTTTAATGTGGTCCATATTAATGCTCAGAGTATTCCGGCCCATTTCCCGGATATGCTGGCTACTTTCGACTGTACACATATTCATGCAATACTTGTTTCTGAGTCTTGGCTTAAACCATGCCTAGTCTCCTCTGCTTATTCACTCCCAGGCTATGAACTTATTAGAAATGATCGCGCAGTGGGAGGTGGGGGTGGAGTGGCTATCTATCTTAAGCAAAATATTCCTTTCTCCATAGTTAGCATGTCACCGCAGCCCCCACCGCCAAATGCTGGCGAGCATCTTTTTCTCGAAGTTGAACTTCTCCACTCCAAAATTTTGCTCGGTGTTTTCTATAGTCCTTCTTTACGTGTAGATTACTTCACCTCTCTTGAAATTCTATTAGAAAATGTTATCCCCGTGTACAGTCAAACCATCATCATGGGCGATTTCAACACCTGCCTCCTTAAAAACGATCACCGTTCCAGTTCACTCCAATCCATCGTTGACTCCAATAACCTCTCCATACTTCCTCTTAATACTACTCATCATTTTCCTAACTGTACTCCTTCCCTGCTTGACCTTATCCTTATTTCTTCCCCTCATCGTGTTTCCAAGCATGGTCAGTGTTCAGCAGATGCTTTTTCCTATCATGACCTCCTCTTCTTGTCTTACCGTGTCCGACCTCCAAAACCTAAACCTAAAATCCTTGTGCAGCGCAACTTTCGTGAAATGAATGTGGCAAATCTTCGTGCGGATGTCAACAACATTGCCTGGGATTCTCTCTTTGCCTCCGAAAATGTAGACGAGAAAGTTGAGTTATTGACCTCCAGTTTGATAAAACTCTACGACACTCATGCACCATTGCGTAAAATTAGGGTGAAGCATCTTCCGTCACCTTGGCTTACGGACGACATTAAATCTTTACTCTCCAAGAAAGCTGCTGCTAAAACAAAATTTAAATGTCGTCCAACCGACTCTAATTGGAATAGATATGTTGCAATACATAATCACTGCAGTAAGGTGTGTAGGAATGCACAACGCCGACATATTCACGCATCTGTCGAAAACGGAGATCCAGCCAAAGTCTGGAAATTTCTGAGATCATTGGGAGTCGGCAAATCGCGCCAAGACACAATTCCTAAATCTCTCGATCTGAACGCTTTAAACCAGCATTTCACTACATTACCCCACTTTGACCCCTTACTAAAAGATAATACTCTAAAATCTCTTTCACTACGTTCGACTCCCGATTGCTTCCCATTTGACTTTCATCAATTTGCTGCTTGTGACGTTAAGAAAAGCATCCTATCTACTACCTCGAATGCAATAGGTACCGATTGCGTCAGCCGTAATATGATCCTTCCTATCCTTGATGAGATACTCCCTGTCATCTGTCACATTCTTAATTTCTCCATCTCCAAGGGCATCTTCCCATCAGCTTGGAAAGACGCCCAAATCACTCCTCTACCTAAAAAATGTAACCCTTCATCCTTCTCTGAATACCGGCCCATTTCTATCCTACCTTTCCTGTCTAAAGTTCTTGAACGCCTCGTTCATGATCAGCTTAGTTCCTTTCTTTCCGAAAACCAACTCCTTAACCCACTCCAGTCTGGTTTCCGTCCCGGTCACAGAACCACCACAACCCTGGTTCATATTACGGAAGACATTAGGTCAGCAATGGAAGGTGGTCATCTAACAGTGCTTGCATTGCTAGACTTTAGCAACGCTTTTAACACTGTTGACTTTGATGTACTTCTCGGGGTATTATGCTCTCTTAACGTATCTCCAACAGCGATTGACTGGTTTCGTAGTTACCTGTTTGGGCGCCGGCAACGTATCAGCATCGATAACACGATTTCCGCATGGTGCCCGTCATATGCTGGCGTTCCGCAGGGCGGCGTCTTATCTCCTCTTCTCTTCGCAGTTTTTATCAACTCAATTTCTAACTACTTGACTTCCTCTTACCACCTCTACGCAGATGATCTACAGATTTACTCCCACGCTCCCCTAGATAGGTTGACGGAAGCTGTTCTAACTATAAACACCGACATGGTGAGAATTTGTAACTGGAGCAAGTCGTACGGGTTAAAGGTCAACCCGGATAAGACCCAGGTGATTGTTGTTGGCAGTTCGAGAATGGTGTCAAGAATCGACTGGTCACTGATACCCCCCGTGTCTTGTGACGGTATTGATATCCCATACAGTGACAATGTCAAGAATTTGGGTATCTTTATTGATAAGAAGATGTCGTGGGCTCCTCAAATCCAACATGTCAGTCGCAAAATATTCGCTTCGGCGGGGTCTTTGCGCAGACTGCGTAATTTTCTTCCCATCACGACTAAAGTTGCGTTAGTACAATCCCTTCTTTTTCCCGTTCTTGATTATGCCGATGTCAGCTATCTTGATCTCACCGAGGACCAATTGAATAAACTTGAGCGACTTCAAAACTTCTTTATTAGATTCATATTTGGTTTACGCAAGTATGATCATATTTCTGAATACAGACACAAGCTCAAGTGGTTACCCCTACGTTCACGCCGGAATGCTCACATTCTCTTTCTCTTGTACAATATATTGTTTAATCCCTTTGCACCCCCATATCTTAAAGAACGTTTTGATTTCTTACATGACACACATTCAAGACTCCTGCGATCATCAGAAAATTTAAGATTGAAGATGCCAGTGCATTCCACAAAGTTTGTAGATAGATCGTTTTCTGTAGAAGCTGTGCGATTGTGGAATGCACTACCAGTGTCAATACGACGTGCTCAATCCTTACCCATCTTTAAAAACCAAGTTAAGGAACACTACCTTTCGCTACAAAATTAATTATTTATTATATGTATTTATTAAGTATGTATTTTTAAATATATTATTTGTGTATCATTTATATATATGTATGTTTATATTCCTCTATTATATACGTATATGTCATTATTTATATATTTACTATTTACTCTCATTTGTACTGCCCTCCTTAATTCTACTGCTTTTATATCTCTCCATCCAATGGTTGCCTGGAAGAGATTGCCACTGTGCGATAAGGCCGCCAATTGTACCTACTTTTATTTATTTTATGTTTATTCGTGTTTCTTTATGTACAATAAAGAGTATTCATTTCATTTCATTTCATTCCAATATATTTGAATATACTTAGTAGAATTTAATTAGTTAATTTTTCAGAATTTGAAATACATTTTGTGTCAAGTGAATCATAGGAATAATAAGAAGACATTAATTCCATACAACATTTTTGTTATTTCGGTCAAAGTCAAGTCAAAGTATATCGTATTACAAAGTAAATGTAGTAATTTTCCTAGTACAAAGAAACTTTTATTTCTACACTTAACCCTTGAAGACTCAATAAAGCTTATGAAAATAAATTATACCCAAATATTTACAAACCAGCTCTATCCAGTCGTTTTATCCATAACAATTTCCATCCTAATATCACAACTAAACCCCAAAAGACATAGTACAAAAGCCCAGTAATTCCCATCAAATATGCACAGACAAGACTCACATACCGTAACCCCGTTCGAGTCCCGTCACACACAAAATTTTAATGAAAGCCTAATAATGCCTTCATAAATACAGAGCAACTATCAAAGTTTATGTTTAGATATTCAGTGCGAGTTGAAATATTTAGTAGGATATGTGACGTGTTATTTTGCGTATGATTAGGTATCTTGGTTTAGTGTCAAGTACCTTTTATGGTTAACTTTAGTACAACTGTGAACATAATACTCTTAGTGTAGAAATAGGAATACACTACATAATGTGTATGTTTGTTAAATTACAGTCATAATTTGCATCTTGTTATACAGCATGCGGTGAAATTTTCTTCTAATATGTTAGGTAAGAAGTGTCAGATTCGCTATCTAATAGATAAGTGACGCAGATGTATGAAAACACTTTCCTGACTGGCAATACACACGAAACGATGATAAATTAGACATTTGCAACCTATTCCATTGATCTCTCTCTCTCTCTCTCTCTCTTTATAAGTTTATGAATATACTAGCGGACCCGACAGACGTTCTCCTGTCTACACGTCGTTAATTTGTAAAAAATAATAAAAAAAAAAAATGACCAGCGGACAAAATTGTGAATCTTAACCATTCTCAGATCCCCTTGAACACACACAAAAAATTTCATCAAAATCGGTCCAGTCGTTTAGAGAAGTTCAGTGACATACACACTTACAGAAGAATTATATATATAAAGATAACTTAGCCTTTCTTCCAAGCTATGTTGGAATCAGCTTTCAGTCTCACCGGATGCAGCTGAATACCTTTGTTTATAAGTGAGCATAGAAAAATGTAAATATGTTTAGTAGTTTTTGAATTCATTGTAAACAGACCTACAGACAAAGGCGTCTTACTGTAAAGTAGAGGAAAATTAACTTCCATTTTGCTTACTTATGTGCATCCTATAACTATCTAACACATCATAACTTATGATCGTAACAACAGGATTATCTATACATCGGTGCATGTCATCGAATGCTATTATGCGGCCGGTCTTACCGCAAGACACGACCGTCAATGGACCGCGTACAATGCGTGACTTAATATTATCTGATATGATGGTGTAAGTGGTAAGGGATTGGCAAATTCAATGAGAGATGGTATTGTAGCAGCAAATATAGTAGTAAGCCAAGAAGAGTAATAATTGATGCTTTAAAAAAGTAGCCCAAAGTTTTGTCAGCTCTTCTCACTGGCTCTAATTTTCGAACTGGCGATAAATTGACTTTCACCATTACCTAGGGAATAAAACAAGTATTGATTTTAAACTTAATTATCTTACTTTTCAATCAATTAGTTACGTTGAAATTCTAACTTAAGCGTGAATCTATAGTCAAAGCCTAAACACTTAGGTCAGAAAATAACGGGTGTTCCACCAGAAATCGTACGCTATTTCAAGGTACCTCATAAATAATAAAGAGGTCGATCTACTTTTAACTATCTCTGTTTGCCTCCATGGGAAAAAAGGCGAGATTTTGTACATATATGATTGTAAAATCATCAGTGTTTAAAGTAAACCTAAAAAAACAGCTTTACTTCAAACAGCAAAAAGAATCACCGGCTCAATTCTCAGAATGCAACCATTTGGTCATAATATAATAGAATATTTTCTCAGTTATTTGTCTTTAAACTTATCAAAAACCATTAATTTCTTTCGACACCTATTACAATATTAGTTGAACATTATTTACCTAAAATATAGGGCGTCTTCACCTTTGAACTGTTATCGTAAATTTTATCAACTGTTATTAAAAGTGATCATCGCGTTTATAATTGTACTGGAGAAAGATTTATTTATTTAACTAGCCGACTCATGTGGCTCTGATCGTATAAAATATGGAAAAATAAATACGTAGATTGTTGAAATAATATAGCTTTAAGGTACAGGTCTGACCCTAGATGTTCAGCTGTGTTTCGCGCTAAATCTCATCATAATGGATTCAGCAGTTTAGTTATAAATGCGTTATAGTCGTATTTATAACTATAAAATTATTTCCCCTATTTCAGCCGCAGAGGGATACATTTTTGATAGAACAGTTCTATCTTTGACCCCCGATCGAAGTTTGATCTGTATCTACTGAATGGCAATTTTATCAAATTCAAGCAGTTTAGGTGCTTAATCGTAACCAATAGACAGACTTTCACATTTTTAATATTAGTATACTTTATTTGAGTAAACGTTTAGATACGGAGGCTGCGGAAAGGTGAGTTCATCTTGACCTTAATGAGAGATTTATGCCCAGAGTGTGGGCGTGGGGAAACGTAGTGAGGGAATGAAAGTGCCTGTTTGTAGATATTACGTGCTTTTGTGTTTTTACTACGGTTGAGGAAGCGTAAATTAAATTTTGGGTAACAGTGATTGTGTGGGTAACGTTGGGAGGTCGTAGTAGTAGAGTAGTAGGCTTCTTGAAGTGGTAGTTGAGGTTCGACACCGATGTAAAGAGTTTTATCAGGCTTATTAGTTTTTGCAAAGATAACACTAATAAGGAGTTTCATTCTCAGTTGCATAAATTATTATTTTATTATAATATAAGTATCCTAATAGAAAAGAATCCCAATAGTTAAAAGGCAATTTATTTTCATCTTGTAGTTTACTTAAAATATACATCAAGTGCCATACAAATAAGTATAATTAAACAATTAAAAGATAATATTTAAATCCAAATTGCACTGATTTCAAAATTATCTTTTGAAATGTCCGCTTGTTAATTATTTTATGATTTTGAAAATAATTTCTTAACATAAAAAGCAATTTTTTTATATTACATTAAGAAAGTGTACTTATATCCCGTATATTAAACTACGATATCAAAATCTATACATCACCCCTTAACTTAAACCCCTATTTAAAGACAACAAACAGTCAAACAGACATATAAAATTAGTTCAAACTACTATTAGCTGGTCGTTTACCGAAATAGGCTTAGGCAAGTCACAAACGGCTTGGATATCTATAAATGTGTAAGCAAGTCGTAATTCAAAGTGTTAAGTAACTTAAATAAGTGTTTAAGTGGCCTTAAGTTTGTATTTTGTTGTGGAGGTAGATGGATTGGATGTGGTATTTTATATTTTAGTGATGTAAAATCTGAGACGCGGGTTTCAAAGTTTAATTTCTCACAAAGTTAAGTCAGGCCTATCGGTCATACAGTTAAAAACATTCGACGTATCAAGAATAAAAATTGCTCCAGATGATGAGATGTCGAACTCGGATCTTTCGGGCAATGTTTCAGTAATATAATTATTGTAATTCAGAATCTTAGTAGTAAACTGTTTAATTGAGTTCCAGCAGAATTGACCATCCCTTATTAAGAAAAGAAAATACCTGTTAAATATTATTTAAATACATCTGAGACTACTTTTTAAAAATCTTTTTCGCACACTATTTATTTCATAACCCTAACATTCTTTTTAAAACAAATTTTAACCAAAACTTTACGTAGTATTTTTAACCAATCTACCGTATCTACATAACATAGCTCTACTTACCCAATACGGGTCGTGATTAATAGTTGGCTTCAAGACGAGGGTAGTTGCACAGACAGCTGTAGTACGACAACTCTTTGTCTGTTGCCACTCCATTATTGTAGCTATTCATGCGCTAAATAAGGTTAAGCCGTGTATAGTAAGGTTGGTGATTAGATGGGTTATCGGATGTGGGGAATTTTCATTATTATATTTTCTTCACTCATTTCGAATAACTCTTTATTTGTGAAAATAATGGACGCCAAATTTTGGTTAATTAAAAAGTCAATCATAATTTTTAAAAGAAAACTAAATGAAGGGCTAGGTTTATAACTATTGAGACACCCCATGAGGCCTTGAAACGTTTTAAAAATCACGTCCCGCATCAGTTACAGAAATAATAAACATTTAAAAATCCTGTCCTGAAATTCACCCGCACCATCCCGCAGCTTCCCGCAGCAAGCGATATTCAGAAAATATGGCCGTCACTTACATTTTGATATACTCCTCTTACAACCGTAATACTCGTTTATAATTTCACAGTGACCGATCTTTCGAAAGCCTAACAAGAATATTAGACAGAAAAATTAAAATTCCCCTGTAGCGAAGGCGCGATTTTTATTAAAGGAAAAAATGCCAAAAAGCGCTCCGTTGAAGGCTATACCGCCCTGCGGGAGGCTTTTATAAGGCGGACTATAAATCAGGAACGGGGAAATATTTAAAAGCTTGCTTCTTGGCTGGCTCCTTTTGCTACAATATGGTTCGTTCCTTATTCCTCATCTGTTTCTGCTCACGTTTAACGCACATGATGTGCAGTTTAATTATTGAGGGTGTTAGGAGCTACGGTTTTAATTTAGGACGTTTGATTTGGGATTTGGAGTGATTTGTTTTAGTTGTAATACCTTTGCATCGTTAATTAGGTGCTTGCTTTGGTCGGTCAGTAGATATTCATCATTCGGTCGTCGGTTTCCACTGTCACCTATTTTTATCTGTTGCCAAATTATATTACAAAGCTTTGTTTTTACTTGATTTAGTTGATATTTTCTGAAAATTCAATAAAATGTACATAATAATAAGTTTTTGTGGTTTATTTTGCCAGATTCCATTTTGCGTACTTTTTCATTGGTTGCCAAAATTAAATGTGTCTAAAATTGTAAATCTAACCCTTTCAAAATACAGTGAATGACATCAAATCCATAAACCACCAAAACAACTACCAAAATCACTACGCTACCCCCACAAAGTCGTAAGCAGAACACACCAGATCCAGTGGGCGGCGTGGCAGGAACACAGCTCGTTTCCTGCTCCATGAAATACATCTCCTCGTTTATACATACCACTGAACTTGTATACACAGTAAATATGTTCAAACAAGGGCTCTGGATAAACCCTAGTACCTACTTACAAGAAAATCCGTTAATATTACAAATATAAAAGTCTGTTCTACCTTACGTTTTCACAGGTAAACTGAGGAATCAATTTCGATAAAAATTAAGCATGAATATATCTGAAAACTTGGAATCAATCATATTCTAATTTTATTCCAAAATCTACTTTTAACTCGGCTACAGCAAGGTACAAAACCGCGCTAATGGTCTGGTTGGGTCTAAAACAAGAGCAAAAGAAATCTTAGGATTCCAAACATTAAAAAAAAAATAAAAGCTATAGAAATAAAATGAATTTAGGGAATCAAAAACTTTATATTTCGATTCATTACTGAGAATACTTTAACATTACTCAGAGATTTGTAACAGTTAGTTAAATTATTTTCAAAATCGTTTCAATTGTTTCGGAGATCGCCCCTACAAACAATCTATACCCCAACATACATACAGCTATAGACAAATGCCTCAAGTAAAATAAGTAGCAAACAAAATTGCCTTTCGAAAATAATTAACCCGTAACATTAATTGCAAGAACCGGGAATAGAACCGCCAACTCGTTTGTTGCTGACAACTTGCTAAAGTTGCGATAACAACTTAGTTTCAAATACGATTAATGTAAATCGTTACGTACTCGTTTTTGCGCAGACTTCGATGTGGTAATTAGTAGAAATGTTTTAGACTAGTAACTGCGCATGACTTCGCCTGCGATTAAAGATTTTTTGATCATCCAATGTTTAATGAAGGTATGAAAATTGGTGAAACGTAGAAAGAAAGAAATTGATGGAACACATACATTGTATGAATATGGATGAAGCAAAAGAAGTTGCCAAGAATTATTTTATAGTTTTATATGAGTTTGATGGACTTAGTAATTAAGTCTAGGTCGTATAGAGTAGTAAATAACAAACACAGTAATTCATTAACAATAATGTCTATAATGACATTGTAAATTTTCTCAAATCATGCTAAAGGCAGGTCAAACCACAAAAAGGATACAACGTAAATAATAAAAAAATTAAAGGTAGATTTTTTCTAAAGTCATTGACACAAACAAACAGTCTGTTAAACTTTGTTTATTTTCAACTTCACAACAACCATTTTACCCCGAAAAACAATAGAATGAAAAACTATAGAGAAGCGCATAATATTTTCCCGCGTCTCGTACAATTTTATACAAAAATCCGAACGCGAAATAAGATTCGGAACGTATCTTCACAGATTTTCTGTTCATGAATACCAATTGGAACTCAACGTACAGTGTTACATACCATCATAACGTTTCTGTGAAAAAACAAGAGATTTTTTTCCCCTTTTTTCACCCGAAAATTATTCGGTTTGGTGGAAAAACTATTTGTAGAACAAGAGGCTAAGATATTTCACTTACTTGTTGAGAATTTGAAACTAGTTTCGCTGCAGTTTTTTGGTTCAAATAAAACGCAGTACCGGATTTTGAATAACAATGTCACGTGTGTAGAGTTTGATTATAGTGACGTCAGAAATGCTCAGCCATCATTAATGAAATTTTTTAATAATTTCACAGTGTGAAAGAGCGGTTCCTTAAGTTTTAAGTCGGGCGTAGTAAAATATTTGACAACAGCCTTAAAATATTTCATTAAGCGATTTTAGGATATTCTTGAATCATTTCCGTACTCAACTGTATCAGCATGCCAACCATTCTCGTGTATCAACAAATGGTGAAGTACAAGTAACAAAATTAAAAAATATTCACAAAAACTGGTATGCTATCTCCAAAACATTTCTTAACTGAATCATATCGACCGACAATCCTGCGAACACAACTCTTTTACACACGTAAACTGCGTTTGGTACATCAAAATTTACAACAGAAACCAACACACAAATATGTACTCTATCACCTTAAATCAAAGCTCAAAATTCTGCATACTTAATAGCAGATTTCAGTATCAAAATAATTATTCAAAATTAAGCTCTAATAAGCAATACATAAGGCTCAGATTTAACTGTAGGATCATCGTTGCAGTGGAAACGATTCGATCAATTCATTCGACGATTCCATTCGAATTACTCCTTTGATTCGATTTCGGTACACTCACGGGCTTAACTGGAACGTTTTTGGTTTTTAATTAATAATAGACGCGGAGCCGGTGGCGCACTTTTGTTAGTGACAGTATACGGCGTGTTTACAAAAAGTCGGGTTTAGGGCTATCAGTTACAGGTGAAATCATTTTAAACGGTATTTCGAAAATTTGACAAAAATATATTTTAATATATACATTAATAAAAAAAGGGATGTGTTTCAACTCTTAATTGACACATTTGAAATAAGTGTGTATCTCGTAATTACTGGGTTCAAAGCTGAAAATTATTTTTGCTGAAGACTGGTTGTATTAATTGCATAAAGTCATTGTTAAAATAATATGTACAAGTTCAATACTACATCTGTTCTAATTAGAGATTAGCGAAATTATTGAATCATTAAGGACAGAATATCGTAAATGCTTCGTTCAAAATATTTATAAGTATTATGACTAAAATAACAAAGAGCTATGATCATTCAGTGTATCCCAACTACATTGAAAACCTGTAATCCTTTTTCAGTATTCATAGTCCATGGTAACCCTGACTCCATAGCGTCCCTTTTAAATGTTATAAAAGCATTTAATCCAATTCCCTCGCTATCCTGTTTCAATTTGATTGATGGACACCATTGTTTAATGGGTGGCTGTAATTGAGACAAAGGTAGCAAAAACTCTACGATCGAGGTTTTTAAAACAGGTATGTGGGGAGGATAAGTGAATCAACTTTGGAATGTTTTAATTGATTTATCTGTGAAAATTAAAGTCTGTACTTCAGTGTTATTTAAATTTTATAAAGAGGTTGAGGTTTATGACTTGATATGAAATTGTGAATTATTAAAAATAACGGAGTTTTTTTCAAACGCTTTGCTTTTCACATAAAACAACCCTGAACTGTCGATATTACTCGTAATATTATAAAGTTGACGTTATTTTTTTTAACTTGCTTGTACATTATAGGGATATTTTCTTTTAGTCAAACATTAGATAATATTTTTTTACATTCATAAGATCATGCATCATCATCAAAAAAATATATTATGATGGTGATTTTCTTACCATTTCGGCCAGTGTAACTACCAAGGTGTCGATCTTTATCAAAACCTAGTGAAGAAAAACATTAAAAGCAAAAACAAAACAAGAGTTTAGTTTTAATAATATTAACCATTTTCATCCCCCTACCCTTATCCTACAAATTCTTATATATACCTATAGATATAATTCGATTACATTATTTGCACAATCTAATAATACAAACAAGAAACCAAACAAGCAAACAAAATTCATAACATACTCAAACATCGACTTAAACTCAAAGCGTACCTTAGTTCGGTTGCAATCAACCACTGCAAATGTAATCCAATGACCGCCCATTGAAACAACCGTAAGCATATTTTCAATCAAACCGCAAACCGACATACACTCACGATTCTTAATAAAATGCGTTGGTAAAAATTTTTACTCGTACCTGTAGCGTATAACTCCATCACTGTTACAAACAAATTTCTACTCTCTAATCTGTGAAATAGAGTTGAATTTAGTTTGAGCGTTGTTTGGTAGTTGTGACTTTTGTGAAGGGTGGAAATAATATCGGATACCGTCTAGTAGGGAACACAGACGTATAAATAAAGTTGCACAATAAACTTGAAGTAAATCAAGGAGCATTGTTGAAAGGGGGCCTTGTTAGCCGTAGCGCGAGACTGCTGATTTTTTATTTGATATCTCAATAAGCCCAGCGTTTGAGGGTTACAAACCAGTTGATGCTGGTTCTCGGAATTTTGTTAAGGTGTGTGTATACTTGGGCGGTGTTTACAACCCCCACGCGAAAGTAGGATACGACGCGATTCTGTGACACTTTTTGCGGCGATTCAGTGCGCTTCAACACCTCAAAGAACTTTCTTGATATATATCAGGTCAGTATTTGTTTTCTAAGTATTAAAATAAATACAAAACGTCATGACATCGTAGACGCACACGAAACTATATCGTAGGATTCCAAGGCATTGATCGAATTTGGACTAAAGAAAAGTAATTTTGTGGTCCAGTTAGTGTAGACTAATTTGGAACGTAAATTTTTTCACTGTCGCCAATATAATTGCGCCGAATGAATGCGTAAGTGCATTCACAAGAACGTTACATTACACGTAAATGCTCAAGTATGGTCAAGCCTTAATGATATTTTTTTCGGCGGTAGGGTTGATTTATTTAGAGCTGTTTATTTAGGCCGTGTTATAAAGTTTATTGGTGGAATAAAATTTTAAATGTTCCCTACAAAATTTTTGTGTGTGCCAGCTAAATTTATCTGTACACAGCTGGGAACGTTTTTTTATAAACTTTGTGCATTACCCCGTGCCACCTTCGTTTTACGTTAAAAGTTTTAAAACGTAAATAAAAATTGAAAACTAAACTAAAAGTTCAATAATTTTTGCCATTAGAATGAAGGGTGTTTTACGTTCGAACCTAATTTTTAGTTTTTATTATGATCATTAACTATAAGTGTAGAATTTGCAAGTACAGAGTTTTTGCTCTAGCAAATAACTAGCATGGTACCTAATTTAAATAAAGTTTATTTTGTAGCCCAAATTTTGACATTCTTCATACATGACATTTAGTTCAGAAATCTAGTAATTTTAAAATTAAACCAGATCGAAAAAAAATAGGTTCAGCCTTTAGTTTAAAACAAATACCTTCAGGAATTATTTAATAAATCTCTCAGACACCCAAGGTTTTATAACAATATTTTCATTAAACGTGCCGTCATAGGATTGAACTCTAGACCACTTGTGTAAGAGGCGAATGTTTAGACCACACGGCTAGCACTGCTCTTGCAACATACTTCTAATTCCAAAATTAAGCAACTGTAATAAATGATTCAGGTGCTAGTGTTGTACCACGCCCACTTTCTCTCGGAACACATTCGATAATCGAGAAGCGGAATCGAGAAGTATCGGATAAATAAGTGTAATAGACATGGCGATCACGTACTCGCCGCAGTCCTTTGCCGGTGCAACCGAGCGATGTTCATTGAGTAGAGAAAGTGTTGGAGGTGGCTAACGATTACTAAAGGAACAAATTACATGAAAAGTTGAATTATTACTCGTAACTTTTAAAGAGTTCAAGGAAGAAGCTAACAGCTTACACACTTATTTTTTAGAGTACAATAGAATGACATAGAGCAAAACATTAAGTGATGACAGTAAAAGAAGAACACATTTTGGCTAGGTATAAGAAAATGCAGAAAAACATCAAATTTTAAATATGGTCGACGTCTGTATTACCAAATAAATCTATTTTGTGCACCCATAACTGTAATGGCCTCTTACATTATCTAACTTATAAAATGTTAGCTGTATTTACAAATAAATATTCTGCTATATCTG
The DNA here is from genome assembly GCF_050436995.1 of Anticarsia gemmatalis. NCBI lineage: Eukaryota > Metazoa > Arthropoda > Insecta > Lepidoptera > Erebidae > Anticarsia > Anticarsia gemmatalis. Next base: position 12,796,456 of record NC_134747.1, read on the forward strand.
ACGAAGGGTTTAAAAAGATAACGTAAGTGTGTATTTGAAGTTTCCACCCATAATTTACCATATCTGCTGCATCTAGATCACCACAAAGAGCGCACGATCGCATCTCTCCACGAATAGATTCAGAGCATATCGCCGTGCGCCGAACTGTTGTGCAAAAATACTGTCGTACGAGGTGCAAGCTTTGTTACACCGCACTCCGCCACACTCCGCGCACGTGAGAGACCTAGCACCTAGTGCCGACGATTTTTGGAAACATGAACATATGTTATACTTTGAGTACAATATTGCTATGTGTGTATTATATCCTTGACAAAACCGTCTGAAAAGTAATTAGTAACCTAAGTTTCTAACAGCGAAGGGGTTGAATGGTGGATTAAAGTAAAATCAAGAAAAGCAATGTCTTATTTATTTGCTGAAAAATTTGTTTTATTAACAAAAATACTGTCGTACGAGGTGCAAGCTCTATAACACCGCACTCCGCCACACGCCGCGCACGTGAGGCACCTAGCACCTAGTGCCGACGATTTTTGGAAACAGGCAGATACCTTATTATATGTGTTTTGAGTACAATATTGCTTATATTACGACATACTAATTCTTAACGTGATATAAGTACAGCGATGTATACGCGATGGTTAAGGTAATGGAGCACTGGAGCCGGGGTTGAAGGGTTGATTCTTACATTTAATTTGTATTTTTACAAATTTTATTTCTAGTTTTATTTTGTAAGCTAGTTATAACTACTCAACTTTACCTACTTAATCAATAATTGTCAAGTAAGCTGAATGATTGCTCTGTCTACTTTCAACAAAAAATACTGTGGTACGAGGTGCAAGCTTTGTTACACCGCACTCCGCCACACTCCGCGCACGTGAGACACCTAGCACCTAGCGCCGACGATTTTTGGAAACAGGCAGATACCTTATTATATGTGTTTTGAGTACAATATTGCAAGCATATTACGTACTCATTCGTAACGTGATATTACATATATACGTGATAGTACAGCGATGTATACGCGACGGTTGAGGTATCTAATGTAGTATTGAGGTTGGGGTTGAAGGGTTGATTCTTACATGTAATTAATATTTTTACAAATTGTTTTATTTCGTGAGCTAGTTATAACTACTCAACTGAACTTACTAAATCAATAATTGTCAATCAAGATAATGATAACTTTATACCTTTTACTAACAAAAATACTGTCGTACGAGGTGCAAGCTTTGTTACACCGCACTCCGCCACACTCCGCGCACGTGAGACACCTAGCACCAGTGCCGACGATTTTTGGAAACACGAACATATTTTGGGTACAATATTGCTATGTGTGTATTATATCCTTAACAAAACCGTCTGAAAAGTAATTAGTAACCTAAGTTTCTAACAGCAAAGGGGTTGAATGGTGGATTAACGTAAAATCAAGAAAAACAATGTCTTATTTATTTGCTGATGACATTTGTATTACTAACAAAAATACTGTCGTACGAGGTGCAATCTTTGTTACACCGCACTCCGCCACACGCCGCGCACGTGAGACACCTAGCACCTACTGCCGACGATTTTTGGAAACATGAACATACTTTGACTACAGTATTGCTTATGTAATAGACTAATTCGTAGTGTTATCTGTTAGATAGCCATAACAAAGAAGTAAGCAGTTCTTTAAGATGAAGTAGTATTGGTACTAGGGTTGAAGGGTTGATTCTTACATGTTACTTATATTTTTACAAATTGTATTTCATGTTTCATTTTTCGACCTAGTTATTTACTTACTTCGCTCGTGCGCAGCGTTGTGCTAGATAGCATAATGTATTTTCTTAATAATGCAGTCAAGGCGGCCAATCGCGTGGGGTTGAAGAATAAATTTCCGAATGATTTTTCGGTTCTAAAATAGACTGAATGCATAAATATCACGGGAATTAAGATTTATCAGTATTTATGATTTTACAACAGATTAAAATACTACAAAGATAAACTCAAGCATCCAACAAATAAATCACAAAACTAGACCACACATCGATCAAAAAAACGACCTTAGACGAATCACCGCTCATAATTCTAATTTCGAACGTATAAAAAGCAAAATGGCCGGCCACATTTATTAACCCTTCTAGATCCCGCGTCCGGGGTGATAAATACTGGGTGCTTCCCTTAACTTTTACCCGTGAGTCATTATGGCATTTAAATAATTCGTGGTACGCTTGTGATTTATGATAGAACCTTGACAAGGGTATAATCTGTGCGTACAAGTTTTATGACAGTTGTGTGTGTTTGTGTGTGTGTGTATGTGTGTGTGTGTGCGTGTGTGTGTGTTTATCTTGATCGTCAGTGTGCAAGGTTTTTGTTACGCGATTGTTTTGTACGCTTAATTCTGCTAGTGAGTGTAAATCGCGTAAATTACTTGGAACTATGTTCTTTGTTTTTGTGTAGTTTATACTCGTTTTACTGTACAAATATTTTAGTTGACAGCTCGCTTAGAATTTAGTTTCTTATACGTAACATTTCTAGCTTTATTTTTTTTTGTTTAAGGAATATTTAATTTTAAAACGAAACCATATTAGTTATATCACCCCTCAAGTTATCGTAATATTGCCCATAATAAGATCAGGTCTACCAATTATCGACACAACCGATATCAATTTCAACCTGCCTACAAAAAATTACGTGCATGCAAATTATGTTACATGTTCTTACGTATTTCATAGTACTTTTACAAAATAACTGCCTACTTAACTCTTAAATTAAACGTCAGTAAGTGGCAATTTTATTCTTTACTAAATAAATGGCCGATGATTAGTGCCTTACTTTCATCGCAAAACAAAATAACGACAGCCATTTAAGTAAAAAAACACTAATTGTACAAATAACGTATCATTTCACAAATCATCTGTTAGTACATCACGTCAATTATTTCCATAATTATTGGGTATTATCTTTCTTTGAAAAACAAAAGGTTCTGATTTGCGGTCGCTCGTTCCCACTGGAACTTGGACAATTATTCCAGTAATTTCTCTAATTCGTTCATAAATAGGCCTGTTGACTGTAAACATATGGTAGAGTTTTAAGGAGAAGAATACGTTTTTATCTATGACTCTAAAGTGAATTAGATTATCATTTCAAAACTTAATTAAATCAGTGGGTTTGACACAAAATCATAATTTATTTAGTTACTCATAAAATTTTATAGACAAACATGTTTAGTTATATATTTTTTAATATTTCATTCTATTAGCTAAATGTTGATGACAATGTTGATAACACAGTCATTGAAGAACTAAAAACACATTATATATTTTTCCTGCACGAATAGAAAACAAAATATACTTCTAACATAGGTACATTAACAACATCTGTAGAGTTTGAAAGAGTTAAAATTACATTACACGACAAAAATACCTCCAAAATTTTCGAATGCAGCTTTACAAAACCCAGTATTCGACCAGCACCATGACCCTCAAGAAGGGAGTCACACTTCCTTACCCAATTCCATCAATCAATTCTACAATATTCCTCCCTCTTAAGCCCTAAGGCTTTAAACCCTATTCCCATAGGCGTGTCGACCACGCGTTGCAATGTACCAGTCTTTATAGCCAGTCATTAATAGGTACTTTGTTATAAATACTACACGACTGTTGCAAGTGATGAACGCTTGGTTAGTCCATAATTGGAGCAGCAAAATGTCTATTATTGGTGTCATTTTATGGTGTTTAAAACTTTCTGAAGTATTGGTGTTATTTTAAATAATATATACAGGGTGTCCCAAAACTCAACGATAATCTGAGACCGGATGAAAGGCCAAGTTATACCAGTTCTGGGAAAAATAAAAAAAAAATTCCATATTACTTAGTTCAGCAATAATAGACATTTTTCAAAAAAGTTGAAATTCCACACCCTTGGTCGCATTTTCAAGTCCTGTGATCACCAATGTCACAATTTCACTGTGTCTTTTTTAATTTCGTGATCTACAATAAATATGCTATTAATCGTAAAACAAATTAATGCACAAAACATTGTTAATTTAATAAAAAAAGTTAAGTTTTAGTGAGTCATGGTTTTAAAAAATATCGTTAGTCAACTTTGACGCTTCATACTGAAAAAAAAATGTACTAAACTACCCTTGGCAAGTTATGTCAAAAGTTGGCGCACTTAATCAAGATTTCAAAATGGTGCAACACTTGCCACTTTTCTTTCCATTAAAAATGTTATAATTATTTGAACGAAGAGTATGCTCGCAGATGGATCGGACGCAGTGGTTAAATTTTATGACCTCCTCGTTCCCCCGATGAAAATCCAGTAGATATTTTTGACTGGGAATGCATAAAAGAAAAAGTCTATTCGAAATAAATACAAAATCTATCAGAACTTCGCCAGAAAATTGACACAGCGTCAGAAGAAATAAATACAAGAAATTTTGCACGACTGGTGAAAAAATCTTTTGTACGCCGTTGCAGAGCCTGTATTTGTGCCAGGAAAGCAATTATTCTTAGTAAAGAAGTAATTGAGTTAGTCCATAACCAATATTTAAGGTAATAAACATAATAGGTAATAATCATTTAAAAAAAAAAAACAATGAACGAACCATCGTTCTTATTTAATTATTTTTCTTAAACTAAAGTAATCCCGAATTGTTTTCCTCTGGCTCGAATACAGGCTCTGCAGCGGCGTACAAAAGATTTTTTCACCAGTCGTGCAAAATTTCTTGTATTTATTTCTTCTGACGCTGTGTCAATTTTCTGGCGAAGTTCTGATAGATTTTGTATTTATTTCGAATAGACTTTTTCTTTTATGCATTCCCAGTCAAAAATATCTACTGGATTTTCATCGGGGGAACGAGGAGGTCATAAAATTTAACCACTGCGTCCGATCCATCTGCGAGCATACTCTTCGTTCAAATAATAATAACATTTTTAATGGAAAGAAAAGTGGCAAGTGTTGCACCATTTTGAAATCTTGATTAAGTGCGCCAACTTTTGACATAACTTGCCAAGGGTAGTTTAGTACATTTTTTTTCAGTATGAAGCGTCAAAGTTGACTAACGATATTTTTTAAAACCATGACTCACTAAAACTTAACTTTTTTTATTAAATTAACAATGTTTTGTGCATTAATTTGTTTTACGATTAATAGCATATTTATTGTAGATCACGAAATTAAAAAAGACACAGTGAAATTGTGACATTGGTGATCACAGGACTTGAAAATGCGACCAAGGGTGTGGAATTTCAACTTTTTTGAAAAATGTCTATTATTGCTGAACTAAGTGACATGGAATTTTTTTTTTATTTTTCCCAGAACTGGTATAACTTGGCCTTTCGTCCGGTCTCAGATTATCGTTGAGTTTTGGGACACCCTGTATATAAATGGTTGGTGAGAAATTAAAATTTCTAGTTTTACCGTCTATTTTAGTTAGGTAACTGAAGTATGTTTTTTTTAAATAGTTTCTATTAAAGAAGTTAAGAGTTTTAAACTTCATAAATATCAAAATAAGGTAACGGTTATTACAAGAAAATACACAGGACAGGAACCAAGTTCTCAGTTGGATATTACAAAGCTCAAATGTCCATTTTAATCGCTAAAACTATCTAAGTTATTTATCGGATTTAATTAAATCAAAAAGAAACTCCTTAATTAAACTTAAATCAATGAAACGATTCGCTTTTACAACACAAATAAAAATAAACGGAAAATTCTCATAAATTTCTACACACCCGTCGCATGTCTGCCTTTCAATAAAGGGTACAATAAAACTAGCAATAAAAATCGATTAGGACTACATCACACTATCAGAGCAATATAATCATTAAACTGTATACTTAATTTATATCAACACTAAATTCTGTCGTAAAGGTTTTGTACAGTTTCATTTTAGGGGTAGATTGATAGCATTTATTTTTGTCTGATTCACAAATAGTTCTCGCATGTGATTGTATTTTGTTATTTGTATGTTTCTCAAAGTCTTTGACACACGAATTATTTGCAGTGTATTTTTCTTTAATACGTCGTAATCCGTATTGAAATAATAAATATTTGAAATATAAATATAGACGAAAGTTGCTTAGCTTGATACGTCGACAATCGGTGCGTTTGGTTTTCACAGTGTCATTTCTTGAATTGGCTATTCAAGGACTGTCATTATATCCATCGATATGTAATTGAAGGTTTGTAAAATCACATTAGAAAGTAACACCGTTTTATTTATATTTCTTTTACACCTGTCACACAATTTCTGAATTGCATTAATTAGTGTACCAAATAATCTTATTTTGTCTGTCTCGCCATGTTTTTGAAACTCACTTGTGTGGTAATTAGTCCTTTAAAATTAAATTAAAGTCACCTGCCAATTTTAATAAAAAAATAGTACATGTTGTAGGAATTTGCATCATCAACATTTTTAAATTGTTTCTAAAAATGTTTGGTTGAAAAATAGCATGCATCTAGCACATGACACGAAAGATAAAGTTTGAATATCGCTTAAAAAATAATTAATTAAATCATATGCTAAATGCATGCTATTTTTCAACCAAACATTTTTAGAAGCATTTTGAAAATGTGAATAATGACGTTTAACTCTTTATTGTTTCTTACTTCTCCTATTTTTACTTGTAATGAAATATAAGGCATAATAAATATATTCACGGTTATTTTATTTCCTAAATTCTAAGAGTAAAAGTTCTCCAGAAATTAACCATTTTTACAGTATAGCCAAAAAACGCCATGTCCGAAATAAACAGAGTAAATCACGTACACCATAGATCCTGTAATCCCAGTACGTTGAGCTGTAGTTTATGTGGAGTCGAACTCCTATGAGACCAGCCCCTTACGACGTACCTTATCGCACTCTGTGGTGCACTTTGTTTAGTGGAGGAAATGTGATTTTGTAAAAGTTGTACAGCCAAAAAATACTGTGGAAAACTATGGAAAGCGTGGATTTTAGTGGATCATAGAGTTTATTATTTCTAGGCAAATTATTTCCATTTTAAATCACGACGTAATTTTATGATAAAAACTATTTGTAGCAGATCAAAAAAAAAAAACATAAATAAAACACAATAGAATTTTTTTACTTTTTACTGATTTTTTTTTACTTATTTAAGAAAATAACCAGTTGACAGAATCATCAAGTATTTAATTTCATTAATTAAATTAGTTTAGTAACTGACAAAAAACAAAGCGCATGATAATAATGCATTTTCTCTCATAACATTATGCCTTAACCTAACTTATATTAGAATTAGAAATAATTCCTAGATATCATCATACTCCAGAATTTCTCGATACATTTTGTATTAATCAGCATACTCATCATCATCTGAAGCACATACTCCTACAGTTCTATGATAACCAGTCGGACATCCCAGATTAGGGCAAATAACACAGGCCGAAACTGGTACAAATCGGGGCTTTACCGTCGGGTTAAAATTCGAATTGTCATACCAATGATTCACTTTGTTATCAGGTTTAACACCGCTAAATACCGGTATCGGCAAAGATCCGGGCGCATAAGATGCAGTTACATCATAATAATTGCGATTGGTAAATCCGGTATTTCGGTTTTCGGAGTTTTTGAAACCTGTGTGTTTATTTACACTGCTTTCAGTAGAGATGTCTATGTTCGGTCGATTAGATGTGTATTTTGGAGTTCTATCCGTCATTCCGTATTTTGGAGTTACCTGGTATTTAATCGGGTTATTGCTGTTTGTTGAAGGGGAATGGTAATGTCCCAAACCGGTATTTTTAAATCTGGGCATCATATTTTGATGTGATGGATAAAATCTGATTCCGTTTCTTGTATAGACTGGTGATCCATTATTTATATAATTACTGGGTAAAATTTTAGTCTTAATGCCGTAAATACCAATTTCGTTACCCATAGTCCCATTTTTAGTAAAATTTTGTTTTGAGTTATAAATGCTATGCCATGTGTAATTTGCTCTCCAATTTCTGTAATCATTCCTCGAAATACCGTTCTTATTAACTGGTATGTCATTCCTTAGTAATGTAGTACTTTTTTGTACATTATTGGCTTCCATATTCTTCATATACTGAGTCAAATTAAAGTACAACTGTCGTTTGTTTCTTAGAACATTACTGTACGGGTTCATATACTTATCGTTGATAATATTGTCAACCTTCGGAATAACTGATGATATTATATTTCTTTTGACTCTTATGTCCATTTCTGGGTCATCAATTTTGATTCCATAGTTGTTGTTTTTACCAAATATATTTAGTAATCCAATTACTAAGTATAAAGGTACCATATCAGATTTTGAAGTAGATTTTTAAATAGAAATCACGGAGGTTTTTTCTTGGATACACTTGATTTAGTTCGAGTTTTTCTTTCGTCGTTTGTGAGTCCTTCTATCACCTCAATTTTAAGTACGGGATCTTGAAATAAAGTTTTGCGAATGTCTAAATTAATCAGAACACAATCAGTTTATATACTTCACAACACGATTCAAATTGTTTAAGTTATTCGGATTGAAGTTTAATTTTAGCACTGGTATTCTTATTATATATTTATTCACTTGTCACAATATTATATTTATTTATACTACAGTTTACCGTTTAAAGCAAACCATAGTTAAAATTAAACTGAAGCGCGGAAAATCTTGAAACTATTTATCTTGAGTATGAAGTAGGTAATTTAATTAGTTTTAACTCCTTAATAATAAATATGTTTGTTTGTCTGGTTAAATATAGAACTTACAAAAATAAGGAGTGTTTGTTAAAATGTTCATAATAAATTTTTGACATTTGGATGGACCGATTGTCATAAAAATTGGCAAAGTTTATCTATAAAATTACAACGCGTTATTTCGATTTTTTTAGTACTACTACGTTACACATGCTTAAAAAGCAGCCTACTATTTTTTTTTCTTCGATGAGAAGTATTTTAAAAGAAAACTAATATTAAGTACAATATAAACTTCACATTTAACAGAATTTACAACAATCAATTATTATAATTTATATAACAAGTAGACTCACGTTAAAATACTAGTATATACAAGGAAAAATACTTATGACTAAAATTAACCGTGAACTGTTTGTATGTCATTAATTATGAAACAATTGTGGTTTAAGACGTGGTACATGATCTTAAGCATGTTACTTATTATTACTAAGTAATAATATTTATACGGGATTGTTTTCCTGTTTATAGTGGAAACCCCATCAGTTTTAATTTTCAAACTAAAATCAAAATACACTGTAAATGTAATGTACCTTTTATTTGTAATTGTGTAATACTTAAATGAATTAAAGCCTTTCAATGTTTTTAGGGTACCGTACCTATACCTAAGGTAAAAACAGAACACTATTACTAACTACTAAACTACTAACCCCCGCTGTCTATCCGTCTGCCACTAGGCTGTATCACATCACATAAACCGTAATAGCTAGGAAGCTGAAATTTTCGCCAACTATGTATTTCCATTGCCGCTATAACAACAAATATTGAAATTTAAAAAACGTACCTAATATTAAGGAGGACCCCATACAATAAAGTTTTCTTTTTCGTATTTTTTATTCGTCTGCAAATTCGACTCGAACTTGGCCTGCTTTTTATACTCAATATACATACAAAGTTGTCTCAAGAAGAAAGCATATATAAGCTATAATTTAAAAAATATTATGAATGTAAAAAAATGTCTTCACAAAACAAATTTAACTCAATACTTTGTATTATTCACCAAAATAAAGATCCAACCACATAATCATCACTTTAGTTACAAAGCAATTGACAAAATTACACGACATTTTCAATAAAACATCTCATTTCAACCATTTTGCAAACAAAACAGGTCAGAATCAAAGAAAAAAATCCATTGAAAGATATCCGATTATAAAAGAACGTAATGCAAATTAGCCTTCGAAAAACGCTTGTGACTGTTTTTTTTTATTCCCCGACAGATGGCCGCCGAGCCGCTAGGGTAAGACTACATTAGTCGTATGCAAGATGATTCGCAAAATTTTGGATATGATATGCAATTTAGAAAGCTTGGAAATTTTGTTTTTGACACTATTTGGCGATGTTTTTAGTGATAATTAATAGATTAATTTGGCATCCAGTTTGTTGCAATTTGATACTTTAGTCGTAGCTTTCATTGTGTTCATTTCTTCTTTGTTTTAGATGTACAATGTAAAACATACTTTAAACTAAGTTCTTAATCATGACCAATTCATGCCTAGAATTTACAATAACTTGACTAGGTTAATTTGTATATCATAGTTTTTTCTATTAAATGCAATATAGCTTTATTTCTTTTCTCAAGGTAGACCAAAGGCCTAAGCAAGATTCTTGCAGCGAATTTATTCTTGCATCAATCATATCCTTACCTTTATTAAAGTCTACCAACCACATGTTAAGATTGAAAATGTCCTTATAATGTCTGTTTTAAACCCGTCCACCAAATTATGTCGTTCGATGTCGATATAATTCACGAGTATTCACGAATATTTCCGAGCGACAACGAAGATTCTACATGTGAAGACATAATGGTTACTTTGTGTTGAAATTAATTGCTACTTGGAAATGAAAGGGATTGAAAGAATATGATAGTAGCTATTTGACTACAGAATAAATAACTTTTTTTTTCAAAGAAAAGTATCTACACGTACATTGCGTCGCATTTATATCGAGAGATTGGTATCAGAATTAAGAAAATATATCGAGAAGGAATTCAAACAGAGATTAGACAACCCAATAGTACTTTCGATTAGGATCCTAGACCCAGTGTCCTTTTGTTGCGACGATATTTTGTATGTTATAAAAACATATTATTTTAAATTGGCCAATACCTATTCAACTTCAGTCTCTGATCACAATGAATTAACATTAAATCACAGCTTAAAACGAGACATATGGCAAATTGGTGGGTACAAAACAATTTCATACACCATCCATTTAAATATCAATAAATAACATCGTACTCTACAACTTATGGTCAATTAACCCTTCACTGCGACAGGTGCGCGTGCGCATCTGTTTGACAGATAGTGATTTAAAACCGCAAATTATAAGGCGTTCGGAGGAGCGTGAAATATTGGTAAGAGGGGACAGCGGGAGCTAAATTATTGGGTACAATCTTTTGTGTTTTTAACAACTAGTTTATTCCTGCAGTTTTATTTGCTAGTATTATCGATTTTAGTGAAAAAAGAAGCCTATGTTTGATGTTTGATCTCAGAACTATGCTTAATTTTATGAAAATCTATTCAGTGGTATATTAGTGGATGTAAAACTGGCAGACAGACAGACTATTAAAACATTAAATATGTCTTCACAAGTACGCATTTTGGTAAGTAGGGACAAAAGCTGCTAAATTATAGAGTACAATCTTTTGTGGTACTGTATTATTGAATATTGCTTTATGTTACGATAACAGGCTTTTTGTAAAGGTTTTGACTCGAGAAGAATGTCATTCATACCTTTATTTTATGCATTATCTTTTGAATTCTAATTAATAAAAGTACAAAAGTAAATGTATTCTCGCGTTTTATATGAAAAAATCATTGTTATGAAGCAAGTTAGAAAAGTAAAATACACACTAAAAACGTCCAGTCTTACTGAAAAAAATCTCCAGTTTCTCAAAATACAAAACCAATACCAATCTATAGCCGTCACGTCTTCATTCTAGATCTTTAACATCTATCTAAGTATATCACAGCTACATTTCCCATTTCCACACGCAAATAAAACCTCAAAAACATCCTCATTACATTAGCAGATAAAATCGTCGCAACCAATTAGACGACCCCCCACCGCGGTCGCGGGGTCCAAGAGACCCCACCAATTAAATAAAATGACATCTTAAAACAAGAAAAGGACACACGGTGTCCGTCAGACGCGTCGACTTTAATTAATTTAATTACTCGTAGTCGTATATTGCTCTTTTACTTTTTTATTTGCGACGTTTGCTGGGAAAAACGTGGCTCGGTAACATTCAGAGTACAAATTAAAAAGCGAGCGAGTTGCATGTTTCGTTTTGCGTGGATATTTCGAGTGTAGTAATCGGTTATTTAATAATGGTTGAAAAACTGAAACATATTTTTGCTAAGCATGTGTTTTTCGTGGTGAAAAATTTAATTGCTTTGTAAACTTCAGAGAAATAAGATATTAGAATAAGAAATAAGATTATGATAGCCTATTTTCTTTTTAACATCATTCTTGCTATATCATAATGTGTAGGCATTGGGGTATAGAACACACCTAATTTGCACAGTAGTCAGTAGTAGTTGGCCCAATATAAATAAATTACCACAAAAACTAAAAAACAAAGATAAATCTGTAAAAGTTGTAATCATTGCATAAAATAATTTAATAAATAGTGCAATCTCTTTACTAAAATTACGATGATCTATATTTTCTACTCTTATTTACATCTTCCACAAATATTAAATGTAATAACTACATATTATTTGAAGTTAAATTACAACATTATATCCATACATTTTATAAAATAAACGGCTTTTTCTATACACTGTTAAAACATACAGAAAAAAGAAAATCCAATTTACGATATTACATTATTAGTATGGTAATAGTTAATACTAAAATTCTGTTTTTCAAATACATCGTTTTTTCACCAACAAATTACATAAATCCATCAAACGTAACAGATGGCAGTGAGAATTATATATGCGTACTAATATTATAAAAGTAAATGTAGATCTGTCTGTTTGTCTTTCACGCTGTCATTGCTAAACTGTTGTACCAATGTGAATACAGTTGCATCTGAACGTTTTAAATCAGACATAGAGTAAGGACGGACAACTCTTTATAAACACAATAACAAAAAAAATATCTAGAAATCAATTTTTCTATTTATATACTTCTACACGGTGATTTAATTATGAATATAAGCGTGTCATAAAAACAATATTCTATACACAAATAAAAAATCAAGCAGACAAAGTCACACAATTGCTAGTCCAAAATAAATTCCAAATTTATGTATATCAGACACATTAGTTTAAATATTAAATTTTTTTACTAAAACAGCTAGTTTTTTCGCTGTGAAAATGCTAAAGAACTCTGAGATAGTGGACGTGCTGTGAATAGAACAGTCTAGGTGTCTCGACACTTAATAACACTATGATAAAATTGAATTACGCCATGTCTCAACGTGTATAGGTACAGATAGAAAGTGAATTAATCGGGTTTCAGTCGTAGGTGTTACAGGGTTAAGAGGCCATTGACCTTTTTAATGTTCTTTTTTCTAGCGATGGTCATGCTTTTTAGGTTTACTATAGTTTTGAATTACACCTACTTAGCGGTGTATAGCCAGCGGTTCATTCATATTCAGAAAATTCCTTATATAAAGAAACCTGACTGCACTAAAATCTTGTTAGTAATTTAAAAATATAAAATTTAATCAGTTTTTTAATTTTAATCACAAATTAATTATTTTCTATCCTTATTAAAAAAAAGCTAAATTAAACTATAATAAAATATTTACAATATATTACAATAGAAACAACAATTTGGGTTAAATAAATATATTCATAAATTGTTATAAACAAATAATATTATATATGAACTTTTTACTGTTAGTCCACGATAAAGTAAAATGTAAATCCATTAAAACAAAAGGAAGCTATATCGATACAGCAAAAGTACACAAAGATATTTCAACTTAGATATCCTATATGCAGTTAAAAGCAAACGTTTTAAAGAAACTTTTATTTGCGAGATGTATGCAGTATGCACAATAACGACTCAGGATATGAACCCGTCACGCACAGATAGTGTACCGACTGTCAGATGCAGTCGCTTGAAGGGGTAGAAAGAGTATCACGCTTACTAGTTTCCGTTTGTATGTAACAAGTATTATTTTTGAAAGTTTCAAACCTAGATTCCTATTTAGCAATATAAATGTTACTATTAACCACTATCAATTTGAGGCCTATTAATTTGCCTTATTACACAGACTTTGTCTTATTCTTGAAGAAGACATTTGCGTAGCAGTAGTTTATCGTAATTGCCTTTTACTTCTTCTTAATTAAAATCTTGATCTTCCTTCAATAGTTAGAGACCTACCTTCTGCCCAAATTCTTGATGCAACCCAAATAACCTTTATTTCTGACAGCTAAGATCCACATTTAAGACATTTAATTTAAATAGTTATATTTATAATTATAATACGGCCTTTAAGAGTTATTTCAAAATTTCAGAAATTAATGCATTCTATGTTTCAAATAAAAAATAAAATGGATATTTTTTTTCCTTTCGGATATGATTTGTATGCTATCGGTACATTAACTGGTAAGCTTTCGATTCAGTGCGAGTCTTTTAGCAGTATTTTAAATTAAGTTGAAGTATTGATTTATTTGACACTTCAGGTACAGACACGTTTTATCATGACATGAATAAAAAAATACTTTGAATTCATTAGGCGCGAAGATTTCTATTTGATTAGTTAGGCGCGATTTTATAAGATTTAATTTTTTAAACCACTCCCGGCTTAATAGAAAAAAATGTGAGATTTCTAATAACATTTTTATGAAACGTTTCATAAAATTGTGATTTACTCACATGAAGGAAGCTAGGATGGTTTCACATTTAAAACAAGATTTATTTTTTTATACAAATATTGATACATACAACAAACGATTTTCACCGGCACATAGATTACGATACGCTATACGATTACATATACGCGAGTAAGGTTTTTGTGTATAATGTGTTAATGATAACTGAAATGAAGCATGTTCGGAACCACCCACATCTTAACTTATAATTATTGTACATAACAACACCATAATGAAACATATTAAACGCTGTTACGTAACCTGAAAACGTTCTAGATCAAGTACCTAACCCAGCACTTCTTTCTTGAGCGCTCAACTTTTTTAATCATTCAACGGACGACAACTGCAATTGTCGGCGAGTGTCGCAAAAAGTTTAATTGCGATCGCGACGACACAATTACATGGTTTTTGCTCATCCGATAGCTTTTTCTATTGTTTTGGACGAGTTGCTACGACGTAGCTTAGATGCTACGAGGTGCTACGAGTGGAGGCTACACATTATTTAAACTGTTTTTTTGCAGCTACTAGTGTTACATTTATACGATTATATAAGGCAAAGAAAGTGATATTCTGGTGAATGTGTGATACGCTGATAGTATATCAATCCAACCTGAATAATTAATCGTTACACATTGTAATACGCATGTTTCGTTAATTTCATGCGCGACCGATACTCGTCATAACGTATACTCGTAGAATAAGTCAAAATAAAAATAAAATAAGACTGTTTAACAGAACAGTCACATAAACAATAAGATTACCAAACGTACCTAAATCTGTAGCAAGCAAATACATTTTAAACACTCAAAAACAAAGTTCCAACAAATAAACAATACCTATTAATCAATAATAAAATAAAATATTCCATTTTCAATCAACAATACCTATTAAAAAATGAAGGCAATACAAAGTCCATCCCCTAACACGGGCTACAAAAGCCACCTCAATAAAAACATCAACAGCGAAACCTTCAAAAACCATATTAACACACGCTAACTTATAAAACCTTCCCCTATCAATTAACCCTAACATCTATCCAAGTATACTAATCAGGGGTGATATAAAATTTAAATTGACCCACGGATATTATACCTACCCCTTTGAAAGGATTACATTGTTCGTAAGGGTTGGTGTTTGCTTTTTAAAATTTATATTAAACTAGGTTTTGACCGCGACTTTATTTGCGTGAAAAGATTTCTTCGGGTATAAAGATTCGTATGTGTTTATCTGTAGTGGAGTGATTGAGTAAGAAATATCTATCTATACTAATACTAATATACTAATAATATTATAAAGCTGAAGAGTTTGTTTGCTCGTTTGTTTGGACACGCTAATCTCAGGAACTACGGGTCTGATTTGAAAAAAATCTTTCAGTGTTAGATAGTCCATTTATCGAAGAAGGCTTTAGGCTATATAACTTCACGCCACGGTCATAAGGAGAAGAGTAGCAACGAAAAATGTAACAAAAACGGGGAAAATTCTCTCTTATGTGACGCAAGCGAAGTTGCGCGGGACAGCTAGTACATAATATATCTAAACAGTCACATTTTTAATATTAGTATAGAAGTAAAGACTGGTTGGCCGGCGCAGCTCTACTTGTACAAAAACTATATTTTCTTATTTTAGTCCCCATATCAGTTGAATGTCAAAAAGAAGTAGCCTATTCAATTCTAAGTCTTCATTTTTGTATATTTTCTCAACATCCAATTTCATCAAAATTCGTGCAGAAGTTTACCCGTAAAAGTGTTATAGACGGACAGACAGACTTTTACGTTTATAGTATAACGTATGGATTTTTATGTTATAAATTATTTGAGCAGTGGACATTGTGGACAAGTGTAGCGTGTTTCGTTTATCGCGAAATCTTTGGGACAGGGTAATTTTGTACGTCACGGCAGTGAGTAAACACGCTTTTAGTTGGTTTAATTATGATGTTAATGAGAAAAATAGGTTAATAATATATTGTTATAACCCACTTTTACTTTAATTTGCGAATTAATTTCATTTATTAAACTTTGTGTGCCTCTATAGTACCTAATACTTGAAATCTGTGAGCTGCCAAATTTGACGACGAGAAAATTATTATACTCGTAAGAATAAATAAATGGTTGTAAACTCAATGCATGCAATTTGTTTAATTACTAATATGTTTTACAATAAGCATTTCTAACGTATATTGAAAGAAAACCAAACACCACTACGTATTACCTAAATAGTGCTATAGAAATTTTGAGAATCTCAAAACCCAGTCTTCGGATACAAATATTTGACTGTAAATAATTGGTATAAAAACCCAAATTATTTCTCAAAAAAAACCTATTCTCTAACATACACACAAAATTAAAATTCTAAAGAAATTACTGAAAATTCAACATAAAAATGTATGTGTAAAAGAAACGTGAGCGTGCTATTTAATATTCTTGCGCCGCGTTCAAGATAAGTGAGGCCATACCCACGGTACAGAGACGTACTGATCGTAATTTATATAAAATTATGTGAGCCAATAAAATTCTGATTGTTATATGCGAATTTTTATATGTGCTGGCTGGATGTGAGTTATTTTATACTACATTTCTTTAAACTTGATCCTTGAGAAAGATTTTTATACCACAGTTTTTGAAATGCGTTATTTTTAAAACTGTTATCAAAATTAAACAATAAAGCTACATTAAAATACTAGTAATACATACAAACAAAAAACTACTCTTCAAAAACAATATAAGTACAATCAAATCATTTATTTATTACACAAAAATAATTCCGTAGGGAAGCCGAACAACCAGTTAGGCTCAGGTACGACTACGAAAGATCTATTAAGTAGAAAATGACAAATAAGATTACTAAATAAACATCAATGATGTAAACACTCAATAAAAATAATCACGAACCAAGATACTTACAAAAAAACCATTTAAAACGTTCAACCGATCAATCGTAGTGCATATCAGAATTAATTAATTTCATTCATAAATGATAAAATGATAATTGTTCCGTAATGGAATAACGCTCGTTTCGTACACCGCCCATTTAATATGAGGCTTTATCAAATTAATTCCTTTTCATACAATAGTTGGGTATTTTTGCTCATTAATTTTCTATAATAAATAAAAGGTATTTCGGTTTTAATTGCCATTGTCAATTAATTTTGTTTGCGACGTTTTTTCGTTGAAGTTTGCTTGTTAATTACTTCCGTAGTCTATAATAATCTATGTATGACTTTTGATATTGTTAAGTTGTAGGCTCAGAGTTTAAATCCTGGCTTAGGCTATGATCAATTAGTCAGAAACTCACTTCCGGTGTTGTAAAGATGTAAGCTTGTGTAAGTGGAGTTCGGTTCCCGGATAAGGCTATATTTATAAATATCATATAAATATAATTTACCAATGTTCGATTTATATGTAGCTAAAGCGTGGGTTTTAGTAAACGAGTTTATTAAATGCTGCCATTTATGCTGAATGTTGACGCGTGCTATATAATAGTAATGATGATTAATGAAACACACGTGTAAAGTTTGTTTTATTTAATTTTCTAGCTGTTGTATTTAAAGAGGACATAATTAAGATAATTCACTAAAAACCCTATTAACAGAATTAAGATTATTCATTAAAAACTCTATTGACAACCGCAATAGATCTGATTCACTTACTCAAGCTATGCAGTTAGATTATCTTTCCTTTAAAAAAACATACATAATTCCGCAGTAAAATAAAAATCCTTGAAAACATTAACTTAAAAAGCGACCCACATACTTGAATCCCCATTAGAAATTCACAACACAATATAACTAAAGTCGTGTCTCGGCTCAATTAAACAGTGTCCCGTGTGCGTTGGCCCTAACCGCTGCCATTCGTTCGAAACGGATGGGTCCCTTGGGCGCGGATCTATTTGCGCTGTGTCCGTCGCCCTTGCCGCTAGTTTTGTGGCAGACAAACACAAATTATATGTTTAAGTATATGTATTTAGTTTGTTGCGTGTCGGTTTATGTAGAAATAGAGATAGTAGCGAAATGATTAGTTGTAGCTGTAAAGTTATACTGCTGATATTGTACCGCGAGAAGGACACCTTATAAGTCCTTCATGCTATCAATCTAACAATGGATTAGCAATTGGCATTTTGAAAGTGAAACTTGATTAGTCACGTAGCGTTATTTTAGAGAGGTTTTTTTTATCAAACCACTAGCTGAAATTCGTGGGTTTGCTTTTGTAGCCTTATAACGAGAAATAGTAGCCTTTATTGAACACTTCTATTATATAGTTTATCCTTCAAAGTACAGCTTTAACTTGAAAGAAGGAAATCATATACCCTTATACTTTAAAAGTGATTGCATGCCACACATTGCCGAATTTAAATCACATGACGAACAACTTCTGTTAACATAAGCCTAACATACTCTCAATATAAACAGATATTTCAGTAACGAATTCGTTTTATTTTTATGTGTTCATAAAGTGAGCACTTTCATGTGAGACATTGTTACATTAACGTAAGTTACAACTATGTAATGTAATGCATGTTAATGAAAACGTATGTCGTTTATGAAGGATTTATTGAAAGATTGTGCTGATTAACAGAGAGTTTTAAGATTCACAAAAATACATACATACAAACATACACAAAATCACGCATTTTCCCAAAAGAGTAGGAGACAAAATAAACTTGCTACGATCCCTACATATTACATTTGCCTATTAATTTTAGCATAAAATGGAGTTTAGAAATGCTTCGCATCTAAGATCAAGTTAGACAAGTGACAAAAATATGTTTCAGATGTCTTTGCAAATTAAAGAACATTTTATTATATAGCTACATATTATATCCACTGACCAGAAGCCACTATAATTTTAAAACAATGTAATAATATCGTCTCAATTTTGATTTGAACTCGGCATTCGTACATTGCAATTGCTATAGATAACTAAAACTCTTGCGACTTAAGCGCATACTGTAAATCAAATTGAATTAGATTCAAATTAAATTAGACAGAAAATAAATCAATCCTTTTTTTCAAATTAGTCACGCCTCATTATCATACACCTATCATAACTAAGTATTACTCAAAACCCAATATCAATTTCAAGGCAAGGGAAAAAAAATAATCCACCTATTTTAAAAATCTGAAGGCTCATTATATTTTTTTCTAAGGCGTGTTACAAATGATATAAGGCTGTTAATACACGGTCCATTATCATACCTCCGCGGCTAATACGATATTGATAGTGTATGTCAAAGTAAGGAGATAGGAAGGAATGTAAAGAGTTGTTGATACCGCAAGCATAGAAAAAAACATGTGTTTACTAGAGCTTTTCGCAAAATAATTAAACCAACTTTTATGTTATTTTACATTTATTTTTTAAATGAATTATGATTACTGATTAAAACTGAGTTTGTCAATGTGTTTTGGGTCCATAAATTTATTATCCATAAGGTCCATTTTAAAACATACGTTTTAAAATATAACGTAATTTCTTCTTTCCAAATTATGTCATGACAGCTTCCAAATTATGTCAAGCTCTGCATATATATCTTTTAAAGAAACTATATCCATTTAATAACATCAAATTAAAATTCTTCCTATGCTAAATTGTTTTTAGTATTAAATCTCTATCTAAAATATCATCTCTCTACATTCCACCAATCAGTTCCACATTAAAAAGTCATCGTCGTGTGTCCGCGGCTTAATTTATTCACAGATGCGTCTGGTAGTCGAGTGATGCGCCGTAAATAAGGCTCGCCGCACACCGGGGTGTCTGGCGCATGAGATTTTAGGACACAGGAATTTTAGATTCTTGTACCGATTAGGACTATGTATTGCTGTGACGAATTTTGTTCTTGGTTGTAAATATTATTGTGACATTTGAGGTCATTGAACTGTAAGGCTATGTTTCTGGCACGTGTTTTAAAATAGTTATGTTTTTACGAAAAGGGTCGAATTTAGGTTCTTAGGCACTGCTTTGCAACTAATATAAAACATCTGGATGTAAATCCTTGCCTTATCTAGGCTCGAGACTGAAGCCAGATACGTACGTGAAGAAAAATACGTAAATCTAATTACTATGAAATGCATGACCATGCATAGGTTTGTTTAAAGTACCAACATTGTCAATTAAGGACTCGAACCCAAGACCCTAAAATCAGTCTCAAACTCTCGACCACCAAACGAGTAACAATAAATATACTCCTCCACTAAATCTCTCACTCCCATTTCCTTTGATCCAAATACATTTTGTTCAACTAGGTGTGGAGCTAATTTATACAAAGATATACATCTGGTGCAAGTTGTGCTATAAATAAGATAGAGGGCGCCTCGAGCGATACGTGTCCTGCGCAAGGAATGTTGAAATTCTACCTCCTAAGAAGGGTTGGGAATCCTGTGGATAATTTTGGATGTTGCAAGTATTGTTGGGTTCCAACAGCTGATAATTTAAGCGTTGTCTAAATGGTTACTGCAAATATCGATGGAGTTTATCCTTGTCAATACAAAACTGTTTATACAATTTAGGTTTTTGCCCTCCTACTATATTTCTAGAAAGTCTAATAGCTGAACACAGCCTTTTCATGACATGTACTAAAATATGTATCTTTTAGCAAAGATTCCCAAAACGTAATTACCTGTGGCGGCGATACTACGACACGTCATAATGTACGTTACCAGTTTTAATCACACACGTTAAAAGTAAAAAAGTAAGTGTAAGCTAATAAAAAAAGCAAAAAGAGCGAAAGAAAGGCCCCGGCACAGTAATTGAAAGAAGACTCACTTCTTATGATGTCTGTAGAGACAAATTAGAAAAGTCTAATTCTAAACAAACAGAAACTAACAAAGATTTCTCCTACATTTCGAATCACATTTTCTATATTAATTACCTGGAAACGGCTATCATCAATCACACAATTATATCAATAAGCCCTGCCCACTCCATACATCGTAATGTCTCTTAAGTCCTTCAACGGCTAATTAAATCTTCAAGACATTATCTAAGAAGACAAGCCGTTCCTGCCGCCGACAGCTTTGATTTATAAGTCGTGAGTTCGATGCTCCGGTAAAATATTTTGTTATGACTTTTTTAAAGTGAAATGTAAATATAGAGTTAGAAATGTTTTGCTTTTTGAGTTAATTTGATGGATTTTGATTGATGAGTGCTTAATTTGTTTTGCTCGTAGTGTGTGGGATTTTTGGGGTTGTTGCCCAGACAATAATAGCATTGATCTAAAATAATAGGGAGAATTAATTCTCGTTTATTTTGATATCAGTGTGTCTTTCTTTAAAACCAAAAAATCCTTGAAAATACGTACCTACCCATCCAGAATTGGAGCAAAACATGTTTCATGATTCAAAAAAGAAAAAAAGGAAATTATGTAATACTCGTCAAAGATTTTAAAGCTATGATTCTTTCTACAAAGTTATATTTTGTTTAAAATAGTACAATTTCATAAACAAAAATGAATCTTTGCATTCGTAAATATGTATTCAAACTAAACAAATAGCAAACAAAATAATCCCTAAAGCGAATCCTTTTGTCTGCCTAGACTGCAACGTGCATTAAATATTAAATAATTCTGTTGATACTACACAGCGTTAATTAGTAAGACGGGTATCTTCACTATTTGTCAGACTCTCATTTGAGATCTGAGACGCTGAGCGACTACTCAGTACGTGGACTCAAGTCATATTTGGTGCATCTTATTAAAATTTATTAGATGCTGTTAATTTAAAGTTTTCTACAGTTTTAATCAACGTTCTGAGTGTAATGAAACTAGATTGAAGTTTTATTAATGAGTAGCTTTAACTGAGTATGTTTTCTTTACTTCGTTATACTTTTTTTATAGAAAAACCGAATGTAGACTTTTGCTAAATTTACAGAATAATTATCTAAGAATTAATAACGCTAATTGCGGTAGAGAATAAAATTAAAGATTGTTATATAAAGACTGATAATTTTTATTTACAAAACTGAGCGAACAAAGTTTTAGAGAAACAGTACCGAGGAATATTGCAGCAATAATTATGATAAATTAGTTTATATTATATTCAAAATAAAATAATAAGTAGAACAAAAAATCTTACCGCTACAAATTCGATTGAGCTTTTAACACCAATGTTTTAAGTCAAAAATATTTCTAATATCTTTACACTCAGTATACAGTAGGCAACTACCGGTATTTTTTCTATTAACGCCTAATTAACACCACATGTGAACAACACGACAAAGGAGGGAACATCACTCATATTTCTCTATCTATTTGCGTCATTAGTTTCCAGAAAACATTGATTGTTGATATTTTTGATGCTACCATCCTGCTTACGCTTAATTAGTTATTAATTAATCCGTTATGGTGATAATTTATTTATTACATCAACTAAGAGAAATTCGTTTACAGAATTCATCAGATCATTGGCTTCACCTAATCATTATAAATCAATCAGAAATAAACTTATGGTTTCAATATTGTTATTGCACAATATTATTTAAATATCAAGCAGTTGAAATTAAAATAAATGAATATTACGCTTGCAAATGAAGAGGTATGAAGCTTTCACATTGTAATTTATTTTTACTCATTTCGTTATTTCTTAATTATATCTGTAATTATGTCTTCTTTTGCAATCCATTTACCCCTTCATCCAACTTCACAATGACCTCGCCTTATTTAACGCTAAAAGGAATTGCATCCCGCAATTCTTCATCTTTCAGATTAAAAAGAATGTTCATTTCAAAATTACAACCCATTGCTCAAGATTAAGATTTAAGTACACACTTAAATAAAACGTACAAATTACATACAATAAAAATGGGAGTGCGCGTTTAAAATTTTAGACCAATTTATAAAACCGACCAGCCCGTGTCCGGTCTAAAAGGATTTTTATTATGTGTCATTACTCCATATTTTCACATTAAAAAACAGGGGACCGAGTAGAGTGCCCTGCGGGACACCGGACCCAACGGTGGGACTTTTTACATATACGCACGTAAATAGGCTTGTTATGGCCCAGCTGTGAATGAAATTGGTATCGTGTTGTGTTCATAATGAATTTGTTACTGAGGTTTTTTGTGAATCCTTTTTTGTTTATGCGGTACCTTATCGAAAGGTTAACCGATTATCAGATGTTTAGTAAAAGCATGTTTGGGCATTGTAATTGGTTCTGCTGTGTGATGTATATTTTGTTTGTAATTATTGGAATATTTTTATTCAAGTGTCTGTAATTTAATGTTAACGGTTATGTAAATAGTTATGTTAACAACATTAAATCATATCATTTGTATTCTGTAGAAAATGTAATTTACTTTTTGGAATATTTAGTGTATTCTGTAGATTTATATTACGCTTTCGACTTAAATATTTATGATAGTGTTCAAAACAAATTATCTAAGCGTACATATTTTTAAATTTCTAAGTAGATTTAGTAAATACAGAAAATAATGTACTTAGTTCGACGTGAAAGCAAAAATAAACTGTCATAATACAAATTTTACTATTCATTGACATGAAAAGATTTTTCTCAGGATACACCCTAGTATTACGTCCAAAATACACCCACCCATTTTTTAAATATCAGCTTAATCTAACTTCTCTTTCACAAACTTCTATATCATTTTATTCACTATCAAGATCCCCTACAATCTGTACTACCATCGGCGGCACCCAAAAAAGCTCACGTTTGACAAACTCATAACACAACACGTCCTACGTAATATAATATGAGCTACAAGTATCTGCCTCTTCACTTTAATCTTGAATCAAATGAATTTTATAAGCGGTACGTGGAATAATTTGAAACTATATACATTGTTGGTGTTGTTAAAATGTTGCCCACACTTTGATGCGTCAATATTTAGTTTCAGCAAGACGTAA